>NC_081151.1:9431464-9780199 GCF_958295425.1 Solea solea
CCTACATCCTCTGACGGCAAGACTGACTGATCTGAGTTCCTGATTGCCTGATACCCAGCTACAGAGGGGGACACTGTAAGGGAGGGTGGTGGCTCTGCATGTGAGGGCCTATTTTTTTTTTTTTTCCTGCTGGCACATCAGCACATATAGTTATCAATCAATATCACTTAGGACAAAAGGACGCTCTATTAGAGCTCTAGACAGGCAGAGGAAAGGAAAGAACACACACACTCACTCAGGTAATTTGACAGCTGAACACGCGGACATAGGCTTGGAGACATATAATCACATTTACGATGACGCGTACCTGCACATGCATATGCATACGGGCAACAGCTCATGTATGGTACACACAGATCTGTCAGGCACAGCACATCCTTGTAAGCCTTATTAATGCATGTGCGCGAGTGTGAATTGATGTGTATGTTAATGCTGTACCAACATGTAATTTTCATGTCATTAGTCAAGGTGTAGGTTTGCATAATCGGTCCGCTGCTCCGTATCCTCTTTTTTTTATTATTTTCCCGTTCATCTATGACGCTAAATAAATTCCCTTTCATTCAGATGACGGATTTTCCACAAACAAATTTATTTTTATTATATGGAAAGTAGTTTTTATTACGCGTTTGGCATGTGTAGTTGAGTGTGGGTTTCATATTGACTGTAGAAGCCATTTTGTGTTGTGTCCATTTGAATCCACATGTGCTGCTGGTGTCCGACATGACCGTGCAGCAGAGCACCTCCGCCCCCACCTCACCGCGCTGCATGTGCGACTGTTGCCGCACGCTGTTTGTTTTTGGGTTTTTTTTGTCACTGCACGCGCTCCCAGTAATCGCCACGACTGCACACAACAAATGTCTTTAATCTGCTGCCTAATCACAGCATAAACCCAGAGAACAGTAACATGGTGACATCATACAGCAGATTATGGTGAATCTGTTCTGCCTTCTCTGCCCATATGTTCCACCACTGCTACTGTGTTCACACTGGAGGGCATGAATTACAGTTGAATGGGATTGACACAAAAGATTTCCTAGCGCTTTCTTTTTTCTTTTTTTTTCCATCGTTTTAAAATGACTTTAATAATAAAAAATAATTAAAAAAATTCATTTAACTGTGAAAAAAGCTCCGACCGAGAATGAACCGCTTCATATTTTTACATAGCATATATAATCGGCTGTCTTTCATTCCAGCTCTGTGATTTAGGATGATAAACAGCCATATAAACCAGGATAATTCCACCATCTGGTTATGATCATTACCAGAATGGCAGTGTTTGTCTGATTCTCCGTTTGCAATGAGCTTCCATTGTGGCAGAGAAAAGCAGTGCGTTCACACGCACTTATCAAACTTGAAGCGTGAAATGAATGAGAGCCATCCGCACAAATTACATTTAATATTTAAAATGACTGGAACTGTATTCTATCTATATGACCGCGCTTTTGGCATATAGCAACCTTTCCAGTGTGAGCCCGGAGGAATCCAGCTGTCACTCAAACCGAATGAATGAATATAGCTGCCCCACAAAACTATCAAGCTCAGAGTATCATTTGGAAACGGTGCATATGGTAATGGCACAATCAATATGCACTGTGCTCTGTGTTTTAGATATATGACATTTAATCAGACTAATGACAATCCTTTAAAAGTGAGTAAGCGAAGCACGGCACATTTTGAATGCTACACTTGTTCTCTCGGTCCACTTTGGCTTGTGCAAAGAATTAAAACTCCTGAAACTGAACAAATTGAGTGTACGCTGCGAGCACGGCGGTTCGGTGACCTTTTCCCAAACAGCTCCGCCGTGCAGCCCAGCCTCCAGTTTGATATCTACTGTGTACAATTGAAAAAGATACCGGTTGAATGGGCAGCCCATTCCTCAGACTCCACTGCAAATAAATCTATATGTCCTCTCTCCTGCCCCTCTCATACCTTTTTTGAATCCACTTGTAGGAGACCCCAGCCAATAAAACCTGATCTTCATAAGTCTTGAGGGGAGAGTCGGGCGAAGTTTGGGGAAATTGCTGCATGGTAAAAAAAAAAAGCAATATATGACTTAAAGATAAGCAAGAGCAGAGGGACTAGCTGAGGATATTGTCTGCTTAAGGCTCTGATTTACACTCGGGATACAGAGACAGGAGTGAGGGGGGGGAGATACCCTGACCTAACTGGCTGCTGGCTACAGATACTGGGATATGGCTCGTAATTAAAGATTTCTATACTATAATGATGCATTGGTAAGATTAAGGACAGACAGATTGTATTTCCCACTATTTCAAAAACAAAATGACAGCTCACGCATGAGTGAGACTGTGAACAGGCAGATGAGCCCTGAAGTTATCATTTCTACATTTGACGTCTTTTCCTCCCCCGTCTCCGTCCACCTGTCCGTATCCATCTTCCCTGGTCACAGCTCCCGTCTCCTTCTCTTCTCAAAGATGGAGTAGAATCCACTGTGACATCAAGCAAAGCTTTCACTGGGGTCCAAATGGACAGGAATTAAGAATAGACACTTTTTTTTTTCTCTGACTTTACACAGGACACATATGGTGAGGTTTCAGCGCCTCAGTTTATTTCTCACCATTTCTCTTTCTCTCTCAGAGGATAATAAATGGCGTGACATTCAATCAGCATGTATCTATATTCCCATGATGTTTGCCTGTGTGTGTGTGTGTGTGGTCCATCACTGTATACATATATGTTGCAAAGTTGATTGATGGATGGATGATGACAGCGCTGTCACGCAAGAGTTGTCATGCATTTTCGTATTTGTCTGCCCAGAAAATGATGTGTGGCTTTAAGTCCTCCCTTCACACACAAATCTATACACACACACACACACACACACAGCCGCAAACACGTAAACAGTTTTGTGGCCGTTGTGTTGTGTGTTATAGGACAGTTAACCCTAAGGGGCAAACAAAAGTTATCCATGAAGGCAGGAAACTTAGTCTGGGAAAGAAAGAAACAGAAGGACCAAAGGCATAGAGGCCAGTCACAGGGAAAAGAAGAGAAATAGGAAATGGGAGATGCGTGAGCTAGGGTGTCACACACCCAAAATATCCTAAAGGGATACTACAGTTTGGAAAATAGTCTTGGTGTGTGCTTGAATTTACACACTTCTTGGTTTCCAAAAAAATTTAATATGAATCTGTGATGCTGGATCAAATGGAATCTGAACTTGCAGCCAGAAATTGACAGAAACAAGAATCTACTGGATGATACATGCTGTCCGTCACACTGGTGTCCACTCATATGTATATACACTATATTGTCTGTTTTCCTCTACTGACATTGTAAGTGAGAGGTTTTCTTATAGACCTCCATTCAAATTGGATTCGTTTCTGGTATCTATTCAGTATATTTTTACGAACAGCATGCATTTACTGTGTATGTCAACATTCATTTCGGGTGGCAGGTAAAGAAAGCGGCTGTCCACAATGACTTCGCATGTGATTCGTTTGAAGTTCATGTGCAGAACTCGGGAATAATTCTGAAAGCGGTGCATCTCGCCTGACATCAACACAAAGTTTGAGACGGAAGAAAAGTGATGTGAGCAGCACAGCAATCCAGAAATGCTGAAAGTCTTTCAGTTTGCGCCAGCACAGAGCTTCAATTACGCCTCGCTGGAGGAAAAAAAAGAAAAAAGGCTTGACATTGTAGAAACTGCATTAAAGGGGCACTCCAGTGATTCAGTGCTCCACTTCAATAAAGTTTGTTGACTTGTGCGAGACAGATTGAGAAAACTAAAGGTCACAATCAAAGACTGACTTTTATTCCCTGGAACAAAAATATTGCTTCTTACCCTTCCCACAGTGCACCACTACAGCAAGTAAGGAAAGATTGTGTTTGGGATAAAAGGGAGCATGAGTTTCAACCTAATAATATGGTAATTCCCAATTCAAGTGCAGATGTAACACTGAGTGATTCTCATTTCCAAGCAATTACAGTCCTGAAATAATGAGCTAATTATGTATTACCTCATTATTTTATAACCAAACTGTTGCCATTATTACCAAGCTTATTGCATTCTATGTGCCTATAAAACAACATTGTGTTGTCTCTTGCACAGGTCAGAGGCTCGATCCCTGGCTCCACTATAATCTACAATCTACATGCCAATGTGTCCCTGACACTTAACCCCACGTTCCTCCGGACGGCAGCGTGTGAAAGGGTAAGACAGATGTGAGCTGTGAATGGATGAATGGCAAATCTGTAGTGTTAAGTGTCTAGAGTGCTACAGACCAGTTACCATTTACTATTACCATGTTAAGTGCTAAAGTGCTACCAAGATATCAATCGCGCCTTTTCCACGTACTTGTCATTACGGTAGAACCTCATGACTTTGTGGAAACAACCGTCCAATCACAGACGAGATTCAGCGGCACGTTTGTGACGTCTACTTCTCAGTACCGTAATTCCTAAACGGTTGAATAGCTGCCAGATATGGAAAGGGAAAGTTATCTTGGTAGAAGGAGCGGAAGAACTCACTCAAATAGAAATAAATCCAAGTGGCTTGATTATCATAATGCTCATAAGAGAGACCTTTTAAAAGAAGAAGGAGAAAGAAGGACTTATTGATTCCACTGTTGGGTCATTTCAAAAATAGCAAGCATAAGAAAAGGATGTAGGACAAGTGGACGGATGACGAAGTCCAGGCTCTTTTGATTCAGCGACATGAAACCACCGACGTTTTCTGGAACTTTGTGGTGCGGTGGAAACATAAACCACACAGATTGCTGGGAATTCTTTCCCCCCGGTAAATAGTCGTGCACCCTTTATTAAGAAGAAAGCAAGAAATCACACTGAAAGGCTTCTGTTTTCTCTTGACCGCGTTGGTAAACGCAGCAGCCAATCACAGCCCATGCACACCACAGCCATCATTACGAGAGCAATCTGGCTCAGCTCAGCGCGGTCAGGAGGTGTGCATGTTGGAACACCTCGCTCACAGAACTGAGCTCTTGCGCTGCGTATCGCTGCGAACACATCAGTATCCCAGACAACTCATTACAGCGATCTCCCCTCACTCCCCCTGCTGCTCCTGGACAACACACACACACACACACACACACACACACACACTGACGGCTCATTACAGCCGTCCTCATTGTCCAGGAAAAGGATGCCATTGCTTTTTTCCTCGTTATTTCAATCACCCCTCTATTTTTGCCAGCTCTTGGCCTCCTCTAAGATAATACCCATTTATCCCCCCGGGTGTTTACACAAGCGATTCAGGTTAAGTGACTTGCTGAGAGGAATGACGGACAGGCAGCTTTGCTTTATTCAAAGAAGATTGGATTCATCAACCGCCGTCTAATGGTCGCATTCAAGCTTTTGACTACACTCCATCTGACACATTAGTAGGTGTTTGTGGCGTATTTATCCATGCGCTTCCGCTCATGCTTAAATAAATGCCTAAACCTTATGATCTCAATAACTAAAACCATCTTTAGAGAAATATGCTATTGGTTTTCGCTATCAGCGTTCAACAACCATGACGCCTAAAGCCTCTACATCCCCATGCCTTGTAAAAATCACTCTCTGGGTTCCCCATCATAAACTAGAGCAATAAACAGCCCCATATCCACTATGCTAATGTGCAGCCTTTTCTTTTTCGCATGTTTCCACCCATTTGCAGGAATCGTATGATAATGTCGTCTAGGACTTGAGCGGCAGCAGGAGATCACGGGGTCATTTTAGGCGAATATTTTAACAGCTCTTACAGATGAAAAAAAAGTACTAGGACTTAATTTTGAACTGATTTCAATTCATTTCTCCCTCTTACGCTACGTCTACTGTCTTTGCCTTTAAGACAAATGTATAATGTCCATTGTTGCGCGTCATTGTGTCTGGTCAATTACATGTGGAAACCATTACTACTTTAGGAGTTCATACAGTAGCAGAAGGCAACGTTGCACACCATTTTTATGGAGTGGAATAATAGTCTGTTAAATTTGCAGTGAAAAACATGAAGCAGTCATGTGACATAAAGGAATTATTGAGGAAATAAAATCATATTAACCATATTAAAAATCCAACCTCAACTTTCACTTTTGATAATCTTTTGATATGTATATATATATATATATATATATATATGTATGTATATATATATATGTGTATATATATGTTTGTGTGTGTATATATATATATATATATATATATATATATATATATGCTGCTTACATAGCTTGATTCTGAATGAATACATTTCAATTTCCTAAATTGAACAGAGAACAAATTCAGTGTATGTCATTTTGTTTTGTGTGTGCTCATTTAATCATTGACTTAAAATTAAAAGAAGCACATTGTAAGCCCGTAAACAGTTAAAATTTCCAAACCAAACAGCTTAGCACTATCCAGGTATATTGGTAGTTTATTCAGGGTCCAAAAACTCAATTACTTCCCTCTTGATCTCGCTGTTCTGCTCAAACAAAGCTCTGTCAGTGTGGAAAATACCGAGGATAATGAAGTAGATAATGAGTTCTAGACCAACACCCCGATCATTTATCTTCAACACACTTCAGGAATTTGATTCTTTTATGTGAATTAAAATTGTGTGTGTAGACAAAGATTTTTCTTTTTGAGCCAGGTTACATTTAAAATTTTTACATTTACTATGAATATTTCATATGTCTTCTAGACTACACTGGACGCTGTGCTGTCTAGAAATAAGAACATCGGATAAAATGGAAATAAAACGTTTCTAAATAAGGAAATAATAAGAACGCGACAATGCAACGGAATCCCTTCCCACTATTTTCCATAATCTTTTCAGCCTGCCCACCTAGTGTGAGCGTTGCATGGCGAACCATTTCATTCTAGTTTGTTTCACCAGTGGACGGCCGCTCTCATTGTAATTAGTTTCAGTGGGACAACAAACCGTCAGAAGCGTGTGCCTTGTTTCTGATTTATGAAGCATTTAAAAGGTTGTGGGGAGGGGGGCAGGGCTGGGACAACACACACACACACACACACACACACACACACACACACAAAAGGCTCCTGCCTAAATGAAACAGGCCTCAGCCAAGCTCTTAAAGCCAATGTCAGAAAGAGAGAGAGAGGACAGGGAGAAAGTGAGAGAGGATTCGTGATTAACTTTCATTTCCTATGCCTTATTATTCTTCCCTGAAATGAAATTTCAGAGGAGGAGATAAATCTTCCAGCAGTGCCCGGTTTTGTGCACCTAATGTCCAGGAATAGCTTCTGCTCGCCACTGCTCAGCTTATCGCTTTAAATTCACAGCAAACTAGCTGTCTAGCCCTCGCCGGCAATATGAAAGCCTGTGTGTGTGTGTGTGTGTGTGTGTGCGTGCGTGTGTGTGTGTGTTGGGCGGGGGGGGTCAAGAATGTGAGGGAGAGGAAATAAGGTCGTCAGTCAGTCTACCACAGCTTGATATTTATAGATATGGACGTGTGTGCTGGCCTGTGTGTGTGTGTGTGTGTGTGTGTTCATATGTGATATGCTTGCAGGTGTGTGTGTGTGTCCGAGGCTCCAGTAATGGTTTATATAAGGAGATCAATAGAATTGAAAGCGTGAATCACACAGCCTTTTAATCACATTCCCCTCGGCCGATTTCTAGATGGACACATGGATAAGTAGATATCGATGTCATGGCTCGGCCATCCATCCTGCTCATAATTTCTATGGTAGAGGAAAAGTCTGACTGTCCAGTGATTCTGTCTCCTCACCTTTACAACCAACAGGTAATCACCACTTCCATATTTCTCATTTAGTCCAACCAAGGGCTTCCAATAAACTGAAAGCACGTCTACATCTTGTGCTCATTAATGCTTTTTCTTCATTAGATTTGCTCAATGAGCTCATGTAGTATATAATATTTCAAATCTGATACATACTCTTACATAGTTTAACCACTTTTTCTACAATGGAGGGATTTTTTTAAAGCCAGAGGTGTACTTGTACTTAATTTGAGTCATTTTAACTTTTACTTAAGTATTTTTTTTGAAGTTCTGTACTTTGCTACGTTATATTCGTTACTTGGTAACAAAAAGTCACACACAGAAACTTTGGCAGTGAATGATGAGGACAGGGGAATGTTGAGGATAGGTGAATGTTGAGGATAGGTTAATGTTGAGGACAGGTGAATGATGAGGATAGGTGAATGTTGAGGACAGGTGAATGTTGAGGGCGGGTGAATGATGAGGATAGGTGAATGTTGAGGATAGGTGAATGTGAGGATGGGTGAATGATGAGGACAGATGAATGTTGAGAACAGGTGAATGATGAGGACAGGTGAATTCTCGTTAATTAAGGTCCCGAGTGAATCATAAAGTTAAAGCATTTGTGACCTTTGTTGACTGATACATTGTGTTTACATATTTAATTTTGTCAGCACTTTAATTTGTAAAGTTTTGCCTTTATTTAAAAACAATTAATGTGAGATTTGTGTCCCCTCGTCAACACACAAGAAAGAACCTACGTAACTTTTACTCTGAGTACATTTTAAACAAGCTACATTTTTTACTTTAACTTGTGTACATTTTTAGACCAGTACTTGTACTTCAGTAAAATGTTATCAAAATAGTGGTACTTTTACTTGAGTAGGGTATATCAGTACTCTTTTACCTCTGGTCATAGTACTGGAGCTCTAATGTAAACATTTAAAAAAGAAAATGTTTTACAATCTCAATTTCTGTCACTTAATGGGTTTGCATGACTTAATGGTGATATTAATATTATATTAATTAATTGATATAGCATTTTAAAAAGTGTTCCTGTCACATCATATTATATCATATCATATCAAATATAAATGTAAAACATCAATAATTAAAAGTAATAAATAATCATTCTTACCGGTTTTTCTTTGTCTTAATTGCTTATGCCATGACGTGTCCTTGGGTGTTTTAAAAGGCACTTTAAAATAAAATGTATTATTATTATTGTTGTTATTAATCACACATTCATCACACATGTCAGTTCTTATGGAACCGCGTGAAGAAGAAAATAAGCATCTTCACATCATAAAGTGTGTGGCTGATATTTTTAAATCAGTGTTTCACTTGTTCCACCATCTGCCGTCATGAAAGTCTCACAAAGACTTTGTGGTTTTTTTCTGGAGATCTGGGAATCAGATACTGGGTAAAAGAAGAAAAACAGCTGAAATAACAGCTGAACATGTAGAGGGCAGTCCTACATTATCACAATCAGCAATTAATGCTGCAATTACCATTGTTTGTATCTTCCATTATAAAACACAATTAGACTGTAATCAGTTGATCTCTGTTGTCTGTGGAGCTGATATGTGTTTGAGTCGTTTAGACCTTCAGAATAAAGCTGTGGTAACGTGTACAACACAGTTCATACTCGGAGTCAGCGTGGTGCTGATTAGGTCTCAGTAGTCAGAGCAGAAACCCACATTTGATTAGAACTCTGTTGTAAACATTGTGAAAACATAATCAAGGCTCAGTGAGGAGTTACACGGCGCGGTCATCACGAGCCTCGGGAAACTGTGTGACGGAGATTTGTTTTGCCCAGGCCCTGTTTTGTCTGGACGGGCGTTTTTTTTTTCCAACTCTGTGGTTGATGTTCATGACACTGGAGTCTCAGGCGTTCAGTTTCTGTGCCAATGATGGCTGCGAAAATGTATGGATATGTTTGGAGACTCATTATAATATCACGGAGAACCAGGTGGACCGAGCGTGTGTGTCTTTAAATGGTCTATCTCGACTCATGTGTGAGTGTGTCCTGCACTCACACTTTACACACAGTGTTTGCTTTTTACTGTACCCAGACAGACACTTCAATCACATGCGCAATAACACATTCTGCTTGGCATCGTGCCTCTAATTACAGGTATGGAGCAGATCTGCTGCAGGTGGTAAATATTCTAGCCACACTTTATGTGAAAATGATTGACAGACATTGATTGACGTTCATTTAGGTGGCTATAATGGGGGAGTATAATGATAGACTGTTCTTGTTAATTATCTCAAGGCCTAAGAAACACCTTTGTTCTCAGTGTTTATCTTGTCTCATATAATGGCTTATATATAGTCTATACAGCTTAAAAAAGAAAAAGAATTATCATATGAGATGAGGTTTGAACATGGTGTCAGCCTATACGGGCCAGACTCTGGTGTTCTGTTCTGTTTTATTGTTTGTTCCACTCATTGTGTGCATATATAATATGTGAGTGGGTCTGTGCATATGGACCCCTGTCGGACTGTGGGCAGCACAAGCGGGTTCCATGTGGCTTGGTGTGACTGCGTGCACGTTGCTAATGAATATATGAATATAATAATGCAAATCCAGCCCTATTCGTGCACATTGCCTCTGTTTGATTTGCTTGGTGCTGGCTACCACGCCATTAATAAATGTATGCACAGATGTGATGACACGTAAAGACAGAGAGAGAGAGAAAGAGAGGCCATTGTGTGTCATGTGCAGTGTCACTGTGTGTAAATAAGGGAGCAAGACGCCACTGCTGCAGTTTGAATACAAGATCCTTTGAAGAATATACAGTTTTCAACTTTAACATGCCTTTACGTTTCTTTACGTTGAGTAAAAGTACAAGTATGTTACCAGAAAATGACTTTGGTAGAAGTTCAAGTCACTTTTTATAATATTATTTAAGTAAAAGTCTTAAAGTTTATGATATTTACTGTACTTAAATACCACAAGTCATTTTCTGATATAAAAATGTACTTAAGTTTTAAAGTAAAAGTTTAAAAATAGGAGGAGCCATGGTGGCTCAGTGATAGGGCGAGTTGTCTTTCAACTAGATGTCCTTGAGCAAAGACACTGGATAAAGCTCTATATAAATACAGACCATAATACCAACTCTTCTTCTTCTGCTTTTATTTGGTCGTGACGATTAACAAAGGTAGTTAGAGGAAATGTAGTGGAGTAAAAGTGCAAGTTGCCAGAAATATTAGAAATATAAGTAGAGATATGTGGATTTTATACTCGAGTGCAGTAGCAAAGTATTTGTACCTTGTTACGTTACAACACTGGTATTTAAGTGTTATGTTTAGATGTTTAGAAATTGATTAAAGGTGACATAGACCGGAAGCTCCAATTAACGCTGCGTTTTTGTGTGTATCTGCGTCATTACCTCGTTTATGAAACCCTAAAGTTTCAGAACAAACAGTTCAGCCACTGCTGAGAAAATAGTGTTGTATTGTTTTCCTGGGCTCTGCGAAGCGGATCGACACTTCCTTAATTTGATGTCGTCATCAGAAATCCTCACCACCGTAGCGCCTCCCGGTGCGGGCACTAGTCCGGGCACATCCGGTTGCGTACATTCAACCGCAGAAGAAGAAGAAGAACTAGTCTCGTTGTAGCTGCTGAGATGCAGAGCATCCACCGTGCCAGAGGGGGAGCTGTGTATCTGAGCGCTGGCCTATCTATTACGTCACTTCCAGGTACCTGGCCAATCACAGGACAGTAGGAAAGCTCTCGTTGGCTGGCCAATCACAGCAACTGTTTGGTCTGAAACAGCGCGGCTGACGAGAGTGTCAGCGAGGAGATATTTTGATCGGCTCGTTTGCAGCGATTAGGAGGTTTTTAATCATGAAAACAAGTTAATATATGTAAGTAGACCTCCATAACTAACATATATGTGTGATACAAGCATTCTATGTCGCCTTTAAGAAACTGCACCATTTTCAGCTGCTCCTACAAAACTGACAGTGAAAGAAAGGTTGCATTGGGAGAGGTGAAGAGCGGAGCACCGTGTTCTCAGGACAACGGCATTTTGTCTCATGTTTTGTCGACTGCTTCTTGTTGTGGTTGGTCAATAGTTAATTAAAGGCTGGATCAGAACAAGTGGCCTTCACACTGCTGTAGCCTGGTGCAGCTCTTCTCTTGTCTTCTCTTCTCTTCTCTTCTCTTCTCTTCTCTTCTCTTCTCTTCTCTTCTCTTCTCTTCTCTTCTCTTCTTCCAATTGTAAATAATGGTGTTGTACTTATCAAGTTAATTGGCCCAGTTTCACGATTAACAGCCCTGTAGAATAATTCTGCACATCGTGATTCACGTCAGGTGCCGACATTTAGTGCCAAAGCAAGAAGTGGTGTGTAACGAGGTAGAAAGTAAAGATGTGGAGGTTTGTCTGACTTTCATGGAGAAGATCAGAATTTGCATTCTCTCAGAGACGTGCAATTAATGTTTTATTATCCATAGCCACGCTCTTCCTCCTCACCTTTACTAAGTGTTTCAGTTGTCAAACCTCAGCCACGACAAACTCATACTTTGTCTGTCATAACCACAATCTTCCCTTGACATAACCTCATATTTTTTTAGAAAGTCACATCATTTAAATTTGGGCATTTTAACAAAAATGGTGGTGTAATCTGTGTTTTGCACAAATGTCTATAATTAATAATCCCCTCATTTTTTATTTTTTTTTTTACAACAGACGTTTTGACTTGTCATAGCAGGAAACATACAGGTGTAACTAATGATGCTAATGTTTGTTCTGCTCCATTTAAGTGTCCCTGTAAACCACACCAGTGAGCCAGCAAGCTTAATAGCATGAAACTAGAACACCTATGAAATCAGACACCATTAATGTTATTAATTACCCCTCTGCTTCTTCTACCATGACAAATCAGAGTGTGAAAATGGCCAGTTAAATGTGCTTTTCCAGCGTCCTGGAAGTGCACTGTGTGTTTTCTGTGTCCCTGCTCTCCTTCTCCTCAGTGATCAGGTTGTTTATCTTAAGAACACGCAAAGACCTCGTGGGAAATTACTGCAATTAGGCCTCTGGCTGTCAGATCCTTTGATATTTACTCCTGATGATCCACCCCCTTATATGTACTTTGTTTGATCAGCCCTCGTCCGCTGTCCACTGTGCTTTCATTTGAAATTGAACCATTTTTTTTGTCGTTGCTGCGTTTGAATCGGCAGGAAAACAACAATGCCATTTTCATGCCAGTTTATCCTCGATTGGCCTCGTTCCTGATGAATAGCAGTCACTGACCACAGAGCAATCAAAGGTGCCCTTTTGTTTGCGCGCCCACACCGCCATTCCCCACTCCAACAGGGAGCAACTGTCTTTCAGCTAATGATGTACTTTACATTTGTTTTAATTTGGTGTATTTAAATAGCTCTGAGCAATACTTAACTAGCTGGAGCATCAAAGAGGGAGCAAGTGATGGAATTTTTTCTGCTGCAGTGTGTTGTTTCTTTTTCCTTCTCCTTCTGCAGTTAGTTCCATTCGCAGAGGCACTGTGCCAAAAGTGCATTGAAGAAGCACTTCTTTATTCTTCTCCTCCTTACATATAGCTTACATGGCCATGCATCGCTCATATGATAACCACAGACCATATATATATTGTGGATGCTGTCACCTGGGTCACCAATATACTGAAGAGCTTAATTTACAATGTCAATATTATAAGTTCATGTCTCAATTGTTAGTTTCCGGTCTTCTTCAATAGCACATGATAAACAAGATTTAGGCACATTACCTTCCTGGATATTTGTCTTATTGTGAACTATAAACACATCGTTCCATTTCAAAATAACCCCTTTTATTTTGAAATTCTATTGTCGCGGTATCATGATGAAATGTTGTGATGTAGTTTTGAGCTTATATCACCCACCCAAAAAGTTGGACTTTTTTTTTCTCTGTCACCTGAGATTGAGAACCCTGTATCACAGGGGAAACTAGACGATAAGGCACGACACATATGAGTGGACACCAGCGTGAGTGACAGCTACTATTGTCCAAAGAGTGACTCGTTGTGGGTAACATCTGTGAAACTATCCTGGCGCCAATCAAGTGTTAGTTTTAATATACAGTCCATGACGGGGACTAAACCATGAGAATGTACCCAAAAAGCAGCTGTGTGGCAGAACAGATGTGGTTTGGGACGTGGACCAGAAAAGTGCACTCTGCAAATTATAACACAGACTGGTCTCCACAACAGACTCAAACAAACAGTACAGATAGAATATGGATGAAAGCTACAGAAATACACTGGACTCACATGATGCAATGAGCTCTTATTTTCACACATATGGCGAAGAATCGAGGAGATGAAAGGAGATAACGGCTGCTGTAACATTCACATGAAATTTAAATAAAGAAAAAACTTAAAATAATTACAGTATATGCATTGTTATCTGGATATGGTGTTTTCAGCGATTTAGCGTCGTAAACGACCACGAGTGCAGTTTAACAGCCTCAGCTCAAGCATGATTAAGAAAAGTTGTGAAAGACAGAAGGATGTGAAACAGGAGGGGAGGGCGGGAGCGACGAGAAAGTGGGTGGGTGCTTCCAGGGCACAGCTCAAGATGGTGTTTGAAGTGCTTCGGGGGTCTTTTCCCTTTATTGTCTCTCTTAATGAGCTTTTTATGTTCTTGTGTTTTTACACGCCATGTGATGGTCGCTGAACGCCTCCTCCACAGCCTCCTGATGGATCTGTTCTTTTTCATCCAGCTATTCACCACTGCATGTAAATTTAATTATAAGCATCTGGTTAGTGAATAGGGCTAATTAGCAGATAGGGGCTAGAACATCAGGTCAGAGGCTCTTCTCTCCCTTCAGCCCCCACGTCTTCACCCTCTCCCCTCCATCGCTCAGGCAGAGATTGTGCCTCACATCATCGCTGTTTTACTTTCTTTGGACTATTTTTTGCTGTGTCAAAGGACACAATGATTGCTGCCAGTGAGCACACCAGCCTGTATATTTAGCAGTTGAAATGTACTTCAAAACAACCACAAAACCGACACACAAATTCAGGTGCGTCAACCTCGCAAGGTACCATTCATAATTCAAATGCACAGCTGGACTGGAAGAAAAACAAGCAGTCTATAATGAGAGGGAAGAGGTGAATCCCATATGAGGGGAGTGCTCAACCTGTTAAGGAGGTAGTAAAGGCGAATCTCTCTCCCCCCCCCTCTCTCTCTCACACACACACATACGCACACATTTAAGTTTGCTTTTAAAGATTCTGTGTGATTTAAAACACTGTATCCTCAGAGCGAGGAGCTGCTGTGTGGGCATGTTTTCCAGCAAAATATTACCTATAATGATGCAGCCAGCGAGTTGTGGAGAAATCCACACAGACTTTGAAAATGAGGGCTCTTTTCTGCACTCTCAGAGTTCTGACTGTTGAAAGAAACCCTCCCTCACTTTCATTTAGCCTGTAGATAGTGGCCACAAAAGATCTCAACTAAGGTTATCGGTCTTTCCAAAAGTGGCAAAGATTGCTTGACTGTGAAAGTGAAACATTCATTTATGTATTTAAAAGCTCACAGGAAGAACAAATGTGCTCCTGGTTACTTGGGTCCATGAACTGATCTGACAGCTGATGTTTCAATGCTGATGTTCTTACTGTGATGGAAAACATCTGTTTGCCCCATTTCCACAATCATTATTGCAATAGGTTATAAAGAGTCTATTGATCGTTGGCTACCAGCCCCTCTTGGAATATTTTGATTTGTCTTTAATGACATTTATGACCATCATGATAATCAGGCCACCTGGATTTATTAGGATTTTATGGCTGTAGAATAAGTGCTTCTGCCCGTTTTTTCCAAAATAACTTTCACTTTCCATATCTGGCAGTTCTTCAACCGTTTAGGAATCACGGTACTGAGAAGCCGACGTCACAAACGAGGCGGAGTCTCACACTGGACAGTTCGCCAGTCAACAGTTTTTGAATTTTCTAGATATCACAAACAGACTAGAAGTTACGGCAATGGGAAGTACACGTGCCAAATCCTGTCTGCGACGACAGGATGGTCACAGAAGGGTTAATCCAAGTAATTTCTTATCAGTAGCAAACAGACTATTGGTGTCCCTGGAGGCCCTTGGAAGTACTAGCCTTCCCATTTCACCTCTTGGCCCTTCCACTTAACCCAAGACAGATGGAGACATTGCACCCATAAGGCAGGGTGGCTGCAAACAGGTTGGCGTATGACTCAAACACAAAAAAAGCACTCACAAAGTGAAGATGAATCACTCTTGTCCCCACCCACACGGACGCTCCCTCAGTCAGGTCTGATAGTACTGCTTGACAGAGCCTGTTTTCACATGAAGGACGCAGCATTCAAATGAAGTTACATGGAAGACCATACAGAGGCAGAACAATAACAACAACAACCGTGAGTTACACACTGAAGCTTTCAGAGCAACAAAGGGATGTCATAAAAAAAAAAAAGAGGATGGCCACTTCAGGGGTAGATGGCGAGGAAAAGGAGGATGTGCTCTGTTACCTTGAAGGAGGACACGAGCCGTTTAATTGGGCTGTAATGGAGGTCAGCGCTGACATGGTCTCTTGGCAGTCAAGCAACCCTCGGTCGCCTGGCCAGCCTCGCGGTCTCTAAGGCTCCGCGGCTAAATGTCGGATGTCTGTAAACGAGATGAAGAGTGATGGTGGAAGAGGACGAAACAGAAGACAACACGGAGGACCTCCAAGGCCTTGTTTCATTTAGTCCGCTGGTCACAAGGGGGAGTGGTGACTGACAGTAGAGGTGACTCGCCTGTCTACACAGCTGATTGCCGCACTGACTGACTTCCACTGTCGTCTTCGCTCCTCTCGCAGTCCTTCTCTCCGTTTGTCTCTCCGGTGAATATCTGTCATCCGAGAGGTTTAGTTTGGGGGGAATAAACATGATAATAAGGTGGGATAAAGTTATAAACGGAGATGCTCTTTCACGCCTTGTCTTTGACAGTTGAGGTTGCAGTTGTATTTCTTTGCCTGAAAGAAAAGCTTCAGGTCAGGACATATTGTTGCAGGAGGCAACTCTGCAGAGGTATAATATTTCCAGGGCAACTGTGGTGCATTTCGGCTTGTAGAGAGATTTGAATCTTTTAAAAGGGCTAGCGCTTGTTTTGTTTTTTTCTGTGATGCGGCTGCTCGGTGCAGCCATGCAGTCACTTGCAGAGAGTGCAACATTTATCCATTATCCACCTAATGTAATGGTCAAAGGTCAAATTAATTTCCTCTAACTCTAACTATGTAGTTGTTATCATCTGTACATCTGTGCATGGACAACCCCATCTATATCCAGGACATCCATCTATCTTCTACTGCTTTATCCTCCACATGAGGGTCGCGGGGGGGCGCTGGTGCCAACCTCAGCTGACATCGGGCGATAGGTGTCCAGGCGGCAAAAGTTTCCCGCAAAGATGGAATCGTTTCGGGAAATATCGCCATCCAAACGACTCAAACCACTGTAGTACATAATAGAAATAATGTCTGTTTATGTTTCGTGTCTATTCCGTGTGAATATTTAATGATTTTACAGACTGCCAGCCACTTTTTTATTTTAATAAAAACAAAACAAAAATCAACTTGTGACAAATCTAGCGACTTTCTGACACACACACACCGCGCACATAAACAGTCACAGGCGAGCTGTGGATGTTCAGTGCATCAGAACTGTTCTGTTTATTCAAGTAAAAATAGGTCTTTATTTTACGAAATCAACACTTTTTTCAACCCCCGTGTGTGAAATCTCTAAAGACAGGACGTGTTCTAGTGATATCTAGAATATTTCCAGGATGACTTTGGTTACTTTTCATTGACAGTAACACCGTGAAACAATCTCCAAGCAATAAGACAATGAATGACAAAAGAGAGCTGGGAATGTGACGTCATCGCATTCCTAAAGTACACGGAAACCCAAGGCCGTTTGAGGTTTTCCTTTTCAAAAAATAATATAGTATTCAGGGAGGAAACCCGTGCACATATGGGGAGAACATGCAAACTCCATTCATATCCAGTATATAATATATAATTATACATATAATAAAACCTTACTCACAGCAGTGGCTTTTGCCAAAGAACAACTCAGTAGCAGAAGCAGTGAAGGAAAAGTTTAAAAGGAAAGAACCAAAACAAGTGACTTGCCTTTTAAAGGGTCTATTCTCATAAAAGCATGATTAAAATGTTTTTGTGCAATGGGATGTAACATTGGTGAGGCTGTGAAACTTTTTGAGCTGCACTCTGTGGCTCGCAGCCTATCTTCTAAATGGCCATTAAAGAGAAGTGTTTGTGTAAATGTAATGTTTTATTTGCTTTATTGAGAAGGAATTGTGTGGCATTAACCTTTTTTTTTTTTTTTTTTTTTTTTTTGCTCCTGGTAAACACAACAAAAGCCAAGGCCTCAAACAGTAGGCAAGAGGGAAGAATGGGAGAAGGGGAAAAAAAAGGGGGGAAGAATAAACAAGCCGGGTCTGGCTGAGTGAGCAAGCTAATTAACTTGAAAAACTATAAAAATGTAAATTGCAATTTGCTACCGTGGGCATCTAATTAAAGCCACTGGAATGTTAAGGACCAAATTGAATTTGCTTAAGAAGAGGAAAGAATATATGATTTCACCATATTGTCAGGTATTGATCGCCTACAGTGGCCTTCCTCCCAGCCATACGGAGACGGAAGAGAGAGAGAGGGTGGAGGACGGACGTGAAGGGGAAGCAAAGAGAGAGTGGGGGGGAGAGTCTGAGATGACGCTAGAACGACAGCTAAGGTCAAATAAGTGTTCCCGCAAAAGCAAAACAGTTTGGCAGGGAATATGCGTAGACGGAAACACAGAGCCCACCAGAGACGGAGACCGTAATCACAGCTAAATGGCCCCGTTAATACTCCGCAGGTGCACAGGCGCTTACGTAATACTTGGAAGAATCGTATGAAATGAGGATTGACTTGGAATCTGCCGCGAAGGTTCATCGAGCGTCTGAGATCCTCCATGCCCCCTGAGATAACTACGTTAGCTTCATTAGCGCAGTGTACCTATAACGTTTTGGTGTAATTACTCCATGACTGCGAAACTGTTGCGCTTTATCTCGTTATATCGTATCCTCTGGGCATGAGTGTGCAGAAAACAGAGCACGTGCCTGTGCGTGAAGATGTCTTTGTTGCAGTGTGTTTTTACATGCATGTAAAAAAAAAAATCTTTGTTAAAGAGCCAAGCACCTGCTCTTAAATTTCAGTTCATTTCTCAATCCAACATTGTAGGTGAAGAAAAGAAAGTAAAAACTGTGGGAAAGCCAGCCAGCTACTAAACACACTCATTTTAACTCATTGTTTTTATTTTACAGCTGCACAGCTCTGAATATTTAAGCTGTCATTATACCAGATGGGCACAAATAGGCAAGGGATTGTATTCCTTTTATTGGAGTAATAAACAATCATCACTCCCCCCCCCCCACACACACAACAAACAGCGCTTGTGATTGAACGCTCGGGCTCCCTCTGTCATGATGTTACACATTCATAAAGCTATAGTCTGATGACGGTGCGGCAGAAAGGTTACCTTTTGTGGCTTTTCATAAATTCTCATCTCATGTCCCGTTGTTACTTCTGTCCCATTGTACTACTTACATAGGAGACTGAAAAACACATCATTTCTTTTTATTTTCTCCCCCCTTTCATGGAAATAAAACGGCTCTCCACTTAGAGTGGAACGAGCCACGTTTGAAGGGAGGAATTGATCTCGTTTAGCGTCCGCACAGAGCAAAGGTAAGCCGGCGAGAGAAGAAAGCTCTGATTGACAAATTTACAAGCGGCCATAAATCCTGCTTTTTTTTCTTCCCCGCTGCCGTTTCCTCCCTCCCCTCCACGGCCGACCAGCGTCGCTGTCGACGGCTGCAGTTTGTTAACCCAGTAAAAGTTTTATATGCGCAGAAGAGAGGAATGGTCTGTCTGTTGCTGGCATGAGTTACAGGCTGCAGTAAACAAACTTGAAAAAGGCGATAAATAGACTGAATCAGGATGGCAGTTTCAATAATGCATTAACAAGAGTATATGCTAGTGTGTGTGTGTGTGTGTGTGTGTACCTGCCTGGACTTATTCCCAATTACTGATGTTTCCTTTAATATCCAGACATGACTCAATTCTATAACGCAGTCAGCGTGTCATTTTGGAACTGCTCCTTTAAATCTTCTCTTGACGGTTACATATTAATGAACTGTGCACTTTTAACAGAAATGTAATCAGAAAGGTAGAGAATAAAGGAGGGATATGTGATATAATGGCAGCAGCACAGCGAAAAATGACCAAAAATGCTCCATAAGATCCTGATAAATACAATTATTATTATTATTTGTTATTTAAAATACGCGTTTCAAATGGATTTTTATTGAGATGACGAAAATGGTCTTAATATTTGGTATCAGAATACTTCGATGTCATGTATTTATTTATTCATTTATTTTTTAAATACTGTGAAATGCATACAATTTAAAAAAAAAAAAAAAAAAAATTTTTTAAACAACATGATGACATCACAAGAATGTAATAGGTGAGGTTTTACTGCAGATTGGACGTCATGGTGTTTGGCCTGGACTGGGTTAACCTTTTTTAGTGATTGGAGTTCTAATCATTGATCTCTTCTAGACTTTGTGTATGTTCTCAATCCTACGGCAAGTGACAGGGCCATTTCATCATGTCATGATTATTGGCTTCTAAGTAATTATTGTATTGATGGCGTTAGGGCATTACATTTGAAACATGACAACGTGATTATTTATTTAATCACGTATAGTTTCAGCTGCAGACTAAATGATGTCACCGTACTGTGATGAAACACAACTTTCACGTTAGTGGAGTCAGATCATCCATTTGAACATTTGCTGATTCATTGCTGGGCCATCTGTTACTGAATATTTTTTAGTATTTTGAAAATACTAAAATACAGTGGCTGCTGTGTTTTGTAGTTTATTTTACAATAAATACATTAAGAGGTTTTTTGGCACAGCAGATCAGAATACTTTATTTTAGATAGATGAGTAAAGGCGTTGTTCACACACAAACTGCTGTTCTGCAGCACTTTTTAAATAACCTATCTAATAAAAGAACCATTTGACAGATGTACAACATGCAAATAATTAGACCTGTGTTGTCTCCGCAGTTCACTGATTAACATATCACATAACATGTCCTTATTTTAGACCTTTGTAAAGAGCTTTATCTGAGTATATTAAACAGCCGTTTCTGATAAAGCTGTGTTGAGTTCAAAGAAACAAAGTGTATAACTTCCGCGCGGATTGTTTATCTTCCTTCATAATCATTTTCCCATCCTTGTTTACAGTTTTTCTCCTCGCATGTATTCACAGTGGCGACACCATATCGATTATATGACATCGCCACAGAGATGCCGTGTTCCTTTTATTAATTCAAATTCATAAAAAAGTATTTTGTCACTAATGTGTCGTTCTTTTATTACAAAGGAGAGACACACGCACACACACACACGAGCAAAACGAAGCAATAACAGCGATATACATTTATAACTTGTTGAAAATGACACTTAACCATTACTCAGCGTTGTATTTTGTTTTTTATGAATTCATATTTTTCTTTTCTGCCAACACCTGGGACAATCTTTTCCCCATCAACTACGGTCAGCTTTACATATCCATTGCCCCGAAGAACATAATCATTTATTACAACAAACAACCTGTTAATAAAAAATCAATATCAGACTCCCAGAAGTGTTTTGTGCAAAATGTTAATGAATTTTTAAAACCCTCATCGGTAAAACAAATAGAAAAACAGTAGAAGGAAAAGTAAGAGGGTGCTGGAGACCAGACACAGACTGTACGAGTTAAAGGATATTAAACAAACGTTCCTCACGCGTTTGCTTTGTTTTCATTCAGTAGCGATGATGAAATGTTTAGCGGAAACGTGAGAAACGTGAACGTGTGAAAGAGGGAAAGAAAAAACCTTGGCCTCCCTGCAGGGGTGAAGCCATTAAGCAGCTTATTTATTGCTCCCCACATATCATTTTAATTTACATTTATGGGGTCGTTGATACCCACGTTAAACGTGTATTAACGTGTCACGACTTTGTGTTTCGCGTCGCCATGGCCCGTTTCCTTTTATTTGACCTCCGCGTGCCTTTTAATCGTATACATTCTCCTTAAGAACAGTTAAGGGATAAGTTGATCTGCTTTTATAATCAAACTTCGCCAGAACAAAGGCGAGCTACAGTTTAGTCGAGCTGCAGTTGTCCCAGAATAGCAGGGAATCGGTTTACTGAATGCAGTGCGTCCACCTCCGCTACACTAGGTGGCGATATGCCCCCTTTCAGATTGTTAGGGTGTTTCCATGTTACGTCACAGACAACAACAGTCTATTCGCTTTTTTTAAGCGACATACTGCTTTGGATTTCTCCATGTGTTTCTTGTTATCTTCTTCTTTTGTGTACCAGCTATTTTCAGGTCAAAACTGGTGGAGCATGTATAAAGTATTTGAAAAAGATAACTAAGTAAAAACTGAAAATGACTTTGGTAAAAGTTAAAGTCACCCATAAGAAAAACCCTTGAATAAAAGTCTTACAGTTGCTCACATTAAATGTACTTAAGTATCAAAAGTATCTTGTGAAAAAATATACTCAAGTATCAAAACTACAATTAAAGTACAGATCCTTAAAAAAACTACTTAAGTATAGTGCAACGAAGTACATCTACTTCAATCCAACTGAACGTATACATCGTAGCGTGTTTTTTGCTATATGCAGACGACCAAAGCCACCAGGGGGCCCCGAAGCTGCATGTTCACCGTCATCCGAGGAGAATTAAGATTATCTGTAGCTGTCTCATGTGTTTATTAAATCCCTTGACATTCTAAATGTAGGATGTATGTTGGATCCAAAAGTGTTACACGATAACTCCATTATCAGTATTATTCTTACTTTTTTTTTGTTTTTTTTTTGTACATTGACATAGATGATGGCTCATTGTGTCTTTTAAGTAATGGCTTCATTGACTTTCTGTCAATTACTTTTTTTGTTTACTCATTTTTTATTTTATTATTGTTTTTGGGTTGTGAGAATGTGTGTTGCTGTGAAAACTTGAGTTGTGTGCTTGCTTTCCAGATGGAAAGTAACGTAATAAATAATAAAGTAGTAAAGTAGTATTGAAAGGTGGCAGCACCTGTCATAGTGGAACAGGAAGAGAAATTTCCTTTTTTTCCTGTGTGTGTGTGTGTGTGTGTGTGTGTGTGTGTGTGTGTGTGTACAATCAGCAGCACATGTGCCTTTTATGGAGGGTCAACTGTGAATTATCTTGCTCTATCTATGTGTAGATGTAACTTAGTGTCTAACTTGACTTTTCCAGTGTTTCATCCACTAACTACACTCTCATGTCATGGGGCTTGGGATGAAATCTATCCCAGCATGCATTATGCAAGCTATAGGGTATGCACTGGACAGGTTGTCTGTATATTATGGTGCAGTATAAATGCATAATGCTGTTTAAGCATGAACGTTGGGCACCTGCCAAGGGCGCCAGCCTGCTAATACTTTAGTAACAGTGCAGTTGTTGTTTGAGTTAAGAAGACTCGCGCGTGCACGTGATGCTACAGTCATACCGCTAAATATATATATTTATAGTACTGTATGGATTATTTTCCCTCTTCCTGTTTGTGCTTTTTTTTTACTCATTACATGGAGACATGGGGACAAAGGAATTCAACTCAAATTGTTGTGTATTGTTATTTTCCATCGTTCTTATTCCACTTATGTGACTTTCATGGCGACTTATAGCAAAAGCACATGGATTGTATATTACACGGCAAGGTGCCTCACAGCAGGAAGTGTCTGCGTGGATGTCCTCCGGTTTCCTCTTATCATCGACACATGTTAGACGCATTATGCCGTAGTGGCTCTGATCGCTTCCTCCATCTGACCTCCAAAGTCTGTTGTGCGATTTTTCGCACCAAGGCCCTTTGAACAGCTCTATAGTGCAGAGTCTATAATGCTCTAACTGTAGCAGACAATAAGGAGTTATCTCTGCTACAGAGTCTGTAATACTCTGACTACAGAGCAGAGAATAAGGAGTTATCGCTGCTAAAGTGACACTGTGTTTCTCCCCAACTTGTTTTACCTGCCTTTACTCGTCACCTGTCGCTGTTCATGTTATTGGTAAATTTTGGTTCTCTCCACGGCGACAAATAAACCTCGGATTATTCTCTTATTCTCTACGAATGATAGACTCATGGACCTTAAATGGAGATTAGAAGAAGACAAGGCATTGACACATGCGGTGTATGAGTTGTGCTCTCACTGAGGATAATAGCTTCTCTTTAGGCTACTCTCTCTCTTTTTTTTTTCCCCCGCACAAAACACCTCCAAGGGCTAAATAACATGTTTTCTGCTAACTAGAGTTTCGTGATCCTGAATGTACATTTATGAGCAACACACAGACAAACAGAAAAAGAGAGAGAGAGAAACAGACGGGACATGTATCCGGAGGGTAGAGTGGTATTCTGTGAGGATTGATAGACTCCATATTGTGAGCTAATGATCTCCCTAGGGCGCTGGGGAGAAACGATGAAACCAGCCTGCATGACACTGTCACACTCCCTATGTCACGCTGCCACCTTCATCTCTCAGTCTTTTCTCCCCCTCTACCTCTCGCACTCCCTTTCTTCCTCGCAACCTCTCTTTGTCTCTTCCTTGGGGGAAATGCATCGATTCACCTTTGTTTGTGCTGTCACCCACACACACATTCAACTGTCACAGCGAGGAACATAGTTCGCTGAACTGATGGAGCTGATTTAGAGTAAGAGGTATACGCTGTCCTCATTTCCCGAAAATGAATCTCGGTGACATCTTTTCTCATTTCGTTTCAGCCTGGACCAAAATGCCTCAAATGTCTGCAGGAAAAGTTACTGGAGAGGTGGTTGGTGGTTAAGTACAGAAAAGTAATAGCGTCGCACCACGGGCTTTGCAGGCATAATAGGAAAATGATCTGAATCAATTGTCAGCCTCGTACAATCACAGGCACAATGGACGCATTCACTGGTTGCGTTGACGGAAAAGCACGATCATTAATGTGATTATTAACATCCCCGCCTCAAGGCAAGACAAGGCAGGAGAGGATGTAAAGACAAAGGTATATATAGGTTAGATGTTGACTGTAGTTACAACGTTTACTGTTTACCACTGAGGCATTGTGTCTGCCAGGAAATAGAGCTGACTTGTTGCTGCTAAAATAATATTTTCCAACCGAGGAAAGGTTTGTTTTTGTGGCCACTGAGCCCGTAGACGTATTATGAGACAACAGGCCCCTTGGCACAAACACATAGAGCACCACATCCCTCCCACTTAGGAGTGTCTGTAGTTGTTATGTTTCCTTGTGCAGTTGAAGTCATTTCATTGTCATTTTATCTCTCTGGTAATTCTGTGTCTTCTGTGGTTGCTTTTTGTCCCTTTGTGGTTGTTTTGTATTTCTTTGTAGCCTCATCTTGTGCCACCACGTAATTGTTCTACATTCTGGTAATGATCATTTTGTCTCTCGCTGTAGTTCCTGCACATGTCCTTGTAAGTATTTTCACTGTTCTTTCTGGTCACTTTCTAATGAAGTCCAGTCAGGAAGACGCGCTTCAGTCACAACAGTCTCATTCTCATACTTCCTGTTTTAATTCCCCGTTGTGCACAGTCAACTCAGAGCTGTTATTTCCCTGGGCGTCAATGCCGTGATCAGCTGTTCATCTGCTGGTCTCATCCCAACAGCGCTGCAGCACACCTCACTCATTAGACATCATCTTTCTGCCCGAGTTGTCTCGCTCTGCTGTCTCATAGGATCCATCATTCTTCATCCTTCATCAGTCTCTTCTGGCCTTACACTCACAACGACGGTCAATTTAGAGTGTCCAATTAGCCAAATCCCTAAAATGTGCATGTTTTTGGACGGAGGAAACCGGAGAAAACAACTATGTGGCCCTCTGTTGTTGTCCTTCGAACTACAATCTTGTCAAACAGGATTTAGGGTCAGGGACTCCCTGACCCCTTGGACTCCCCAAAGGCACGCTCCAATCCATCTATAGCCGAGCCTGTGCTTGTCCTGAAGATGACCTGGTAGAAATATGTTTTGACAGTGCCACTACATCATCTGACACATTCCTAAACGTTAAGTCAACCTGTGAACATCATAGACAGTGAAAAACAAACCAGCCAGCCCAGCGCGAACATTCTACGCGTGCACTAACGCACTACGAAAACAAAGAACAGGGCGAGTGACTTCATTCGGTGTATTTACACAGAACAGAGTTGTTTGCCGCTCTTTATGTATTGTTTAAAAGCGTTGTGCTTCTGCCTTTCATCTGATGCTGAGAACAAACCTCCTTTTGATGCTGACATCTCTGCATTTGCATTTCATTTCCACCAGAGAAAGTCTTTGTAGTCCAGAACTGCAGATTTCTGTGTTTGTGTGTGACGGCCACTATTGTGTAGTCACAATTGTGATTATTATGTATTTTATTTTTAATATGTCTGTGATGGACACTGTACTAATTCTTCATGGTTAAAAACTCAGCGTCTTTGAGTGTCGAGAAAAGCGCTATATAAATGTGATGTATTATTATTATTATTATTATTATTTTTATTATTATTATTATTATTAATAATAATAATAATAATAATAACGTGATTCACTTTTTACATGACATTCCTGTCTGTAGCCAGCAGGGGGCAGAGGTGCGCTTTACGTCACCTTTAAGGACGGTGTTTACAGCAGTTGCTTTACGGCTCTTACGTCGTCACGGTCTGTTTCCCTCATTCTGAGGCCAGAAGTTGACCTGTGTGTTCTTTCTCTTGTTTGTAGGTGTGTGAAATATAAAATAAGTTTGCGTTATAAGACGTAGATTATGTGGTTTGCTGGGAAAAGCGTTTTGTAAGGAAATGTGTGTGTAAAGTTGATAAATCTTACAAAATGGCGCTGCGGTAAACTCTTTCCGTCACATCCGGTCATCCCGCGGTTTATTTTCGGCTCCAGTCCATTTGGGTTGATGTAATAATTTTCTATTGTGAGAATACATGTACTAATATTTTTGCTAATGTTTAAAAACGGGTTAAAATATTATTAAAAAGTGTATTTGTGTTACAAAAAGTAAAAGCTAAATGTTAAAGCTGTAAGCTCATGCGCTTTATAACCTTCTAAGACTAGTAGCAGCATCTTAAAGTAAGTAATAGGAGTAGTAGGAGTAATACGTTATACGAGGAATCCTGCAAATGTAACACTAATTGTTTTATTTAAGGTTATAGGAAGCAGCCTGGGATCATAGCAGATATTGCTATTGTTTTCTGTATTGACTTGATGAACAGAAGCATTTATGACTCATGGCTGAAGAGGATGTGAGATTTTATTTTGATTGTTGATTGTGAGACATCGAGACAATACATTACTGAACAGTTTGAAATAATTGATGAACACAATGTTTTTATTGTGGCAAATTGTGAATAAATTCATTCTGATGAGCGAGGCCGAAAGGAACGGAAGTGAAGTTGCCCTGTCTGTTCTTCCTCCGTTACCTACCCTCACTTCTCAATCAGAGAGAGAGAGTGAAGTCTGTGTTGTGATTACTTATCTGCCTCCATGCTGTTTTATATAGAGATGCACAAAGAGAGGGAGAAACTGAGTGAAATGAGGTTGGATGAGGCTGAACTCTGAAATTGCTGAGACTCATCTGTCTGAATTTCCCAGATACTTAGACCTTGTGTTTGCTGAACTTAATTGTGGATAAGATTGGTAAAGAACGTTCGTTATGTTTGTATGTAATCTGGGTCGTGCGTTGACGTCGTCTAAGCTTCCTCTGTATTTCTGATTCACTGTGACATTTTCTGATAATGGTTTGATTTCCTGAGTCATTCCTTTTTTTGTTTTTCTTTACCTGCATCATCAAAGACAAAAGAAAGCGTCGTTATATATGCCATTACAAATCACAGAGGAAAGAATAACATTGATTGAAGGCCCGGGGAACTGTGAATCACTCCGGCAGATTCATCTCAGCCGCTTCATCATGACACATGCCAGCATGTGCTCCAGTTTGTGCCAAGAAAATAATGGCATTTCTGCATATCTGAAAAACACATTTTGTTCCATTATCGTGTTGTGTTTTCCTGCTTTGCAGCAGCAAACGGCAGTGAATGCTAATTTTTCTTCTTAGAAAACAGGTTGGGGATTTTTAATCAACGATTACATTTTGACCACAAGTGTTTATCTAGCATTTATTTATTCATCTATTTGACTTTCTTTCTTCTTTACAGCGAAATCACATAATCATCATAGTGTAGCATTTCTATTTCTATCATCAATTTGTCTTTCCAACATGAACACGGCCTGTAATGTTTCCCATCCACTCCTGCTTTCATTTGCCAGAGAATGTAGCTTACATTGCCAATGAACTGCTAAAGCAAATGCAAAAGTAATGTCATCATCACACATTTTGCTGTATGATATAATATCTCTTCTATTTAACATAACATTATTGTACTGTAAATTTGTTCCCCTTTAAAAGCTTCCCTTGGAATATAGCAGCAGGGAAATGAGGCACTTTACTTAGAAGTGTCACACATGCAGCATCGAAATGGTTTATGGTCTATATACATTATGTAAAGGGTCAAGAAACATGAGCAAATAATCATACATGAGTCATTTTCTGAGGAAATGTAAAGCCGGGACTTAAATGTTATGATATTTTCTTAATAAATCCTTTTTTTAAATCATTTAATTTGACCTAGAACAGAACAGAACAACACAAAGATTGCAGAGAGAGTCCAAAGCGAGTGGGCAGCGGGCAGAAACGCAGACTTTATCCGCTCCACCGGGGTCAAGGGTCACAATATACCAAGACCAAACAAACAACACCACAAAAAGAAATCAAACATGGGCGGAGAACTGGCGGAATGTGAGATGAGGAAGTCTTCTGAACTCTTGCAACAAAGTTACATCTACTTGTGACTTCTCGTCACAGGTTGTATTCGACTATAGATTAATATTTCTCCTCAGATTATGTTCATATGGCCATATAATTGACAAGAAATTGACTAAGTATTAGACTATGCATGCAAAAATATGCCAACATAAATGAATCTTATTTTTAGTGAACACTTATTGTAAATTTTATATATTTATTTCTATTAAAACACAGCCGACGTGCGTGGATAGGGTTTCATGAAACTGATATACTACTAATACTGTGTGTATTTCTTCTCAGACTACATCCAATTCATCAGTGTCGAGTAATTGTGATTTTCGGTGTTGAATCCTTCTGTTTTTTTGTTATCTTTATTATATATTATCTTTTATTATCTATTTATTATCGTTTCATTACAAGTCCGGATCAGGGCTAAGTGATTTCCAGGCCCACACTGAGAACACACGCAGGAGGAACCTTGACATCATTTGAAAATGGGATTGTGCAGGTTTCACAGCATGACGGGATGTTGGAGAGGTCACGTGACGTGTAGCGCTGTATCGCTGTGTGCTACATTTTATTACTCGTATTGGAAATTTAGCTCACATACATTTACATGCATCGCCACACACACACACACACACACAAACATGCTGCTAAAACAATTACAGGTAGTTTCCCCTCTGTGTTAAGAGAGTTGGCGAGATGTGCCTGTTCTATAATTATAATTCTCATTGTGCGCCCTGAACTGCCGTATCTGCCTCAGCCACTTTGTTCAGTGGATGTCAGATCACACCGTGTGGTCCACATTGAGAGGGACCATTATATTTAAAACGCTACAGGAACTTCTGAAACAACAGGGATACTCGCCTCCTTTGTTCTCATTTCCCCCTCTTCCTCTGTTTTCAACTTCTTTCTATTGTCTTTTATGTGGCAACACCTGCTCGATATATTTCTCCCCTCTTTATTCAAGTTTTTTTTTCCTCCTGGTCTTTTTATATCTCTCCTCAAACAATCTGTATGCCTCACGTCCTTCCACACTCCATTTTCCATGCCGGCTCTGGGTGTCCTCGCTGTGGAGAACTCTGCCTGTTTCATCTGCGTGTGGAAACACTGTGCTAATATCGCCCTGCTTATACTCATTGGGTGGGATAATGGCAGCCATCACTCACAAACGCTGCTGCACAAAAGCTGACATTTTGCTCTCCTTGTGCTGACAAACAGCGTCCACGTCCCACTGCTCTGTCACTCTCTTTTGTCTCTCACTCCCATTTTCCCTCGCTGGATCCGTCTTTCTCGTCACTTCTCTCAGAGGTCACGACTCGTGGAAGGATGCCGCTGCAGAAATGGAAATGGCACTTGACTCTGAAAGCTTTATAACTGATCATTTTACCTATACATAAATTATTCAGTCAAGTCCTAAACAGAGGGACACATTAAGAGTCATGGCTACTATTACAAGTCAATCATCCTACAGGGAATTCTTATTGCTGCTCAGTGACAGAATTAAAGACAACTATATGCCCAACATACAGGGCTCCTTTTCTACATATGCTGAATATGAATTACTCTGCTTTCGCTCATAACAATAATAATGATAAAAACATCAAGTGGGGTTTTTGCAATCACTTCAGTCAGCATTCTTTTGTTGTAGATGTCAAATTATTCACCTGGGGTTTCCTCTTTTTAAAATCAATCTGCAGTTTAAATGCAGTTTTACATTTAAAATGACATGTACATGACCCAAATGTCCCTTTATAAGTGTATTTTTAAGTATTTATCACTTTCTTTTTAACCTGGGAAGGTTTTTATTCCCGGTATATTTATTTTCTTTACTTATTTGTAGACCAACTTGTTGCACCTCTCATAGTGTTTTTAACATAGAACGTATTTTTCCTCATGCATTCCGGATCCGTGTCTCGGTGGATGGTTGTGCGTGGAGCGGTGAAACTGTAAAGTTATCTGTTTTAAATATCTGATTTATCGGCAGAAACGAGATCTAAAGAGCAAAACTGACAAGCGGAACTAACACGTACAGTACCAACGTTGTGTTTCTGGCCTCTTGGAAACTAAAGGTCCAACCTTTACTCACGTGTAACATTGTTTCCTCCAACTGCGGAGGGAAAAGTGTGCGGTTGCTAAATCTGCATGCATGATGGTAACCGGCTCGTTACCACAGCACAGGGCAGACAAACAGGGAAGTGGGTTTGTTCGATCCTAAACAAATCACGGCAGATTTCTCTTTTCATTGTTCTGGCACTGCGCGCTCACAATAGCCCTGAGACGAGCTCGATCCATTCTCCTTGAAACAAAAACAGCTATAATCGTGATAAGAAAACAAACCCTCGCAGAGACACACATTGTTCCGATTGCATAGGTGCCCTTTATTGTAGCTATTAACAGATGAATTAAAACAATCTTTGATAATAGCTCATGGATTTCAATCACAACAATAGGGCAGTAAAACAGCTTTTGACCACCCGCGTGTGATTAGATTGTTGTTTTAATAAAAAAAAAAGCCTCTGATGTAAACACTCAACATGAAGAAGAAAACAACAGCAGCCTCTTCCTGCTAGGGAGAGCCTGGAGTGGGAGGCATTGTTTATAAGGCGTAAATCGGCAGTATGTTTATTTCTCTTAATTAGAATAGCGAAGGTATCGGGGGTGTCTTTGTCTCACACAGGAAAGGAGTACACAAGCTTGTTTGTGTAATTGCTTTTGACTGTGGTCGGAGCCTAAAGATGAGCCCAACAAAAACAGCACGCTGACCAGTGTGTTCACTGGAACGGGAAATTGATCTTTATTTTATGATGTAATGATTTTGTGTTGTGGGGTGAACACAACAAAAAAACGATTTATTCAAAGGCCTTGTTTCATTTCGGAATTTAGTAGCAACAATATCTGATCAAATTACCCAAGAAGCTGAAGATATTGATCCTTTTCAAACGCACTGCAATGACATAATCAAACATTATTACCTTTACAATATCGTGCCAGAGCTTTTACAGTTCCCTGCTGTCCTGCTCCGCCTGCACATCTCATCATTGTCTGTGTATGTGATGTTAAAACAGGGACTCGCTGGGCTGACAGGGTGCATTACTTTATACAAGTGAATACAGGAGCAGATTTCATCCCCGTGACAGTTCATTAATAGCTATTCTATTAATGTTGTGGGGTTCCAGGACTCTGAACCCCACAGCCTTTTACACCTTGTGACGGCGCCGTTAGACAAAATGCGGGCGAAATGAAATTCAAATATGTGACGGGGGTCGTGAGACACACACAAGGGTCTGTCTCTGGTTGATGGAGTTTGGGTGTAGTACGACACTGCTCCATATATTTGTATTATTTACAATTCCTGCATCATACATGAGACGTCTTGACTGCCGAAACAGCGAGCGCCGCGAGGGCATCGCGGCGCGAGTGTTTTATTCAATGAGCAATGAAACAAACACAATGACGTGTTCACGCGAGACGCGCACGTCTGTCACAAAATGCCATTTTCTACAGTGGCAGCATGCAGCCTTTAGAAAATCTAAGCCTTTTCCCATTAACCCAACAGATCCTGATTGATCTGCCCTTTCAAAACGCTTTAAATCGTCTCCAAGGTAACCGAAGCAGTAACTCTTGCACCTGTTAAGTACCGAACAGAGAGCACAGATGATTCACCTGAAGCCAGACTGCAATCACCTCTATTCATAGATTAATAGCCTCCACTGTTTCCAGGCCTGCAGCATTTCCTTTAGGTGGTTGCTGTGCGGTGTGATGGTTAATCTCGCTAAAAACCGCATTGTGCTTGCCAAGCAATCAGCTCAAAGTGATTGCTAATTTTGCTGCGGCGGCTGCTGCTGGTGATGATGATATTTTCTTTGCACACCTGCACACGTACAGTCAGGTCCACACATACGATGACGAAGTCCTCCCTGTGGTACGTGTGGGATGAGCAGAGAGCAGTTGCTTGGGAGTCAGTGGGGGTTTGCTGAGGGGTCAGTGACCTGTGGCTGAGATGGTGGCTGGTGTGTGGCAACAGCAAGAGTTGCCAACAGGGTCAGGTCACCGGGGACGAGCGGTCCACTCTCTCTTCAAATGTAACAAATAGGATGTGGCGTGTCGGGGGCCTGCTCGAGCACATTGCCCCCTGTTTTCATCAGAACACGCCCACACACAAAGAGACAGACTCACAAATACAGTGGAAGTGGAGCTTTCTATGTTTTCCTTTGACAAATTAACATAGAAGACACTCAAACAGAGGAACATGGTTACTCGCTCACATGAATTACTCACACACACACATATATCAGTCTTCTCCCTTCGTGGCGGTCATCAAAAGCAGCCGCTCTGCCCCGCACTATGTAAAAGTAACAGCTTGCTTTTATTCTCCCTGGTTTCATTCCCCTCTTTTCCTTGCAGCTCACTCCTCGCCTCCCCCGCGCTGCCTTTCAGTCGTCCAGCGTCATCCCACCTCTCGTGCTACCTAGCGTTTAAGTGCATTTGCAGACCCGCTCAGATAGGCTGTCATATATATTTCAAAGGCATTTCAAAGCACATTCAGACCGACTGAATGCACATTCAACAAGAGTCCATACAGGGTGTGCTATTGCACTGGCGCTCTTTCAACACGACATCCTTTTCAATGCGATGGGTTTATACTCGCTCTGGTGTTAAAGTGTCCTTTCAGTTTTCATAGTGGCCAGTAAAATATGGGTATTAATGAAATATGCCACTGTATGCACTGAATATCTGAAAAAGCTGTATTTCATTCAGGTGATAATTAAAAAAAATGACACAATTACATAAGAAAATGGAACCAAGGTCATTTGTTAATAATTAGGTAAGGATTTGGTAGTTTTATTTATAAAGCACTTTCTGTATCCAAAGATCAAAATGGTTAAAAATCTTAAGATTAATAAGAATGAGGAAAAAGTCTTAAAAAGAAGTAACAAAAGAAATATAAATAGATAAAACAGTGACTGGTTGTTTGTCTCTATCTGTGTGTGGCCCTGCGATGGACTGGCGAACTGTCCAGGGTGTACCCCGCCTATCGCCCGATGTAGCTGAGATTGGCACAGCACCCCCCGCGACCCTCTGGTGGAGGATAAAGCGGTAGATGATGACTGACTGACATTTGAAATAAGGTTAAAAATCATAAATAGCGATATTAAAATGAATGAGTAATTATTTTTGCCATAATTAAACGATCATACTTTTAAATATGTGGCGACTGCTGTTACTGCTGACAGAAAACATGAATAATGAGTCACGCACGGTTGAAAAATCGCCCCCAAATTTGAATCACGTCCTTTGATGCCGCTCTGGAAACTGTGATAATTCCACCTGCGTGTCTGTTCATCTTCATAACCCACATCCAGGATCTTAGAACGTCGATAATATTTAAAGATGATCACCATCTGTTCCCGCGGCCGAACCTGAATACCAACCAATACAGGCAGCAAACAACACAATTAACAGAGCCAAGATGTCAGGAGAGGAGAGGAGAGGCATGCTTTCAGCCTGCTGCTGCTGCTGCTGCTGCAGGAGAGGAGAGGCAGATGTGATGTGAGCAGAGATGACTTTTCAGTTCTCTGGAAAAAAAAAAGAAAAAAAATCCACTTGTCCCCCCTTTTCCTAACTCACTGTGCCCATATGTGATAGGATCCTCGGTATCAGCTTCACTTAAGGGAATGTGCTTTGAAATATATCTGCTTTATAAATGCCTGTCTCCCTCTATTTGAAGGTTTTGTACACAGAGCAGGGGGAGCGTCAGTCAGGTGAATATGAGGCACGCCGGTTCAAATGCTCAAATGAAAGCAAATTACATTTGCTGTGCTATTCACAGTTTGTCACTGCAGGGATGATTTGTTTTGTCTTTGTGTGTGTGTGTGAGAAAGAGACGCAAATGCATTCGAACAGGGTGATAAAAATATGTACTTAAGACAGAGGCGCTCAGAGGAATTCAAATGCCGTTCACTAAAATGTAAATGGTGGGTGGAAGTGTAAAAAAAACCAATCTGTATCTACAGCTTTCTATAAACACTAAAATCTCATTTTCATCTTTCCTTTATCTAATTACATCGCCTTCAAGTTTGTTGTGTGATTAATTGCAGCTGGGCATAACAATCTGTTAAAACACCTTTTCCACCTTTGGTCCTATATTAACTTAAGCATCACTGTTCGTGGTCGTCTCTGTGCACATTCCCTGCATTTCCACAGCAACAGTTGATTTTAAATTGTGCTTTAATAACATTACCCTTTGAAATAGTCACAAGAAGAACAGAGGATCGGAAAAAACACAACAACCTGGCAATTAATGTTCAATTTGCTATGCTACCAGAGTTACGGCGGCAACATCTGACGACAGAGCCACGGAAATATTTCACAAACAACACAACCCGATTTCTCTCAAACATTTTGATTAAATAGCACAAAATGTCTCTTTATATAAATGTGTTTTTGAAGATAGAATGTTGGATATTAGCTTATATTAGCTCACACACAAGCACCATTATAGCTATGAGAGCGGCGTCCCCTCTAATCTGGCCTTCTCCCACCAAATTGGTCGTTTTTGACCTCTTCTCAAAAAGGCCTCTCTCTCTGAAGCAGGTTCACATTTTAAAAAGCCATTATCCCTACACTCTCACCTTCACTCTGCCACGTTCCCCTCCTCTTCACTATCCCTAACACTACAGTATGTCCGCAGTGGATTCATGTGCAGAGGACGCCGCCTTTTGTAGAAGACCCGGTGGGATCACTGGTGTCACTGTTCACACATTCAGGTTGATGTGACATTGACCTGTGGGTGACAGGAAAGCTATAAATTCTCAGGAGGGTTAGGTGTTGCCACAGCTACTGAGAGCATCACCAGTGAGGTCATGGCACAAGGCACGGCAGCATTGCGTGTATATTTTTCCTCTGATGATTCGAGACCGTAAGAGCTTCGCGATCTGTAGTGACGCGATCGCCTGTGGACTCGCAAGGACATGGGAGCTGCTGGTCTACTGCTGCAAAAGGAATCATTTGAAACCACAAAATAGCTTTCCTGGCATGCGTACTTCTCATTACCGTAACTCCTAGACCGTTTGTGATATCTAGAAAATTCAAAAATTATGGACAGGCGATCTGTCCAGGGTATGACCCCACCTTTCGCCCTATGCCAGCTGAGATTAGCACAGCACCCCCCGTGTCCCTCATGTGGAGGATAAAGCGGTAGATGACAGATGGATGGATACCGGAAAGCAGTGAAATAGAGCGTCATTACGCTAGAACCTCAGGACTTCCGCGGAAACGACCGTCCAATCACAGAGGGGCTTCTCAGTACCGTAATTCTTAAATGGCTGATTAGTTGCCAGATTAGCATTTAGCTTTGTATTACTAGAATAGCGGTAGTATTTTTTGAAAAAATTGTGCTTCCCAACCTCAGTTTCCCCTGAGTCAAGAAACAGCACTCTATTTTTGTTACGTGCCCACCAGCGGCACTTGGTCTGAACCTTGGTCTGAGGCTTGAAACTGCAAAGCTAATTCCGTACTTTTTAGACCCACTCGTAAGGGGGACGGGACCAGAATGTAAACAGTGTCCGCCATCTTTGCTAACAGTTACGCTAACAGGACCAAGTGTCACTGGTGGGCACGTAACAAAGAAAAGAATGAAGATATTTCTCGACTCAGGGGAAACTGAGGTTGGGAAGCAAAAATACTACCCCTATTCTAGTAATACAAAGCTAAATGCTAATCTGTGAAGTATTCCTTTAAGATATAATAGATTTCATTTGGTGAGTTGTGGCTAAAATCTGTCCACGTCCCTGACCGCAGCCATGTTAGGAGCCAGTGTTGATGAAACTGTATATCACACCTCATGCAACCACACGTACTCCAGTATCTTTAACAAACATAATCGTGTAAACAATTATCAACCACAGTGTAGTGACAATTGAGGAGATGTATTATCCATATGTTTATCATCTGGACCTGTGTGTGATTATTGCTGCCATGGTCCAGTGGGCATGTTAGAGTGCATGCTCACAGGGAGTGCAAGCGATGCCTTCTAATATCAGCTGGCCTCAAAGCTGCTTCTATAATGCATGAAGATCAATACGCTGTGGCTTTGTGAGTGAGGCCCTGCAACTCTGTGCCCATATCAAGTATTGCCGCCAACTGCCCGGTCGTTTGAAGGGATCTATGCCTTTGGATTTCATCAGGACTCTGGGGAGAGGAGACTACAGTCTGGATATCTGAACTGCTATTGTTTGCAGATAAAAACTCAAAGCAAGCGGCGCTTTGTTTGGGGTATTTCTGACAGTGGCAGTTTTATGATGGGTGTTTGATGATGGGGATTAGCACTAAAGGGGCATTTCGGCAATAATGCAATCGACTCTCTGCAACGTTTATGTTCAGTCGCTCCAATAAAGGATGTCGCTAATGTATTTGTTGTACTATGAGATTACGTAAATGTCAACATTATGCCTTACATACAGAACAGTAGGACAATCAATTAAGCATAGTAAAACTGTACATGAAAACATACTGAGGCCAGTATGTTTTCATGTACAGTTTTACTATGCTTAATTGATTGTCCTACTGTTCTTGTCCCTGTATATAAGCACATGCTTATATTTGGCAGTGTGCGGTTCAGTGTACAGCCATGTTGGGCTCCACGACCATCTTTTAACTTTAAAATATTACATTTTTAAAGCTGACCGAGCATTAGATCTGTAGCCTTATCAGTCCAAAAAGCATGGGTGTGAATTTTGAAATGTTTTGTCACTACTCCTATGCACTGTCTTCTATAATTGCCGTTTTAATCTGTGCTCATGTCAGATTGAGTCTGACTCTGGTCGGACTGAACATATTCATGTAATAGTAATTGGATACACACTCATTATCACATCATCTGGGTGTTAGTCTATCTTTTAGAAGTTTAATTTAATACAGTCTAAGTCACAAACATGTTACAGGGTATTTCAAACGTCTGATTTTAGTTGGACTCCAGTGTTGCATGAATTCAGTCCAAGTTAAGTGTGGATTACTTTGATTTTTCATATCTTGATTTATTCAACATTGAAATAATGAAATTAGTAATATGTACCATTGCGGTCATGTTAATGCAACCAAAGGTTCCCTAAAGGTTGTGACTAAAGTGATGCGACCAAAACAGAAAGGCAAGTATTTCCATCTTATTTTAATTACATTGAATTGTATGGGGCGGTGTCGCAATGTTTCATCTTAATCCATGAGGTCAGAGTTGTCCATAGGTCTGTGGGCTTTTTGTTTGAAAAGGTGAGTGGCTATAATGAAGGCGCAGTAGCAGGCTGTAAGATTTATACGGCCCCTTACTCTTGTTCAGTGACAGTAATGGTTCAAAACCAGCGCTCTCTATACTTCTGCCAACTCGCTAGTTAAACTAATGGGCTACAGTGAAAAGGTGACCCAGCCTCACATAGAATGACTTGTCTTTTTGTCTGCCTCTGCCACCACTGCAGGGGATTGATCACATCCCGCTCATCATTATATGCATGCCACAAATCTTCATCCACAAGTAAATACTTTAATGATGCTCTTTGTCTGGCAGGTGGACCAAGGCCTTGACTCTCAATGAGCTGGTTAGAGAGAGTGTCCTGTGCACTGAATCATTCCAATTTAGGGATGTGGTACTTTTAATCTTCCAATATCCTTTTTGCCTCTGGAGACTTTCTTGGGTGAACTGGTGCAACTGTTATTAATCTTCAGTGCACAGGCAATTTCTCTAAAAGCCCCTATTTGTTTTTTATGGCTCCATCGAGAGAGGAGGGTGTAGCAGCAGGGAGGACGACTGTAAACAAGGTATGCAGGAAAAGCAAGTTATGTCCCCGTCAGCATTCAACGCTGGTCTCTCACTCTCTCTCCCTCTCCTCTTCCCCTCGAGGATTAAAAGGAGGAAAAGGGGAGTTTTGAGAGAGCAAACCTGAGCGTCAGCATGAATTCAGCTGGACTGAGAAATGATTGTTCAAACAGCACTGCGCTATCTCACTCCTGTGAGTGTGCAGCGAGGAAGGGAGATGGTCTTTGTGAATTGGGGAAGTGGCACCTTGCAAAAGTGATGCGTAAAATTTGAAATATGCTGCTGGTCTAGCCAGTTTCTCCACTCCCGTAAGCTCACGTGTCCACATGTATGTCGGATCTGTAGACTGCAGTTGTCAGTCTCCGCGATCATTTCCGTATAGTTGCTTCACACAGCTTACATCCGTCAGTACTTTGACATGCACAGTTTAATCGAGCTAAGGCAGTAGTCCGACTAAGACAGGCCACCGGACAACTTGCCGAGTCCAAGTATAAATGGGGAGGAGAAAATCAATTTATTGGCCGCCTGACTCCGCCTCTCGTAGGTGGCGCTGTATCTCTCTATAAGCTAGTGCTGCTGCTGTATGTTTTCCGGCAACAGCACTTCAATTCAATTCAATTAAAAAATAACTTTACTTATTAAATTAAAGGCACACAGGGCAGTTATACATAACAACACACAGACCAGTTAAAGATAAACATAGTGCAAAAACAAGAGAGTGTAAACAGGCACTATAGTCCTACTCCAGTCCGACTACATTTGCGTTATCCAGGTATGTTAGTCTGACTAAGACTCGCTCAATTTTAGTCGGACTAACTTGTTTACACGACATTAAGAAAACTGAATTAGAATTAGTATTAGTCCGATTAAAATCAGACTTTTAACACAATTTGACCTGATTGGTGACTTGAATTATGAAGATTCATTAGCATTACATTCACTAACACTAATGGTGCATCATGTAGAATCAGGTGGTTCAGCAGGTATGGAGAGAATGGAGGAGGAAAAGGGGTCTAATGCTTTATACACTTTTACACACAATGCTTTGAGAAATGTGTCTCTTTCTTTCTGCAACCACACTGTTGTGATTGTGATTGTGATTGTGGCACTGGTTTGATCTGCAGCTCATTTTCTGGGCCACCTTCAAGCTCGGCATCCAGTGTCCACTGTGAGGGGGAAAACAGCAATTATGAGATCATTACAGCAGAAACCAGTACCTACAAAAGCTGAGAACCCAGAGGGAACTGGAAGAAGATTCTCAGCAGGAAAAAGGATAAAGAAAAAGGATAGCAGAGACTTTGCAGCAGAGACAGTTGCCCCCCAATTACCATGAAACAAGACAAACAGTCATTAGAGTAGGCCATTAGGCTGTAGGGAGAGTATCCAGGGGCTTGTTCGTCTTAACAGTTCGTCAGGTTGTGAAAGTCACACAAAGTGTATAATGTCCCTGTGATAAATGTTATTCATTGCAAAAGCAGAGCAGCATTGTTGTATGTGTGGTTTCCAGACATATTACATATTTTTCTGACAATTAAGCCCGACTAAAAAATGTAACCAAAGACACATTTAATGTCCTGTAAGGAAAATACAGACAAAGTAAAGCACAAAACCTTTTATGGGTTATAGACAAAAATAGGGTAAATAAAAACATCTTTTTATAAATGTCTTTGTCCGCACTGTTACTCATTGGCACAGTCGACTGGTTTCTTTCTGTTTGTTCGTCTTCTGCCCAGTGCATCCTGGAATGAGCTCCGGCCAATGACCCTCAACTGGAGAGAGTGAGAATATGAAGTAAATAAGCCACTGTTTGAACCAATATTAAAGTCAAGCAATAGAGGCACCAAAAATACAATACACAGCACTGAAATTGAAAGGGCTCACATGGCGATGTAGTGATAAGGTGGTTACTGGGTTAAATCCCAGTTTGACTGGAGGGCGAGGGTTTGTCCAGGTACTCGGGTTTCCTCCCATGGTCCAAAAACATGCAGAGGTTAACAGGACACTCTAAACGGAGCATAGGTGTATGTAAATATAAGAGTGAGTGGTTGTTTGTCTTTGTGGACTGGTGATCTGTCCAGGGTGCACCCAGACTTTTTCTCTGTGTCAGCTGGGATTGACACCAGCCCCCCCACGACCCTTATGTGGAGGATAAAGAGGTACAAAAGTGTTTCCACTGGCTTAACTCGGCACGGCACGGCACGTCACCGCACAGTTTAGGTTGGTTTTCCAGTATAAAAATGGGATGTTTTGGTGAGAATTTGAAAAAAAAAAAAAAAAAACCCAAACTGAACTAAATGTATTAAACTGTCTACACATTAGCACACACTTGCAGTCATTGATGAATGAACAGGGCAAACTTTTTATTTCAGTATAAACAAAATCAAAAAATATATATCTAAAGTTGATAAAAAATGAAAGGACAATCAAGTAGAAATAGAAAAGTTTTCTATAGTTAAAATAAATTAAATAAAAATAATACAGTAATTGCAATAAAACTATAAAAATATAAAAGGCTCTCTATATGTGTGTGTGTAAAATGTTTGACTGTCTGGAGTTTGGTACGTTATATTTAGAAGAATGAACACATAAGTTGACAAAAGCAAGACAAATTGTCCTAACAACCCCAGTCTTTATAATCACAAAAAGTGATTATTAGATCTCCCCTTCATTTGATTGTTATGAACATTCATCAACAATTTTATAATCATTTTAAAAATGTGACGACGTTTCATTAAGGGCAAAGGACATAACTACAACAAAAAAGTGCAACCTATTTCACGCTTATTGTGAACATCCTCTACTGATTAACCCACCACACGTGTTTGCTCTGTGCATGTTCAGCAGGGCCACGGGGTTTCCATGGACACACACACACACACGCACGCACGCATGAGCGCGCGCACACACGCGCGTCTCAGCGGCAACCACTCCAAAGCGTCTCTGATGTATCATAGCAACCACCACTCAAAAAAAAAAAAAAAAGAACAACGTTCTGTTGGATACAACATTTTGCGACATTGCTTTTCATTTTCGGTCTCGAACCCCGGTAATCAGTGTAGGAGGGAACACCTGTGAACATGCCGAGGTACAGGAAGGAGCTGCAGGCGCAGGCGTTCACTGTGAAGGCCACGATGAAGAACTCTGTGGTAAGTTCTGAGCCTCCTTTTGTTTGTTGACGTTGCGTTAGCAGTCAACTTCTAGAGCTAACAACAGCAACAGCTAACAATTTCTGGTTCCCAGGACGTTCTGGGAACGTTAGCTTTTGGCTAGGGGAGAACCTGAAGGTTCCCCCTTTAGGTTGTCCTGTGGTTGATATCAATATTATCATTTTTAGGCTACAGAGTGCGTCTCTTGCAATTGTGTGTATTTTTTTTACTCATTCAGCATGAGATAAATGTTATATCATCACAGTGTGTGTGCTGCATCATTTCTGTTGTCATATTATAACATGGTGCATTCACAGCCCTTTATTCAGTGCTGGAAAAGCAGCTGTGTCTTGGACAGGAGTAGAATAATAAGTGTCAGGCCCAGAGTGAGGTTGAGTTTCAATTTTGTGTTGTAGCACCATGGTTCTCAAGCTGTGGTACGCGTACCACCAGTGGTACGCAAGCTTCCTCGGGTGGAAAATCAGAAATTGTACTGTGTATATACCAGGTTATGTGATCAGAGTGAAGCTGAGGAAGTTTGAAATTGAAACAAATAACAGAAATAAATGAATACATTAAATAATAATAATTGAGGCCTGTACATAGTCTGCAAGAACAGAGATATTTGTTCTTTTACTTCAGGTGACATGTCATACTTCATGAGAAACTCAAGTGCAGGACTGGGAAATCCTCACAGGGATTGACAACCGTTCTGCTCTTTCTGAATTATGTAATGTGAATGTGTGTCTTTCTATGGATACAAGGACACATTTAGACTAAAAACCATGGATGTTAGGACCTCGGTTCCAAACAACTCAAGTTTTTTTCATAGTTTTAAGACGTGGCTTTAGGTTTGAGGTTAGAATTATGATAAGTATATGGTCAGAGTAAGTAAGGGTTGAGGTTTGTGATTTAGTGGAAGAGTGCATTATGTTTGACTACTAGGAAGACCCATGCGTGTGTTTATGGTTAACTTACACTCAGACAAGCTTGGATGGAAACTCTAAAATTATACAAAACATTTCATAGGCTAAAATTATGTTGTTGGAACTCCTTTAGAATCCCAAAGCTGTATTGCAATGATTAGACACTCTGAATTCCTTTTTGCTAAGAAAAATGCAAATGTATTTTTTTTTTTATATATATATATATATATATATATATATATATACATATATATATATACATATATATATATATATATAATGCCTTTAAAGATACCACATTTACATGAAATAGCCATGCTTTATGGACAGGCACGCTTGTGGTGGTGTTGTATGTATTCTGAACAAGTTATAGTGCACTTATTTTTATACTGGTGCTCTTCGGTCATATTCTGGAACAAACAAATAACCCTAGAGGTTAATTATCCTTAGATATAATGGGCCAGGGTGGAAGAGGCACTGGAATCGTACAACATAAAAATGTGTGTGGCTATGTAGTAGAAGAGGGACTGTTTAAGTGTAAGGACAAAAACTGCTTGATTATATTTAGGAAAAGATTCTGGGTTGGGCTAAAATAAGTACTCTCATAAGGATAACCTAAATTGTCATCAGTGTATGATTGATTATGTGGCGTAATCATAATAGAAATAGTGTATACAATGTAGAGTGTGTACTGTATTTAGCATAAGCACAATATGTACAGTATGGAAATACTGATTTAAATAAGAATGGTATTAAACTTATCTTCTTCCTAATACAGACTTGTCGCTCCATATATGATGTAATCAATTCCTCCCTTTGACCGTGTGTCACAATTACCACGACTACTAGGGGTCGCCTAACAGTGAACAGTACAGAGTATGGTTTGTGTTAGGCAGGCGACCTGTGGAGTCATTTTATACTGGATCGTCTCATTACTACCGTGTTGAAAGCGCACATGTATTTCCAAGGACAGTCGAGTCGAGTCGGTTTATCTTCTTATTTACTGTGAATGAAGATGGATGAGGAAAGTGTAATAGGTTTGTACAGCAGGAGATATTCGCCTTTATTGAACTGTGTTAATTGGCCAGTAAATCCTGCATTGTGTGGCCAAAAGAGGATTATTTACTACAAATGAGGGGTGGTGTTATCCGGGGCAGATGATCTGTGTTTGGACATTATTAGTTCAAGTTTATTCACTGTTTTCCTCTCACACTGGTGCATACTTTTGTGTATTTGCTGAACTGAGGAAGAGACCATCTTTGCATGAATAGTGGCTCTACATGTGATCAAATAAAAAAGGATAATGTATGAAACAGGTTTTTTGCCATTATCAGTCACTGAGATAATGTACATGTTGCCTCCCGCTGTGTTCAGGTAGACGTGGCAGATCACAGGAATGGCTGTGGTAAAACTCAATGATTCAAATCAACAATCAGAGACCCTTTGGTTGATTGTGTACCTAACAGAACTGAAAAAAGGATAAAATCACTCCACTACATAAAGTCTTCTTGTAGGTTGGAGAAGATGTGTGTAACTGGTAGGTGTGGATCAGAGTAACAGTTGTTGCAAATAACCTTTTTGATTGTAAGCTTCATTGTTAGGGGCGTTACGATCTCGATTATAAATTGAATGTCGATCAAAATGACGTCAGGATCTCGTCTACACGTTACATTCTCTTGCCAACCTGAAGCTGCCAACTAATAGTAACCATGGCAACCGCTGATGACACACAGACCAAACTCAAACCCCCTCCCGCTTCTACTATGAAAACAACTCTTAACTTTTAACAGACCCCCCCCCGACTCTCACAAAATTGTAACAATGTGTCGAGTAGAACATTTATTGAAAGAAACATCAATATTACAACAAATGTTTCACTTCTCTTTTAATAATTGGCTGTGCAAATAAATGTTTTTGCTTTAGCCATACAAATAACCTCAATATTGCTTCCTGAGAAAGCAATTTTCAAATAAAAATATGAAATGTGCAATTATAACTACAACAATGTAATTTTTTAAACAACAAATACTTTTCAATTCGCCTTGGGTTTCGTTAGTCGTGAATCATCGTTCACTTGGAGTGTGTGTATACACATATTACACTAATACTGCTGTTACCATGAACATCCTACTTCAATCTTGTAGCTTTTAACTTGTCTGAATAGAAAAATAAAGATGAAATTGTTGAATGTTTAACAGCTACCTGACACATTTCTTAGTCAGTGACATGACTGCATCAGCTTATTCACTCATTTATTTATTTACTGTTGTCTCAATCTGAAATGTGCCATCACTTCTTTTTTTTTTTTTTTATCACAAACTCTTTGTAGATCAGAATCTTTACTAGATATTGTATCCCGCCAGCTCGTTTTACATGTGCTCACTTTGCAACAAAGGCTGTCAGCCTCACTTCCCTGAACGGTTCCTAAACATCACTTTTTAGTTGAAGTTGAAGTTGTTCACCTTGCCACGACCAGCTCTCACTGTGCTTCACTCTGAGTGCTTTGCTCTGTTATAGCGGCGTTGTTTATATAAGACACACAGTATATGTGACGTTGAGCACGTTACCCTTTTTCCTGCATTTAATTCCCATTTGGCACTGTTGCAGTTGTGACTGCTGAGGAATAAAGCATGTCACATTTCTTAAATTGACAGGTTGTGGCATTCTTTTACGCTCACTTGCCTGATCTCTCAGGCAATTATCTCTAACCTATTTTTTTTGTTTTGTTTTGTTTTTTTACAAACATCAGCCTCTTCGTCAGAAAGTCTCTGTAAAGTGGAAATGAAGACAGAGGAGATTCCTATCAAACGAGGCTGGTGTATGCAATCTTTGCACCATGTCATCTTATTTGTCAGGAATATGGTGAAAATCCCTTTATAAAGATTATACTGTATTTTCTTTTGATACAGTTCATGATTTGATTAGAAATGACAGTCAGCAATAATTAAACAAAAGGAATTTGAAGAGTGTCTGTTTACTGTTTACCCACTTTACTCTAACCAGGCCTCCCTTCCTTATCCCGTGAGTTCTTGTTACATTTATACTGTACTTAAAAGAAGTGACTCTACGTGATAAATACAAGTGGAATTGGTGCGTATTTCTGAGGACAACAGTGAATACTTGAAATTGCTCCTCTCTCATTTTCTATGGCAAGGATTTCCTTGAGATGCAAAAGAAGCAGTCAGGGCTATCATTGACTTCTTCCTCTTTTTTTTTTTTTTGAAGGTCATAAACAAATCTCCTGTCAAGAGCCCTCTCGAAAAGGCTTCTGCAAAGCCTTTTAACATTCACCGTCTCCCCAGACGATATGGCTATGTATGGAGCAAGAGTGATACTCACAAGCCCGCCGTATACCACTGGCTAAATCCTCAACAAAAACCATTACATTTTTAGAGGCTTGCTTGTGTCTGTTGCCTTCTGTTTTTTTTTTCCCCTCTTCCCCTGTGGTCACTGACATATCGCTCCAGAGAGGGCAGCTTTGCAGAGAGCTGTGATTTGTAGGTAGCGACAAGGCCATTTCAAGCCTTGAAAGGGAATGGGGACTTGAAACATAGGCTTATTATGCTTTAAAGTATTTGTGGTCATAGAAATTGAATCAATAGCACAGGCCCTGAACCCACCTAGTCAACCCCCCCTTTTTTTTTGTTGATTCATCTTCACGCATTGGAAGAGAAGAAAGAAAGATACACTTTACATTCTGGTGGGAAGTCGTCACCTCGTGTTTCAGGCTTAGAAGAGAACAAAGGTGTTATTTTCTGTGTCATTTTTAGGTCAGTGACACAAAATAATAATAGAGGGGTGACAGTAAACACCTGCGCAGTGTTGGGTGACATAAATGAAAAGTGTACATGTGAACACTGACCTTCTGATGTGATTTAGACATGTTGAACCAGGCTAGCTTATTTAATTTCTCTATTTCATCATTAACTATTAGGTATATAAATAAGATGCAATTGATTTATAGACCCTTTGTGACTGTAGCTCTTCATCGTGCCTTTTAATGGATTTTTGTTGTCTGTAATGCGTCGGCTGTAAAGTTTCCTCCTTTTTTTGTTCTGCTTTTTTTTGCCTCAACATGTTTTTATGCACGACTGTCTCTGGGTAAATTTTTAAGGTCTTAAATGTCACATAGCCTGTTTGCTCATCCAATGACGAGGCACGAAAGACCAGACGACAGTCCTAAATGTCTGTACACCATCACAACACACACACACAAGAGGACAAACATGATCCTCTGTAAGATTCTCTATTGCTCAGTTCACCTGAGAGGCCAAATCGATACAAACTACACCTGATCCCAACCTCAGCATTCGTGCGGCGAGGCCGTGCAGATTGCTGAGCCAATGGACTGCCTTTTATATCAAGCACACCTCATTTACTTTTTGCTTGGCCTCTGGGATAAAAATGGAGCTGGCAAGCACCGTCCCCAAGTCTGCTACAACCCTCTCCACAACCTGCCAAGCCCCTTTCCCCCGAGCCTTCTGTCATCTCAGGCTCACCCCACTAACCCCGGGGGACAGATGGAGACTCCATGCTAGCAAACGTGACCTCCATATCTTATTTTGTTCCTCTCCCACAGCATCATCATTATTTACCTGAGCAGATCTCTTGGCCCCCTTGCTGTCTGCCTCTTTGTCTTTATCCTGCTCTCCCTCTCTCTCTCGCTTCCCTGCAGAACCTTCATTCATTCAGACTGGTCCCTGAAGATGAAAACATTTTACTATGAAAATAGGAACAAAAGGCTACAAGACAATTACTGTATCTACAAATCCTCAACCAAATCGATGAAATAAAAAAAAAAATAAGGCAATAACAAAGAGGTTTCATATCATACTGTATACACTACTATTTAATTGTATTATAGCAGACTGAGCCAGAGATGTGATGATTTACATCTCAGCTGTTTGCCTTTGTGGCTCTTACCCCTCGAGTGTAATTTTAGTAAATAAAACCATCTTAGCAAATAAAACGAGTCTCAGTGCAGAATTGGTCCTTGATTAGGGTTTGAAGCAGTCTAGGATTTCAGTGTGATCTAATTAAATGTAATCTTGCTTTAAAATGCAATAAAAACCTTGTTAAAATGCCGTCTTAAATTGGATTGCATTTAGAATTAATCTAGATTTAATAGTTTGTCTAACAGTGTGATGTGTATGAGTTCAGGCTTGATGTAAGAACTGCATATTCTCTCATATCCCCTTTTTCTCTATCCACTGAAACACTATAAGGGTGGGAAAATCATCCAAAACTGAACATTAACACAGAAGGTTTGCTATACAAATACGCCCCATTGTCAGTTATATGGATAGCGGGGAAGTTGCTGACCAAGACTGAATCCTTGAAAGCTTTTATGGAGATGAATTTGTCTATTTATTATTTTCAGTTGCAGTCGAGATCGTTCTTCCTCATCGCTCCAAACACATTTATCTGCCAAAGGAACTCATAATGTGCCCAGCATGATACATAAATTGACCATGAAGCCGGCTGCGGGGTTTTGTGTCTGTGCTGTGTGCGAAGCATGCTTATGCAAGTAAAAGGAAATTGATCAACTATCTGCTGTTGGACGTTAAGGTGAAGACCGGCTCACCTAAACCAGCAGTGCTTGCAGACACACGTTATTTTTCCTGCTTCCACCTTTCCTTCCTTCTGCACACTCTTCTTATCAGCACCGGAGGCCTGTAGTTCATCCAGCTATGCAGCTAGGTTATTTGAAGAGAGAGGAAGAATTGAGTCATGGTAAAATAGGTTAAATTGGCGACGCTCTCAGGAGGCCTGTTGGCGTTTCTATTACTATCGATCAACCATGGAGCCTAAAGGCCTTGAGTGGACGACACACTAGATTACAGTTTCTCCACAACTTTGTCGATTATGATTGCTTTGCTCCAAACTTTAAAAGCAGCATAAAAAGAAGACCAAATAGGAGCACATTTCAACACTTTTTTTTTTTTTTTTTTTTACTTTCAATCAATGAAATGTTGTTAATTAAAAGTGATCCTAAAATGGAAGCAAAGGCTGACTTTGAAATGCTGATTTTTGGGACATTGCTTTGATCCTGTGGAAGCATAATTTTATCTGCAGTGTGTCCAGTGCGGTGCGAGACCCCGCTGTACGTTTAAGGATAAATTTGGCAGAACACGCTTGCAGAAGTTTCTGCACGTCATGCTTCTCTGATGCCCATGCTATCTGAAGTGCATTACTCCTGAAATGCCTGTGACCTTTTTCGCGGTGGTGGAGAAAACACCATCTGGAAACTTCAGTCAGATATGGAGAAGTACTTACGCAACATTCTATCATGACCTTATAGGAAGTGCTCTACTGATTTCCATTGTGTTTGCTTTCCACAGAGGTTGGTTGACAATTACACTGGCCACTCTGTTTGTTATGTTCTCCTTCAAGCCCTTGTAGCTTGTGTTCTAATTAAACGGCTTTTAATGGAGACTGTTTATTGCTCCTTACAGGGCCTCTATTTCCCGCTGCAGTTAATTAGCCCTATGTCATGTGATAACTAACATAGAGGACATTTAGATCTATGCCTCTTCTATGAGCAGTGTCTCTCTTGAATGGAGGGGCATTGGCTGCGGTTTAATGTAAGGGCATGTTGTTATGAAATGGATGCTTTTGACCAACAATAACCTTAGTTTTAGTCTACAGGCATTCATACACAACCCAATGCTATTTCCTCTGCGGAGAACCATTCTGTCTTAATACCTGTCAAATCTTTATAATGCAATTATATCTCCACTTACAGGCAGGTCCATTGCATATTACACCCAAAACATGCCCATAAGTAATTAAGAAAACACATACAAGTTTTGAAATTTGAATTTGGAGACACTTTGAATTTACTTGATGTGTTATGTGGTTTAGATCATGTTCATAGGTTGTTAAAATATATATTGTTTTTTAATCTTCAAGCTTATTTCAAGCAGTTACCTATTCAATTAGTTTCATTACTTATTACATCTTTTGTTAATTCTGTCAAGCTCTCTATAACAACCACACACGCCCCATCCTCCATTTTTTTTTTTTTTATTAATTGTGTGCCTAAGCAGCTATATAAATAATCTAAATGAGGCTGTGATTAAAGTGCATTAAATTGACAGGTTTCACCCACCCTCCATCATTATCAGCCCTCTCTTTAATTTGCCCTTGCAGGAGGAGAATGGGCTGTTCTTAGTGCTCCGTCAGTGGCATGTATTATACACTTAACTGCGGGGTCATACATGGTAGCTTGCATTCTGCCTACATCAATATAGTGGGAACCAGTAGCAGAAAAATCAATGTATCTGACAAACGCTGTAGTTCCAATTCAATAAAACCAAATGTTGGCTGTTGTTTTACTGCCCCCCCCCCCTCACTTTGAAAATCTTTTAACATTACCATCAAAGCAATAACATTGGCCTGACCTTTTGAATTCTGCTGACCAGCACTGAGATGAAAATGGGCTGTATGTCTGTAATACTGCAAGGACACTGACAAAGTCTGGCATGCATTAATGGTGCAGAACAAACAGAACCTCTAATAAATGCTAGAAAACAAACATACGCAATGCTTTCCCTCAGAATACTGGAGGGAATATTGTGGGAAGAGGGATGGAAGGTCAGAGCACAAATGCACACTGAATGCATTTTAAAACGCACAGCAGCAAACTTCACAGATGATGCTCTGGGGCGCTGGGGTTCTTCATCTGGTGCCAAGAAAGCAAACCTACAAACCCTTTAAGATTTGAAGTAGTTTGTACATTTCCATCAGAATTCCCCTGAGGATTGCTTTACTATTTAGCTCATGCCACGCATCCAGCTGAGTCAAAGTGCTCCCAGTTGAAGACATGCTAGAGGCGATGACTCTGCTAGAGCCAGCTAGAGAGGGCAAGGAAGGGCTGGAAGGCAGAATACTCGGCTGCTAGAAATGATCCCCATTACGGCGCAGCATCCCCCTCTGTTCCGGCCACCTTCGCTCATTACTTCAGCTGTCCAGAAACACCAAGCAAATTCTACTAACGAGTGTTTGATCAACATGGCGCTCTATGACAGAGGGAGACAGGCAACCCGTTCTTGACTTATCCTCTACCTACCCACTCCTCCTCTGCCTCTCCTTTTTTCCCTGGTCTTTTTATTCTCTCTTCCTTCCTCTCCCTTAAGTCAGAGGAGAACAAAGGGAGAGACAGAAGAAAACCAATATAACCTCTTGGCCCTTATCTGTGGAGCACACCAGAGCATGTCTGGCCTCAGACACAGCTTTGCCCGTCCTTTGAAGGCCCTCATCTCCCTTTGATTTCAGCCAAATGGTACAGCACTGTGACAGATGCTCAACTTTCAGTCTGTCGCTCTTGACACCCATCTCTTTAGTGTTGTCGAATCTAACCGACTTTGTTTGGACTGACTGACTGAATGAGGTAGTTACCGCGTTACCAAGACCTTTTAGTTGACAAAGATGAGAAAACTGCTACTTTTTAAGGTCATCTGTACCGTCTTGGCATTAACATTTTAGATATTTAGTAGATGCTGTGAAACAGAGTAATTTAATGAGGAGTCTAAGGGTCATCATCACATTACCTTGAAAACATTCCTTTGAGATCGGCCACAAAAAGGCATAAAAATTCAAGCCAAGGAGAGTCATAGAAGGCAGCCTTTTTTATGAGGGCGAATTAGAGTGAGTAGAGGGTAAAGCGTGGAGAGTGAATGTGATTTGGGAGGAAGAGGATGACGTAGCACACCTCTTAAATAGATGAGGGTTCAGTTTATGATCAAATTAAAGGGATTTTGCTGTTCAGATTGATCTTGGGAGGTCAAATCTAACTTTTGTCTAAATAAACAGTAATGTACCCATTTAATCATGATGTGTGTGGGATCTGTTGTCTAAACTTTCTGATGAAGATGATACATGGTTGCTTTCAAGAGTCTATTTGGTCGTGCGCTCATTAGAACTGCCCGATTTATACTGATAAGCCACAGTACTAAAACAGTTATAGCAGTTGCAGTAGCTCGAGGAAGTGGCATAGAAAGAACTTTACTATTTCAGAGCAAACTGCATCTCAGAGCAAACTGTATGAGTGAAAGGGGTGATTGGATAGATGTAGTGTATGGACAGGTGAGATGAACAAGGATTGATAAACCCAAAATAAATCAGAACTTTCACACATCATGCGCTCTGTAGGGATGCACAATATTTATCGGACTGATAAAGTATCGTGTGAACGGAGTCAATATTGCCACACACATCCATAACATGCCACACAAGGCAGAGATGCTTCTTTTTATGTCCTCACTGAGCAAATAGAAAAGACAATGTAGACAAGAGAAAAGATAGTTTGGGGAGAGGTTAAGAAATGTTGAGTAGAAAGTCGAAATCAGAAGTTTTCTTATTTTGAACTATAAGATTTCAGAAAAATCTCAAATAATAATAATTCTGTAAACCTTTTGGTTGATGATTCACTTTATTTTTTAGGATGCACTTTGTTTATTTATTTGATTAATTCTTTTGTAATTGAGGTTGATATTTTTGTCTGATGACATAAATAAAAAACATTTTAAGAGCCAAAACTCATTTGCTGTTATAGATAGGCCAGAGCCACTAAAACAATCCATTTTTCATCACTGCATCGTGCACAAACTGCAGATTATATTAAATATGAATTTATCAGTTATCGGTATCGGCAATGACAAGCAGGAAATTATCGAGTAATTGTACAAAATGTTTTTGGCATGGCTTTGTATAATATACTTTTTTTGCATGTTTATGTGTCCATGTATCTCTGTGAGAGTCCCTCTCTCTTTGGGCTGATGCAGCGAGCACACTGTGGGTTTTTATGCATCTAAGAAGTCGCCTGATTTCAAGGCATTTTTGTAGGAAAAAAACTTTATTCGTCTTGGTCTTTTGGGCTAATCCAAAGAGTGGACTATCATTCAGAGCAATATCCCACCAGGAAGTCTCAATACCAGACCTCTGCTTAATATACTATATCATTCACAGTTTCTTGTAACAACCTCTGCTGGGAGCTCCTTCCCTCTCTTATTCTGTGGAGTAAACACATTTTGGATTAGAAAGCATTTTTGTTGCACACAAAAGTCAATAGAGAGAGAGGGTGGAAAGTGTGTATGTTTATTTATTTATTTATTTCGTTTTTCTTCAGTTCATGCAGTAAAGTTTGCAGTGTTGTGTATCCGTTAGCTGTGATATAGCCTTCACTTCCTTTCAACCAGTTTAATTTGTGTAAAGGTCAAATTTGGTCTCAACTTGGTCTCTCTGTAAGTGAACCCCTGGCATCATTTTAAACAGACAGCCTTTCAGGCAGTAAAACTGATTTTCAGGAATAGATATTCACACTGGATGTGTGATATGACCGACGGCCTGAGGTTCATTTCGCAATACATAGTAATCACCAAGATAATGTGCTTCTCTGTTAAACAATATTCCCATATCAGACGTAAAACCTGCATCTCTTACCATGTGCAGGCTGCTTATCTCCCCATGACTCCCTCTACTCCTCAGGGATCTCTCAATGCTAGACTTCCTGTGGCAATCGCAGATATATGCGGTGTTATTAGGCAAAGTCCTCTCTGCTCTCTGTGGCTGTTTGTCTGTGGCTATGTGGTGAAATCAATGGCCTCCTGCTGCTCTGGTCGTGTCCTTTACCTGTTTCTCCCCTTGTGGACCAGTATGTTGCTCCCCGATCAAACCTTCCACAGCTTTGTAATTATGTACAAAGTGGACTACGACGACATTTTCCGATGTTCCACCCCGCCTCTCCATCTTCTTTTCTGTCTATTTGTTTCAAACTTCGATTTCAAGTTTGGGATGAGTCATGCAGCTCCTCTGGGTTATGATCAGTACTAATAGCCACTCTACGACAAAATGTTGTACACTGAATTTAGGCGCATTAATATTCTATGATGTGTTTTTCAGTCTGCCATAAATGAAATGCAGTCATGAAGATTTATTTTTATTGATGAAAAGCTACTTATTTGGTGAATTAAATTGGGAGAACAGTTCTCAGAAGCAGAAGCAGCAACTGAAGCAAGTCAGGGATGTAGTTTTTCTTCAGTGTCTCATTAATTTCATGGTGTGTTTCTGAGTCGCAGGTCCTGAATGATGTCTTGTCTGGTCCTGGGATCTTCCCAGTTCTGTTTCTGAAGCTGATGTCAAGTCTGCTCCATGTTCCCCTGATCAAGTCCGACCAACACCAGCTCTTGATAGAAAGTCACCACTTTTGATGTGTCATTGTTAGCCTGACCCAACCCAAAACATCAGCATCCTCAGTTGACTTTCTTTGCTGACATACTTCAATAGGTGTTTTACCACTGATCATGAATCAGCACTGACCCCCCTGCTTGACCTGGGTCACTGCAAGTCTGTACAAAGATCTTGCCTTTGGCACCGACCACCATAGTGGTCCTGCCTTTATCTCCAGCCTCTGACAGCTCAGTCAGACTTTCTGTCTCCAATCTTAGGCCTGGGGCACACTGCTCCACCGCTCAGTTACTTGCAAAGAATGACAATGAACTGCGACACTGTATGGAACCGCCACATACGCCCTGCGTCTGTGGGAGAAGAATTGACTCTCCTAACCATCAAGGCGACAGTGGTCTGTGTTCATCTTTGAAAAACTAATTCAGCCTCGGCACATATAAACATTTGCACCAGGTTTCATTGATTTGGGATTGTTTTAAGTCACTTTTGGCCATGCTGTGTCTATGAGGGTCCTAGCACGTTGTAACTGAAGTTGTTATTATTTTTTATTACTTTTTATACCGCCAACTAAAGAACAAATTTCCCTTTTGAGGGACAAAAAAAATAATCTCTGAACCAAAAACTGAACTGAACACTTCAGTGTCTCTGCTCATGTGTGATTGGCTGAAATTAATTCAAAAAAAGTCCACACCAACAAGGGCTGATGGTCCTGCTGTCTCCTCAGACTTTCTCTCCTATCATAATCACCTTACTTTTCACACCTACCTCTTACATACCTGAACCCTTTTTATCTGTCTTGTATCCAGTTCTTGAAATCACTTGTGGGTAATTGGTAGCTCAGTGGCAGAGTGAGCGAAGGAATGGGTGATTGGCACATTTGTAGTGGTCATCAAGATTAGAAAAGCACTATATAAATACAGACCTGTATGTTGTCACTGTGCCACAATTGTTAGTTATAGTGAGTTAATTTTACAATAAGTAGAATGGCCTTAGCATTATTTGCATATATGATATGGTGGTTTGTGGGGCCACATGGTTCTGATCCCGTGTTCGACTGAGGCTCTTTCTGCATGGAGTTTGCCTGTCCTCCCCGTGTACATGTGTAAAATTGATGGTAATGTGTGTGCATTGTTTATATTAGTGTATAGGTGATCATCTTTGTTTGTGTTCTGTCAAACACTACGTATGTCTATTTTAACTTTGTTACCAGCTCAGTGCTTGTGGTTTCCTGTTCGTTCTAGTTCAAGTAGTGAGGTAATTTATTCTGCCTTTGCCATTCAGGCTAATTCAAGCTGTGCCATCATTTCCACTGTGGTTTTGGTGATATGAATCACCTCTGTAAGCATAAGTCTGTCCTGCTGCCTCGCAGATAAGTGAGCCACACAGAAGAAGGAAAAACACTCTGTGTTCTCGCTCCCTTCCTCGCTAACCTCTTTCACACAAAGTCGTCACATCTCACATCACTTCAAACTTTCTTTCACATATCGTTAATGTTTCTCTGTGTCTATGCTGCTTATTTAAGTGATGGGGTTAAACTAGCGGAGCCACAAAGCAGTGGGGGTGGTGTTGAACGGTTGAAGCTTCTTGAAGTTATTTTTAAACTATTTCTCACCCACTCAGTTCAATAGTATGTAGCCGTCACCTGTTTTATTCTCGTCTTTGTAGTGACACAATGTGTGTAGTGTCATCTGTGCCTCATTCTTCATTACAGACACCCCTGCCTTTGTGCCTGTGTGCACGATATGGTTGATGCAAGCACACCTTTATGGTCCTGTGAGCTCTGAACAAAAGAATTACCGTTGCTCACTTTCCATCAGTCTGAGTATCCCTGTCCAGTGAGAACTCTTTACTCATTTGTTTCTATCCGACTTTGTCTTTCATAACGGGACTCATTTCCGCACATAATGAAACTCACTTGCAGACTGATTGCGCTTCTTGCTGTTTGGTCGTGAGAAATTAATGGAGTGCTGCACAAATATAGCAGATATATTCCCCTGAAAGGAATTAGTCTCCCACCAGTCTTGTGTTTTGCAACGCAGAGGAAATGGGTATGCACAAATATCCTGTCGACTGGTCGTCTGCACATGAGCACAAAGAAGACATGCCCTCACAGCAGGAATAGCACACAAATACTTCCTATTTCTTGTTCAGAATAAAGTGTATATCTCCAGCCAAGCCTGTATCCCCGGTGGCCCAAAAACATGCAGCTGGTCGGTTACGGCAGAAAATGCCCTGTAAATAAAGAGAGCTAATTTTGTTGCCTGCGGCAGCAATGGGCATGCTGACCTTATCAGGAGAGCGTTGGTCTGTCTTTTCCATCCTCTGACTCACCCACCCTGCTCCCTCCCACAGCAAAGTCGGATCTCAATAACCTCTCAAGCGAGGACGGCAGTGAAATGCAGAGGAAGAAAAGGGTGAGCAAGCAGGAGGATGCCTACTCCCTTTTGTTGTTTCCGTTTCCAGGTAATACAACACATCCTTGTTCCCCCACAAATGCAAAGCAACAAAAGTGCATTTCTGCACAGACCAGAGAGCAGAAAGCTGATGGATAAGGCAACGTAACGAGGGTCTCATTTGAGAAAGTGCTGTCATGATGATAATGCAGGGTCGGCAGTGGATTGACTGCACTTCTGGGTATCTATTAGAGACAGTCGGAGGTATTTTGGCATGGCTGCATTGTATGGAGGCAGAGAAATGGAGAGATGAGAAGGAACGATGGAGCTGGAGGCACTGGCGCAGTGATGGATCACCTCCATGCTGCAGCTGCCCTGCCACACAGAACACACCCTCGGAATTGATGAGCCACACCTCTTGTGCCCCTGTCTCCCTCTTCCGTACCTCCCCCATTCTCCGTCTTTTGGTCTCCTCTCTGTTTGTCACTGTTCTCTCTCCATTTTTCAATCCATCCCATTCCTTTCCGGCTTCTTCATGCCTATCTCTTCCCGCTTAAACGCCTGTCTTAATTTATTTATTAATTTTTTTTTTCCTTGAGCTTCTTCACTGCCCCACCCACTCTCTGTGTGTCAGTGTGAAGAAGAGCCATGGCATTAGCCATACTAATAAGGTTAGAGAGAGCATCTCTGTTTCTCACAGCGACACCTTTTATAAATGACAGGAGCGTGTGGCCCTGCTGGTGTTCAATCACCCCTGCGGGGGCTCACCCACGGGGAGCTCAGCATGAGCAGTGTGTGAGCGATTGTGTACGTGCAAGACTGCTGTGCATGTCTGTGTGTTATTGCATCTGTGGCTCTTGCAGCACTAGGGTTTACTGTGGAGCCAGTTGGAGTGGACAACGGCATTAGAGAGGAAACGGATCTGCAGGCGGAATGAAGGCGAAGGAGAGAAATGACAGCCTGGAGCTCATCTGACCAGTACTGCCTTGTTATGACTCCCTGATGTGTACACCAGGGGCTCACAAAACAGACACTTCCTCCCTTTATTGCCTTACACCACCTCTATCTCTGCTCTGTAGTCTGTCGCCTCACAGGCCCAGTTTATGGCCTCCACTGAGAAGCGAGACGTTATACTCCTCCTTATTCACATTTTCTCTGTCTGTGTGTGTGCCTGTGTTTTAGGACAGGGATGGATTTTGGAATATACAAACATATGCTTGACTGTAGCTACTGTGGAAGAGTAGAAAGGAAAACCATGCAATAATTCCAATGTGTTTGGGAGTTAAAATCCAGTTTGTTAAATACAATCAAATTGCTTAACAGGACGTAGTGAAACAAAATAAGCAGTTGATTGGAAAAGGTATGACCACTATCATGAGTGAAAATTAATTAAAATGTCTCAGATCAATAACAATTGCTTGATCTCCTTTTGTCACATATATATATTTGGAATAACCAGCAGGGCTCCATCACTTGATCTCAGTGAGGTAGGCATATACTAGCTTAATATTTCTGAGATATTAAAGGAGGCAAAGACAGGAGTGATGTGCTTTTTTGTTCTGGTGATTAGCCTGACAAAACACCATGAATAACTCCTGCATTGGCTGTCAAGACTATAGGAATCCATTTTAAAGACTTATCTTAGTGCATATTTATTTCTGATTCAATAATTTTGTATGTACAGTATTTATATTGTTTGCACAACTGACTGTGCTTTGACTTTAGCCGAGGGGGTCACACGGTGGTGTTGTGGTGTAGTGGTTAGCACTCTCGCCGTGTAGCGAGAAGACCCGGGTTCGAGCCTCGGTTGGAACAAGGGCCTTTCTGCATGGAGTTTGCATGTTCTCCCCGTGTGTGCGTGGGTTCTCTCCGGGTTCTCCGGCTTCTTCCCACAGTCCAAAAACATGCAATGTGGGGATTAGGTAAATTGGACACTCTAAATTGACCATAGGAGTGAGTGTGAGAGTGAATGGTGGTTTGTCTCTATCTGTGTGTGGCCCTGCGATGGACTGGCGAACTGCCCAGGGTGTACCCTGCCTATCGCCCGATGTAGCTGAGATTGGCACAGCACCCCCCGCGACCCTCTGGTGGAGGATAAAGCGGTAGATGATGACTGATTAGCTGAACTGGACTAATACAGTAGTATAGTTCAGAACTAACAGAATCCGCAGTGGTTGATGTCGTCTGCACAGCTATGCTAAATTGAATAAACCCAAATTTCCTTTCTCACTCCTATAAAACAAAACTCAAGGATGTTGTTATGCACAGCATGGACCCTGCGTGTCTTATCAGTGATGCTCGTCATGTCCTGACTGATAAGTTTATGCTGCTTCTCACTAGGCTACAAAACAGAACCCATTAACTAATTCTAGAGTTCATTAAGCCAGCATGGCTCTGGGATTCAGTGACGGCAGTTTTTCTCTCAGCATGCAGACGCTTCAAACCAGAATGTTATGAAGGCTAAATGGGAGAAGGGTGAAGGTATATGGCATCAAGAAACCTATTAGAGTTCTCCTTTAGCTGCTGTGAATGCCAGCTTACATCAATAGCAGAAGGAAAGCCTTTTTGGCAAGTGAGCTTAGTCACAGGGAAATGTGTCACTGGGCATGCATGTCTGTGTATCTTTCTGGCAAGTGAGCATAAATGGACAGGGGAGGAAAAAAAAAAGGGGGAAGTAGCTGTGAAGCATGCAACACCTCAGCCATGAACACCATGGAATAGAATTGACTGCAGCATCATCATTCCTGACCATAAAAGCTGCTCAGCCAGTTAGTGCAGTCTGGGTTCATTCTCTCGTCGCTGCCCAGTCTGAGCTATTTTTAGCCTCCCTGTGCCACGTGCCTCAACTGGCGTCGTAGCTACCTGGATATGAGGGCTTTGTCACTCCTGCAGGCTGGCACGGCCACTGATCGTGCAAGCTTTATAGCTTCTTATTTTCACCGCGAGGGCTGCAAAACAACTCCTGCAGTGCGAGGAATGAACCGAGACCAGAGACAAACGCGAACAGATAATAAAGACAAATGTTGTATCTAAAAACGAATATATATATTTATATTCTTGTTTCAGAGCTGCAGTATAAAAACTGCAGGGATTTTTATGATGCGTTGACAGATTCTGTCAAGTAATACTATCAGACCTGACTGTGGGAGCTTTGGTGTGTATACACTAGCAGCACAGGGGCAACCGGGGCCAATAAGTGTTTATTTTGTCAAATAGTTTTTTTCTTTGTTCTTTGGGTGCGTCGTCGTGTTGTCAGTCATCTCTTTTTAACTTGTGCATTCTTGCTGTTGCTCTCATTTGTCTTGACATAAAACAAACCACTTCCTGTGTGCAGTGAGTGAATGTCGCCAGGTGACATGAGATCAAAACACCACTAATACTGAGAAATATAAAGAGAGATTGAATATAAGGTTTATCATTTTTATATTGTGTTCATTTTTAAAAGTTTTGCACTGAAGTTTAAGGCAATTTGACATGATTAAAACAACTGATGAGTGATTATTTTAGAAGTGCACTATTACAGATTTATGCAAAACAATTGCTGTAACAATTTGCAATCGTCATTCAAGATTAAACAAACCGTTGCACGTGAAATTATACTCAATATAAAAGATGGGGCTTGGAGACGATAGCAGGTACAGCTGTATTTTGCAAGGTTTTCTTTCATGCTCGTGCAATACGTGTTAAATCAAAGTGCCTTCCAGTGTTTTTGTTAGTCACACATTGTGTTTGAATTGTCTTTCTCCTGCAGGTGTACAAACTTATGCTTATTTAATTCAGCATAATAATGTTCTGAATTCCCTGGCACGGCAGACAAATTCTCCAAACAAATCCATTTGAAATGACTGTGCTGCAATCCCATGGTGCATTAATGCTTTTTAAATGAACTGAGAGCTCAGAGACACTCCTCATAATAGTTTCTCCTCGGGTTTCTCCTCTTCAGCCCTGATACCTTTGCCACGTCGCACATGCAACTTTAACTCTGATTTTACTTACTTAAACTCATCTGCATTTTTGAATAAAAATTCTTTTAAAAGAGTGTTTTTTGAAGTATGCAGCACGCAGGCAACAGTAGTGCTGATGTAACACAAACAATCTGAACTAAACTATGGGGGGGGGGGAATCATATTAATGGACTAAACCCTACCAGTCTTAGCAGACCTGTCAAATATAACACGTCCCTTTCCAACTTTGCTCTTCTTGTGGGCTGCTGTTGCAGAATTCTGTTACTCACTGGGTGGTAATCTGTGGATTAATGACAGCAACACATCTGCCAGTCTTGTAGCAGCGCCACACAGATGGCCCCAGACTCAGACAAGGCACTGCGATGGGGGAAAAGAGCTGCTAAAACATGTTTTCCAAAGCTCAAATGTTTTCAATCAAATAAATCCAAATTCCTCAAGCACATGTGTTGCTGCCACTTGAACGGTATTTACTGGGAAGTGTTGGCCACCAAGACTATGAGTGGGTTTGTTTTCCAGGTATGTTTTGGGTAATTGGTCTTCTGGAGCCTCAGTATTGCTGTTTTTGGCATTTTTCTAAACTTGAATAGTAACACTGGTCTGTTTGTTTTCCCCGCAGAAGATCATATTAAATTCAAATCCTCAAATCTTTATTCCTCTACTTTTATTTGTTTAACACCACCACCACCACTACGACAACTGCAGCTGATGTGATAGAAGTCCTATTGGCTTTCTGGGCCATAGTAATAGCACATATCCAATATGGAGGCAGAGAAAAGGCGATCCTAACAATGCCTCAGGCAGTGCCTCTAGCTACAGGGCCAATTCTCTCACCATCTTTCTCTCTCTCTCTCTCTCTCACACTCGCACACTAGTACATACTAACTGTGTTTTGCCACTGCACAGAAACAGACACATGTGTCTCAGTGAATTACTTCTTAAGAGAAGGCAATGGGAGTCATTCTGTTCCTGTAGGAGAAAACACAGTCAGTTCTGATTTCATAAGACAACTCTCTTACTTGCTGCGTATGTGTAATGGTCTACATTTCTCCATTTTGTCCCCTTTTCCTTCATTTTTATTTTGCCTTTTGTGTCTGACCAGGTGGCGGCTCCTCCGTCTGCGGGGGCTTTCCGGGAACGGCCTACCAAACCAACCACCTTTCGCAAATTCTATGAGCGTGGAGACTTTCCAATGGCACTGCAGCACAGTTCTAAGGGAAACCGCATCGCTTGGAAGGTAGGGTTACAGCCCTTTGTTGAGGTCCGACTAATGTCTATGTTTTTGGGTATTTTTTGCTTTGCTCGGAGGCCTTTTGGTCAATAATATTGTCAATAACTTGCCATCAGTGAACACTGTGCGCTTCAAGCACATGACGCAAGTGTATTCATAACATGTTGGAATCCACCTGTGCTTGTTTGAAGATGAAAAACATGGTACTAAGCCATGTCGATGACTCTGAGGAGTTTTACTGTTATATAATAATGGTGTGTGTTGTGTGGTGTCTGTATAAATAAGAGTTGCTATCTCACATTTCTTTTAAAAACATGCTTGTACCTTGGTGGAGGCCATTATATTGATCGGTTTGCCATGTAATAAGAAAGAACACCCTGATGCTGAGCAAACTTTCACTGCATTCGCAACCAGACTAAAAGCGCTGACGACTCAATACGTCCGACAAATTGGTTAAAAACTGAAAGGAATACTTCATCGATTTGCATGTAGCTTTGTATTACTAGAATAGGGGTAGTGTTTTTGAAAAAGTGTGCTTCCCAACCTCAGTTTCCCCTGAGTTGAGAAATATCTTCATTCTTTTCTTTGTTACGTGCCCACCAGTGACACTTGGTCCTGTTAGCAAAGATGGCGGGCGCTGTTTACGTTCTAGGAATGAGGTCCTGTCCCCCTACGAGTGGGTCTAAAAAGTGCATGTAACAAAAAAGAATATTTCTCGTGGTTGGGAAGTACAGTGTTTCAAAAATACTACCCCTATTCTGGTTAGCTAAATGCAAATTGGTGAAGTATTCCTTTAAACAAAGCTTCCATATGCTGTCTACGCACAGAAACGACAGAAATACTGAAACATAACATATCATTTCATTCTGAATGTTTGTGTTAATTTCACCTTTCCTTGCAAAGGCATGTACCAGAGGTTTCTTTCTTTCTTTATTTATTTATTTAATTTGCGCTGACTCAAAAGATGTCAGAGAAACATTTCTTTTTTTCCCCCCCAAACATTTTAAAGTCCAGAAATGTTCTTCTTTCTTTTGCCAATTAATGGCTAGGAGTGTAATAAGTAAATACTGTGCAATTTGCAAAGGTTTTGCAGTATCTCAGTTTTTGAAACGGATGTTTTGTTGTGAATAAATACAAATACACATGAATATGTATTATAATATGGGGTGATATTTTAGATTTTATTGCACTATGGCAATGGCCTCAGCTTAAAAGCAGTGTGGCCAACCCTAGTGCGTATCATGCGTGTGATTCACCATGCAAGCCTCCACAGTATCATTAGGCTCCTGATTGGCACAGAGTGTGTGGGAAGGATACATCGCTCTAATCACCATATTGCTTTATTTAAGCTTCCACTACTATGCTGCCAGCTATTTAATAATGCAACTGCCATGCAGCAACCACTCTTAATGACATTTATTCATAGTAAGCAATGATAAATGAATAAAACAAATTATGCCCCATTTCTTTGCCTTTCCCTACTTGAAAAGAGGGGAGGAGGAGGGAGGGAGGGATGGATGGGTGGGTGAGCGTTCTCTGTCTGTCTTCAGGTGAAAACACTGCAAAAGCATCTCTCTTTGCATGAATTATTTATGTCAAATGTTCAAATGAATCTTTGCGTTTGCAAAAAATAATGGATTTCTTTTGTGCTCTGCCCATGAAAAAGCTCTCAGCAAATGGGATCTGGTGTATGAAATTGTTGCTGTCATATCCAGTGAGGCTGTTATGCTTATTGATTTCCCCCCCAATACTTAAACACACACTCGTCATTTTTAAATTCCTTGAGTTTATTGCTTCAGTCAGCTGTGACTCTTTGGATTTGCACTTTGACTGTGAACAAGTATCTTTGCAAGGTTTTTTTGCAGAACAGTCTTGGGCTGCCACTTACAATTATTTTCATCACAAATTAATCTGATGATTGTTTTCTTGAAGAATCGTTTTGTTAATTCAAAGTTTTTTGCTCCATAAAACGAAATTTAAGAACCTGTTTTTTAATTATTATATATTAAAAACACACTACTGATTAATTGTTTGTCAAAATCATTGCTAATTCATTGAGTGATCGATTAATCCATTCTTTTAATTGCGTTTTTTTCCCCGTATAGTTTTCACATAGCTTGTTTTAAAGGTTTCAGGTGGAGATGCTGGGCACAATCTGTGTGGTGTGGCTGTAAATGCAGTAGAACAGCGAGTGCAACCATGATTGGAGTAAGCGGAGAGGGTTTGCTGTGTGTTTATACTGAGCTGCCCTCTGGGCAGAGGTTCAAGAGGGCAGCTCAGGATCAATCCCAGTCTGAGATCTCAGCCTTCTGGCAAATAAAAAGTCAGGAGACAGTCAAAAAAAGAGAGAGAGGGAGCGAGAGCCTCTTTCGGAAAGAAAAATAAATGGTGTTTTGATTTAGTTTGTGAGCTGAATACTTAAACAAACAGAGTCCTTCTGCTCATGTGTGTGTGTATGTTTCACTTTGATTGTGGCCATTGATGAGAGTGTGTTTGTCCATGTGAGCGCTTTAACCTCAAAGTTACTGGACACTTGGTGTACCAAACCAGCACCTGACCCGAAATAGACAAACAGGCTCCATATTCAACCAAACAGCTCTGACTAATCAATATCAGCGTCTCCTCTGCACAGGGGCCCTTACAGCGGTCCCCTCTCCCTCTCTCCAGTTTGATGGTCATTCCTCCTCCGAGCAGCAGGGAGCAGCAGCATGTGTTTTTGTGCACCTGATGAATCCTGTGCGGCATGTCATTAACATTTCCCCTTTGTTCACACAGCAGTGGCCTTTCAGCATCACAGTTAATGCTCCCATTGAAAAGCAGGTTAGCCACGACCTATACTGAGGGAATTATTATATAATTAATATCCTCCTGATATCATGAGTCTTGTGTAAACCAGGATTATTTTAGTAGAGGATGCTACTTAAGCTTATTTGAGGCAAATTTCAACATTTTATATCATTTCTGTTCGATGCCTACAGTGGATTCTGTTGCAACCGTGGACAAAACTCAGTCTCTTCTCATCTCTACTCTGCTGTTTTCTATACAGATCATTGAAAATCCAATATTGAGTTTGTTTGTTTTTGTTTACCTGATGGAAAAAAGGATATTATTGAATTATTCTTACAAGTTCAGACCGTGTGTGTGAGTCTCTTTGCTGCTTAATAATCAACTGAATTCTCTTTCATGATCAATCAAAATAAAGATGGGATCAAGAATCCTTTTATCATAATAATAATACAATTATAATTAATAATAAAACCTTTTTATGATTGGCATCTTTCAAAGGCAGACTTAACACAACATGTAGTAAACATCCATCCAGGGTTTGCCGGGGTCGCTGGTGCCAATACCAGCTGACACAGGGACAAAATACAGACGAGTGTGTGTAAAGTATGAAATCAGTATAAAGGATGAATTATGTGATCAGAATGAATATGGCAGTGGAAATATACGTGTTCTGGGATGCGATATGAAAGTTGTCTGAGGTTTTGTAACTGGAACCATGTTCACGGTGGAGGTTGCGCCGGTCTGGTGACAGAGATTCCACTCTTGCTTGTCGCAGTGATACTGATCTCAAGCAGAAACAAAGAGTACAATGAATTTGATTTTTTTTGTTTGTTTTTACATCCCCTAAATGGCTGTTTGTGCAATGTCAGGTACTGTCATTTTGGTTTGGGCCCATTATCTCCTGAAATGTCTCAGTGGCTTTGGCTTGGATTTGCTTTCATTAAGAATCCCTCAATAAATAAAGCTCTCCTACATTTCATGCTGGGCAGGCAAAGTTGAATTGGCTTGTTTGCTCAGTCTTGCAAACTATTAGCAAAATGTGTTTTTCAGCAGATTTTTTTAATTTATTAACCAGGTAGAAATGTAAATCAATGATAATATCATTACATTGCATATTGGTGTTCGTGTGCGCGCACCTGCATCGTGGTGTACGCTAGTGGTTGTATCGTGGGAGAGAGAGGAATGCAAGTGAACTAAATGTCAAGGGCAAGCTGGAAAAAGGGAGGGTTGTATCTGAAAGGTAATTTGGCTCTCCAGAGGTAAAAGCCTCAGCTGTAATGGTGCGCTCAGGTAAAAGCCTTACATGTATGGGGAACATGTGCGGCAGACAGATAAGAAAAAAAGACGAGTGAGCTCCTGTCCTCGGTGTGTACTTGTGTGTTTGCGTGGTTGCATGTGTGTGAGTGCGCGTGTGTCTGGGCCCCTGCCACATCGCAGAAGCCAAAGGCGTGCAACACCGGTGAAATCTACAACGAACCCCCAGTGCCAGAGAGAGAGAGAGAGAGAGAGGGAGAGAGCGCTCCACAGGGACTCAGCAATCAGGAGACATGGCAGCCGCTTGGCTCTCAGTTATAATGTATGAGTTGAGGTCTCCCTGTGTTCCCCATGGGGCTTTTTTCGACTCTCCCATCTCTACCCTCTGCTGTGCTCTGCAGGCTCGGAGCCAAGCATCATGGTACACAGTAATACACCCTCATCTCACATGTACCCTACTCCCTAAACAGCCTTGTTTATTTTATTCCATTGATTGCCTATATCTGCTCTATCTCGCCTCTTGATCTGCTGTTCAGCTCTGTGCGTCCCACACGCTGCAGGTTGTTGTTTTGTCCTCTTTATAAATCCTGCCCGTCTGTTTCTGCAGGCTTCCTCCTCCCCATGTCACCCACAACCCCCCCCCCCCCCCTCTCCTCCATCATGTACTTTATCTATTCCCCTTTGTCCTTTTATGGGGTCTGTCTGGGGGCAGAAGGAAAAGCCATTTCATAAAAATATCAATGCAAACCAGATTTCCGCCTACGCTCCGCCACTGCCCCAGCCTCAGTAGGCATAAGGGGAGCAGAGATGGGGGGGGGAGACAATCAATTAATCTGATCAAGCGCTTTAGGAAATGGAGAGCGTAAGCGATCCTAGGGGACGGATATCCATCTCCTTGGGATGATTGAATTACGCACAGAGTGAGAGTTGGAGAGAGGAGGGAGAGCTGGAGAAATGAGGTGGTTAGAGTGACCGAGGATGAGGGAGCGTGTGCTTGAGAAACACAGTGTCAGTGTATGGTTGATATGAGAAAGTGGAAGCTACTGAGACTGAGAATTATACAGAGTAAGAGCAGGCGAGAGATTGGCTGGGGGGGGGGAAATCGCTGTTTCTGCGATGACCTCATCTCTCGCTCACGCCCAAACCTTTTTTTTTTGGTCATACTTTATTGTTGATTAACCCTTCTTTTGACAACTATATTACCTGGCATCAGTTCACAGCCGTGAGCTATTCTTAACACATTTTTCATTTCATTTAGAGCAAATGATCATGCAGTTATATGCATTATGTGGAGCGTTGTGGTACAATAAGGTCTGCATTATTGTCTTGTTGCTAAATTGAATTTGTTACACTATCATAAACGCAACGTTTTGGATTGACAGTGACAGTTTATGCTAATATTATCTCTATAATGTCTATTAAGAAAAGGGGGAAAACGCAGTGATTTTCTATCATTTCTATCATGAGATACAATAACCAGCCGAAAATACGACAGCATGGCAGCTTTCACCACAGCTTTTTCACATAAATGCCACAGAAAGTGAGCTATTCTATTGTTTTGTACGCTGCACAATATGGTGCGACATACTGCTGAGGAATGCACTGTTCCTTTCGCATGCCACACTCTTGCAGAAAATGACCTTCTCTTCTACTTCTGCTAAATGCGCACCCTACCTTCTCCTCTTCTCTCTGTGAATGATTTCTTATCTGCTGTGAGCACTAGAGCTTTGTCGGGGAACCTTTGAATAGACAGAATAAAACGGGGTTAACCATGCGTTTTCTCCGGCTCCCTGGCTGAAAGCTGGATACTCTGGGGGGATAGTTCTGTGTCATAAGGAAAAAGATGAAACACAATAAGAGGAGAGAATATGAACAAGCCCCCTGAGAGGAGAAAAAACGAGAGAAAGAAGGAGTTTAGATTAGAGAAGTGGAAAAAAAAAGGGCCAGGCGTTTTCATCGAAAATGAGAGATGAAACCGAGAAGGCGGTAGGAGTAGAGGTAGGAGGTGGAAGAAAAAAGGCGTTCAACAAACAACGCTGGCTCGCCATCAAGGCCGGTATGGGCTGCCTCCCTGGGGGGAGAGAATTGTTGAACGACTGCTGGGAGGAAGCCTGATGAGCTGCACCGCTGCCATGCTGCTGGTGTGACTGCAGGAATGGAGGGACTGTTGGAACTGAAGCATCCAACAGCGAGAGCTTGTCTGCAGATCTTGAACCGCTGCACCGCCTGCCGCCCTCAGCCATTATTCATAGCAGAGGAACGCTACATGAAACTGATGATGGTTGTTTAGCCAGTGGGCCTTCCCCTAATGCTTCAGTATGAGGCAATAGCAAGAATGGATTTTTGGAGAAAATCGGGGGGGGGGGGGAATCACTGAAGAAGCTTTCATTTTTTAACAATAACTACAATTTGAATCAATATAAAACCATTTTTTGTTTCTGGATATGGAACAGAGTGATGCAGATCCTGTATGAGGCTGAGATTCACGGTGTTTTCATGGTCCGACTCAGCAGCAATGGCTATCTTTTGTCTTCGATGCTGTCACACGTTCTGTGACAGGCTACCAGCCACATCCCGTGATCATCTCTCCTCAAGGCAGCGTGTCACAGCTTGTATTGACGGTTTCAGACATGACTGCAGACATGAAAAATGAGCCTCTTATTCAGTGCTGTGATGTTGGGAACGCTGTGCAGTCTCGTGTTGTGAGACCCTCTCTTCCTGTCCCACTGTTACCTCCTCCTCTAATCCCCCAGCTGCATCTCGGCACAGCTGGGTTCCCTGGGCAGAAGGCGACTGACACAAATGCACACTCACTCTCATGGAGAAACACAGCTCTGTGACTCCTGGCGGGTAGTTTGGAGAAATCGTAAATTCCAAGGGGAAAAGAAAGTAAAGTAAAGTGATAGATGACATCACAGCGGTGAGAGGGAAGGAGATGGTGGAAGGGGCAGGGTGGCTACCAAATTAGACAGAGACAGAGGACAAGACAGAGAGGGACACGGCTTGTCAGCCAAGGCTACAAATCATGTCCCTGAATGCAACACCAATGCTGTCACACACCCCCCCCCCCCCACACACACACACACACAAAATAAGCCAGAGATCTATTGATTGGCACTCGTATTCGCTGGCGGGCTCCGGCTCAAAATGGAGCCTTTAATTAACTTAATGGACCAGCTGCAGCTGTGTGTGAGCCAATGAGGGAGGAATAGAAATACAGGCAGAGAAAGAGGGAATAAGTGGGGTTAACTGCAGACACCTTCTCCTATCAGTCAGAATGGACAGGACGGACATAAAGAGGACAAGGAGGTGAGACGAGTGGGTTTGTGTCCTCTGTACAAGCTCTGCTCAGCTTACCTCTCAGTTCCCTCTAAACATTTTTTTAATCAATATTAGAGGGCCTAACAATCTAACATTTATTGATACAAAATCAGTTAAAAAGATAATGTTGACGTTTGAATTGATTTAGTGAAGTTGCTATGTTGTTACTCCCTCATTCTACCTCTCTTAAAAGACCCTTTCCTCATAAGCGACTGTGACCTTGTCAACCTTATTCCACCCTGCGTTTTCTTCTTTATCATATCGTAGCCCCTGTGTCTAGATATTATCAAATCATCCTCTACACTGCATGTTCAGCTCGAGTTTAACATCATGGTTTTAGCTGGTGTGTCTGACGTCTACGTTTTGAATTCCTGTGTATCCCCGCGCGCTACATTTTCTACACGGAGTGGACCTCAAATTGCCGTCCCTGGTGGTCAGAACCCCCCCCCCCCCCCCCATCACTGCTCACTGCTGCCCACTTCGCCACCCGCCGCTCCCCTCGACGCACCATTCACATTCCTGTCCACTCATCCGTTCTGTCAAAGGTTAATTGGTTTGGAAATGATTTGATTCATTCTGGACGTTAATGCTGTTATCATGCTTTTGTACGTAAAAAAAAAAGAGAGAAAGAAAAACCACCCCCACAAGCACTTAAGCCTAATTTAAAATAAAGGGGAAAATGAAAAAAAAATCCAATTTAATCTTCTTCTTTTTTTTTTTTTTTTTTACTCAGGCACTGGCTTGTCCCCACAAGTCTTTTCCTTTAAATTATGGCAGAATTTCATTACCTTGAAAGCTTTTCTGCCCCCTCCCTCTGCTCCACTCCGTCTCCAATACTTTGAATGGATCAGGACTAATGTCTTTCTTGTAACCTCAAGGTCGGAATATTTGGATCCGTGGAAGCGCTCAAGGGTTTCAGTGATTAATGCACTGTACAAAGTACCTTGGAATAATGCGGTGGCTTATGGCTATACAGAGTGATCAGTTGTGTGCCCCCCCACGCAAACGACCGTGCACAAATATGCAAACAGTTTGTCCGCTGCAGGTAGTTGTAGATAGAGTTGCCCCCCCTCGTCAGTGCCCTTGATGTAGATCACTGGTGGCACCCGTGTTCAAAAAGAGTTACGTAGACGCCTTCTCTCAATTCCCTTCTGCAGCACAAAACAGTTCCTTCACAAAGATCTTTGTACTTGAGAGGATGATGGCGGATGATGGCGTTTCATTTGGAGCAGATTTGGAGCAGATAATTCTCTTCCAGTAACTCCCAATTGCCCATCAGTGACTTCACTTTTCATTTACCTTACCTTAACATCTGAACACTAAAAAGGGACTCTCTTAGTACTGTGGTCTTGATGTTATTTGCTGACACAGCTGCGGTGTCTGATAAACATGTTTCTCTGTTGCCGCCACCTTGCAGAGGTCCCCAACATGGCTGCTGCGCACGCCGTCCACGCCCTATTGATCAGACACAGGGGCCTCTTTATTGAAGCTGTTTGCGGAGCTGCAGATGCTATCTTCACTTTTGTTAATTATTTACATTCGGTTCCACAAATCTGATCAATAGTTAATTGAGCCAGTTGGGAGCTGCCGGAGAGAAAAACAAAAACACTTTGTGACACTGAGGACACAGTCGTCAGTGGGACAATGTGAAGGCCGCACTCTAAAATATAATGTGAATAATGAGTCATATTTTACTGGGGTGAAAAGCTTGTAGGATAGGCTGAATGGTACACTTCTCCTTTCGAGTCTTCACTCACCCAGCAGCAATAATTCTAAATGGGAACATTTTAAAGGAGAGGACTCACAGCCATTCATTTGATTGAAGCACCATTTAAAGTGGCAGGTGGCTGACTAGAATACACTTGTAGCGTTTGTCTCTGGTGGGTTGTTAGGAAGGAGAGGCCTCTGAAGTCCGGCTGTAAAATCAAGACGTATGATGTACCTGTGCTCACTCATACTTGTTGTATTGTAGGACTTCCATAGTTTCTTTTCTTTTCTCTCCTCTCAGGTGCATATAAAGAACTTCAGGTATGCACAGGGAATATATCAAATAATAGATATTCTGGTTCAAACTGTGTAACAAATAGGTTTTTCCCTGTGTGGAATTTTATGGCAGTGTCAGTCAAATTTATGTATCCACATATGACAGCATGACTATTTGCAACAACAACCATTACAGCAGGGCATCTCTGTTCCATTAATACGTCATTGCTTGCTGATTTAGTCTCTCTGCGTTCATAATTACGCGCGAGTAATTCGCTGACAAATTGGAAAGTGTCTGCTGTCAGGAAATACAAAAGCCAACAAGATGGTAGAATGTTAATCTGCTGTCACCAAAGTATAGTAAACATGCACCATAGGTTATTTGCTGGAACACGTTAAATGCCCATAGTGCTGTTCACAATGAGTGTTTTGGGACAACAAGCCCTGCTTGGAGCAGATGACCCAATTAAGATCTCCCCATTCAGGTTTATGTCAGTTCTTCTCTCAGGGATTCATGTTTTACAAAGGGATTGCTTTTATAGATTTACTTTATTATTTGTGGCAGATAAAAAAAACCAATACGTACAGTTCTGTCTGCTTTTAAGCATCATGGCTGCTCTCCTCGTTTACCGTCTACCCCTCCTTTGTGCGGGTTACTGCTCCACATGTGTGGGCTAAAAATGCAGCACAAGTCAAAGAGACTACTGTCTCTGTGATTTATGTGCACATCACCAGACTTCTGTATGTGTCTGCCTGTTGTTGTGGTTCGTACCAATGTGTTGACGACGCATGCTTCATTCTGGATAGTGTACTTAAATCAAATCGTGTGGGACGAGGTTTTGCTGTCATGACCCTCATTTGACTGTGAATGGATCCGCTGACATGTTTGCATGCACAACTCTTTGTGGATAAAGAATGTGTATGAAGAGGTCTGAAGTATGTCATATAGTATACCCACAGGGATGACTGTGTAAGAGCAAGGAGGAAAAAAAACAACTTTTCACACAGTGATCTTAAGCTAAGATCGGCTCTTTCAAAAACAACTGTTTTAATTAGCACTTTTACACATGACATTGCCGAAAGGGGAAGAACAGACAGCATGGAGGCTCAGGGAGCAGTCGATAGTGTCATCCATAACAATATGGCGGTAATTATTTGAGAGTTCTCTGTGAAAAGCACCCTCTATATCAGGAGTCTCAACCTCAAATGACCTGGGGGCCATTTGAGGTTGTGTCTAGTTTGGTCAGTACGGGGCCGACAAGTGGAACTTTTTGAGAAAAAGACATAATAATAATATTTATGATGGTATTTCAAAATAAAAGTATTAAATTGTTACTATAGTTCACAGTATAGACATTTATGATGGAACATTAACATACAGAAATCATTATAACTTGATATTAAGTGGCTGGCCGCATGGAATTGATTGGCGGGGCCGTTTGAGACCTCTGATCCAAATGGTGACTCTGAGTCACCAAGTGCAACTTTGTCGACTACAAATGAAACTTAACTAAAGGAGAGAGTGAAATGTCTTTAGTTTGGCAGAATTATTCTAACAGACGCAGCAGAACAGAACAACAATAACCCAACACAGTCAAAATATATCAATTCGTAATGAGTGCAGAACAGTTTGGACAGTAAATAACTTTGTCACCGAAACCCAGAAATAAAAAAACAATAGTATCTTTGCAGAGGAAGAAAGCTGTGAATAATAGTTAACCTGAAAATGCTTGTGTGAATTCAATCAAGCAGCATGCGCCATAGTTATAAATTCATAAGTTACACCGGTCTGATTGAGTTTGAATTTGTAAATCTGATATTTATGTGGAAATGCATAAACAACAACAACAGTTGGCACACGCAAGCGTTTGCAGGTCTCCACTTTCCAGGCGGGGGAGAGCGGAGGAGTGATGGATCAGTCCTTGTGCATTTGAGTCTGTATTTATTTGCGTAAATGTGCGCTTGTGTGTCTACCTGTGAGTGACTGACAGGAGCTGATTAAAGCATGCAGTAGCAGCTCCACTTTAGTAATCTGTCCTGCCACACCTCAGGGGATGAACTGTATGCGCTTGGATCGAGCTGTTAATGTCGCCAGGCCCATAATGCATTATGAGGGGACATTCATCTCATTGTTTCTGTTCCCGTTCACCAGTTTGAGCGCCACGTTTTTCTCCATTGTTAACTGACAAACGTGTCAATGACTAATCTGCCTGGGTGTTCGACCACCACACCTTGTATTGGCTTTGCTGTTTCCTTATCTCGCCTCTGTTACCAGCCTGTCACTGATAACGGGGAAGGTAGGTATGTGTGTTTGTGTGTGTGTGGCGCCGGGGAAATAAGAAAAACAGAACGAAAAAAGTCTGTTAGTACAAAAAGAGATTATATTTGTTGTGCGTGTTTGAGTCAAAGTGAGAGAGACGGGAATGCAGAAAATAATGGGGCATGATTAAAGAGAGCGGTCTCTTAGGTGACACTCCAGCCCCCCGCCTTTTCCCTATTTTGTGGTCGGTCGTTTGTTGAACACGCCGTGTTGTCATTGCCCTGTTTCATGGGAGCAGATAAACGGCACCTTTAGGTTTTTCCTCATCTACTTGGGCTACGGGCTTTTTTAAAGTCTGGAGAGAAATTTGCGGGACATCCATCCGTCCTCCAGCATCTTGAGGGTAGTCGTTTTTGTGCGTGTGTGTGCATGTCAGCGTTAAGAGGAAGATTTAGTCATTTGGGCTCAGACAGATGAGGCGTAAAAGAGGCGAGCCGCATGTTGTCGTGACTCCAACTTCATCTTGGGTTAAACCCAGCACCATTGCTAAATCTGACTTGTTACGCGACGGCTGCTCTGGCTCACCTCGCTTCGCTGAGACAACCTCTGGCCACAATCTGTGTGTCTTTGTCAGCTCAGAGCAGCTGGGCCCCCAGAATCGCTGAGGTGGTGTATTTCTGTCTCCTCCCTCACTCAATCTCTACCCCCTCCCTCCTTCTACCAAACATCCACAAATCAGCATTTTTTTTTTTCCCCCCTTTGCTGTCACCAGTTCACACATCCACGGACCAGATTCTTTATTTCTTTACTGCCAATTAGCGGCATATAGTCTCTCTCCCATTCAACATAAAGAAATGTAGGAAAAAAGGCGATGAAAGGAAAGTATGACAATAAAAATGGGGGGAAAGATGAGAAGAACGGCTGGAATAAAACATTGACATATAAGAGCTTTATTAAGTGGTCTTTTAAATGTGAGTGGGTAACAATTCAGCAGCTCTTTAGTCTCAGGAGGACCTGTCTCAATTACCCTAATGAAACCCAGTGACTGTGGCTTCTTAAAGCTATGAGAGGCAGGGCACCCTGCAGGAACATTGGAGAGGCTCCAGTAGGTGTATATTTGTGTGTGTGTGTGTGTGTGTGTGTGTGGGGGGGATTCAGGACGTGTACGCCTTGTGAAGTTAAATGGAGCGTGCCAGGTTCTCAATGAGCCAGTGTTAGCTGTCACACTGACACACGGTGACCTCCCAGCAGACACATCACTTTCTCATCTGTGCCGTCAGTGAATGGCAGTTAACCCCGGTCTGCCCTGAACCTTGGCCTTCACTAAACCAATACACGTCTCCAATAAAGGCCCGCTATGGAGAATGCACGTCACAACATGTAGGCTTACCTCGAGTCCTGTCCTGCTGCTTGCGCGTATGACAGAATTAAATGAGTTTGTGCCCAGGAAGGCATCCGTTTCGTTATGAGCCACAAGTCATCGGCCGCAGTCTGGGCTGCTCCAAATGTCATCATTTTCCTGGTACGATGCAGCTGGCTTGCTGCTTTCTGACACAAGGTAATAGAACCAGCCTCTGTGCTGTATATTACCCTTTACCTCGACAAACGCACAAACATGCCACAAACGGCACTGTTGTGGAAGCTATCAGCGCAGTGTCATCATCACCATTACCCTTGTGTATCCTGCATCCCCTTCACATGACATTCCATTAGCAATTCAACACAGCGCTGTTCCACACCCGCTGGCCTCTGGGGAATACATGTCAGTGTAAGAGTACCAGGCTTTACAATAACTGTAGCCCTTCTTCAAACCACCCAGTGTACCATCTGCCTACTCGCCACCATTGTGTTTGTGCATTCGTTTCAAGGGTCTGCCACGTTTAGTGCCATCACAGACCAAATAGTGGAGTGGAAATGGATAGTAAAAAAAAAATAAATAAAAAAAACTCTCCGACTAACTGATTGCGAGGTGTATAAATATTAGTATGTTTTTTAAGAAGGGATGACACGATACTGTACCATTTTTCTGTGTCAGATATCAGTCTCATACAGTCTATCAAAGTACAGTTTTCCAAATGGATAAACGTTCTGCTTTTGTATATGAAAACAAAAACTTTAGCAACTCAATTGTTTTTAGCGTAACTACCTGTGCTAAGTGAAGCATTTCATATTAAGGGTTTGTGAAATGTATGTAAAAATGTTCTGCTTCTGATATTTGATCCACTGATCGACAGGAAACATTACACAGATGTAACATCTTAAAGGAATACTTTATACTTACTTTTGCGTGTAGCTTTGTATTACTAGAATAAGGATAGTATTTTTGAAATATTGAAATATTGAGCTTCCCAACCTCAGTTTCCCCTGAATTGACTTGGTCTAAAAAGTGCAGAATTAGCACTATATTTCTCAACTCAGGGGAAACTGAGGTTGAGAAGTACAATTTTTCAAAAATACTACCCCTCTTCTAGTAATACAAAGCTAAATGCAAATTGGTGAAGTATTCCTTTAAGTTGTTAATCAACTAGCATTAATGTCCCACCTTATAAACCCCATAAACACTGGATACATGGTCAATATCTATTTTTTCTCCAAGTCAAATATGGTGAAGTTACTGTTTTGACATGGCATTGTTATTCTCACCTAATTTCTAAATCATAGATATGAATTCTCTGGACTGTTGACCCCAGCCAACCTTTGTTCTTGCTCCACTAAGCACAGCCGAGAGAGGTCAATGTTGGTCAATACAGACACAAAATAATCCTCCACACTTGCATAACTATGCTTCAGTCTCATTGTTGCTCTCTTTGTCCTTGTGTCAGTCTGTTTGTGCAACACATTTTCTCTCCAGAGACAGAAATCTTGGAAACTGTGGGCCAGTTTCTCTCCTTTTTTTTAGTGAAGTTTTCAGTGAAAATTAGAATTCTCTTCATTTCTGTGATCCTCAGTCCAACTCTGCCAAGACTAAGCACACTTTAGTATTTTAATGTCATGACCAGGTTGAATCTTTTTGGATTGAAGAACTAGTTTATTGTACCATAGGTGTATTTTTCATTCTACAAATAATAATATATATAAAAGTAAGCAATTAACAGTGTCTGTGAGGGTTTAATCTTTATTTTTGTATCACTGTATTTTGTGTGGTATTGTGGGGCCAGAGCCCTCACTTATAGACATGTCTCCTTTCACTTTCAATTACCGCAAAGTAACTGAAATCATTTGTCATTCTTTCTGGGCCACAGAGTGAAATATGACTCATAGGCCTCAGAAATGTTGAAAATGAAAAAGCACACCAGAGCACAGTCCCTTTTCTCAAATCCCCTCACTCTCCTCCTCCTTTTGTTGACAGTCTCAGTCAAACAGAAGAAATGGCTTCCATTTGACTCTCCTAATGCTCTTTCCTAATGGTTCTTTGTGATGGAAGTTATTTATTGTAACATTCATTTTAATCTGTCAGTCCTGGGGCAAGAAAAAAATGGCCCATCCTCCCCAAAAAAAGCTGTCCCGTTACCTCACTGAGAACCAGAAAGCTCTTCCTCTTTTAAAAAGGGGGAGAAAGTTGTACGCCAAGGCGGGTAATGATTTAGGTCACTGCCTTTAAGTTGGGGTTTGAATTGCAATACAGCTGGCAGAACTTGGCTTTAGGTGGGGAAATATCAATAGCCATGAGTGCCACGTCTCCCTTGTCAGCCCTGACACAAGACCAACAACCAGCCAGGCTGCCATTTGTCTTCCTGAGTGAGTTTTCTAATAACCGTAATGGCTGAGGCAATAAATTATCACCAGCCTGTCACCGAGAACATAGTGCAGCATTTAAATCTAACAAAGAGCCCCGGCTAGCCCTCCCCGATTTACTCTGATTTTATTTTTTAAACTTACTAACTCCCTCATTCCCCTAAAGAGTACTTCAAGCTAATATTGAATAGCCAAATCCTTTTGCTCAAGTATATCATGTCCTAAGTGGACAGAAAATCATTGGCATTTCCTCTTTTGCCAACCTAGAGTATTTGCCATTTCCACGACAGACTTCTTCTTTCTTTTTTTTTTTTTAAACGTAAGCTAGTTTCATACTTTCATACATTTCCATTTAGCAGTTTAAATTATGCAGCGATGTCCTGACTGCACTGGTCACCTGTCTGACGGACTCCCACTTGAGTGAAATAACAAATTAAAGGTGATGGCTGATTGGAATGAGATGCCATCTTACCCTTGACCCCATCATCATGCGCCCTCTCTCTCTCAAGCTGTAGTTTCCCCCATCCTGCACTCATTGACTTGACTGCGTCCCTCTGTGAGATGAGCGCGCTCAGTAATTGGAGCAACGGGGAGGCGTTTTGTTCCCATCCTTTCCTTCAGTAGCAGCAGTCTTGCCGGTGGGCAGCCCATGGAGCTATGCCATTCGGCCATTTGTCAGACAGGACTGCAATTTCCCAGTCATCTGTTTCCATCCATAACTGAAGAACCGAGGAGAAAAGAAAGTGCTTACTCCTGGTAGCGATAAGCCAAACTCATACACTGTCACCCTTGTGGCAAATACCGCAGTACGGTGCTCATCGTCTTCAAATGCTCACCATTTACAAGTGACGCATTTCTCAGTAATGTGGGGCTCTGCTGACTTTTTGTAGACCTGTGGCGTTCAGACAGATATAGCGAGCCTCCGGGGATGGCGTGTCATGTGGAAACGATGGCCGTCTAACATGAGAGATTTGTTCCTTGGGCAAAGGTGAGACATTGTAGTCATTTTCGCCTCGAGCGATAAACGTCTGTGACCATAGATCTCTGAGCCAACATGCACACAGTACATATATATATATATACACATATACATATATGGGCTTTGCTGGAAGTGGACAGAAAGATGTAAACCAAAGGCTACATAAAACAATTCACTTAGAAAATACACCTGCAGTTGTTGTTTTTTGTAATCTAACACTGGCAGTCAAGCCTCTTCTTTGTGAGAGACCTCATAGAGTGCAACTGTGAAGCATGATAAACATTTCCATCTATGCATTTATCAAAACCAATTCTTATTCCCCCCCACCCCCCCCCCCTCCCCCATATGACAGTGCGACAGAAACGGAGGCGTTTTGAAGCAGAGCAGCAGGTGACGTGGCCAGGTCCCCTCTGAACGTGAGGAAAGTCGAGCCGTGTTATTTGTAATAACAAATTGTTGTCCTTTGTAGCCGTGGTTTGGTGCGGATCGTGGGTAGGGAGAGGCGGGCGCTATGTGAGGCGAGGCAGCTGCTCTGCTTTTCTTTCCTCCCTGAAGAAAAGGCATTTCCTTTCAAAGGAGCCAAATGTATCTGCTTTCAGCGAGGCAAAATAGACTCACTGTTGTTCCGTTTGTGATAAGATTGAACAGCTGTTAGGGTGTCTGTTGATCTTTTTACATAAATATCTTCTATTCTCCCTTTGAAAGGAATTAGGAACCATCATTTAATATCTTTACGAACACTGTTATTTTGTGTTCCCCCTACTTAGGAGATAGTCTTCTTTTTGTTCATTTGCATTTTTTAATTCTATTAAAGCACATTCAGCACATGCTCTGTGAGTGAAAACGCCTGCACTATTGTGTCTTGAGGCAATATAACAATGTTTATTCATTCTAATTGAGAGTTAGTTTTATAAAGCTATGTAAAGCAGCATTAGTGAAAGGGATTGTAGATAAGAGATGTTGGTTGCGTTAGATATTTATCAGTTTAATTGCTTCATCAAGAGACTTCGACTGTTGTTGTTTTCCCCTTGATCTGTGTTCTTTTTGTTTGCCTTAAAAGACAAAGATTTGCACAGAGCTGTGTCAGATATGTTTTTTTTTTTATTGTGTGTGCCACAGCAGTAAAGGAACAAACACTAACGGTTTGTGACCACTGAACAAAGGCACTATTTAGTGGCACAATAGACCTTAAACTAATGTGTGATGTCAAGCCTCTGCTCAGGATTCAGACACTCAGCCGTGTAGTTCACTCTCATGGACAGAACCGAGCCAGACTGTACACAAACCCGGGTGTGAAAGAAAGAAACTGTGCCGCATGCCACCGGTGCACAGCAGCAGCTGGAAAGGTCTGCCTGTCTTGTGTGAGCAAGTAATAACTTGACTGACGACAGCGCACGCTCGTGACATCGGGAGGCAAACAGCGCCGCGGATCTACAGGGCAGCAACGGAGCAAAGCACAAAGTAAAGAGATGTCTTACAACTGTAAAGCGATTTGGGTTCACGGAGGCCACCACAGCGCGGGATTACTAAAGCGTTCGCTGACGACGTCATAGCACATGACAATGCAGAATTGTTTTCAAGCCGAGGCTTAACCCTGCGTGTTATGGTTGGTGTGGGACGGAACACGGTGTTGCAAATACTGCTCTAAAACCTAAAATATCACCTCCTTCAGTCGTCATACCATTGATGACACAGCTTGACTGACAGTTCCCACCTTAGGCAAGGCCTGACAGAAAATTTGACATTTTAATACAGCAACTAGTCCTCTGTAAGTGATCCAAACTTAGTCCTCTTGGGGTATGTTCAGACCAGACTTGTTTAGTCTAGTTAAACTGAACCATAAAGGAGTTTATGCCCCTAATGTGGTTTCTCTCGTTTGGTGTGAACTATGGTCTGGTCTGGTCTGGTCTGGTGTGAACTCCATCTGCATAAGCATGCTGTGATTGCATTTATTTTTTTTTACTCTGATCCTGTACTGCAGTGTGCTCCTTCATATGCGGCACCTTGTACGGAAACAGCTCCTGTTTGATTTGGCTCCATTCTTAATCTGGGGAAGCACAGTTGTCTCATCCCCATACTGTTTCTCTGTGAGCCGCAGAGATCGGTCTACGGCAGAATATCGTGGCAATAAAGGAACGTAATCCACAGATTAAAGTCCGACACGTATCCAGGGCTGGCATACCGTGTGTATTTAAGCAATTAGAGTTGTCATGGGGGGTTTTGTGTGGATGAAGACAAAAAAAAAAAGGGAAAAGTTCTATCTCCATGTGGATACAGTACAACATGAGTCATCAGATTCAGATTCAAGGGCATAGCAACATCTAAAATCCAATAGGAAAAATGAGGAAATGGCTCTTATATTATTATATTGTAAACAGGCATGCTGGTGACGTTAATTGAAGAACTACAGTGTAGATTTTGATGTCATGCGAACTAAGTGAGGATTATACTCGCATTGACTGCCGACTCATCGCATCCAAAACGCCCATCGTTGACTTTGATTCCCATATGCATCAACAATTCCACCTTGAGAGCTGCTGGATTTGTTTTTTTTCCCCCCAAAGATGGATGTTATTGCTGCTACATGTTGCCTCGTCATATACATTACAGTGAGGACACAGGGACTCGCAGAGCGTGCGTCTGTGTAACAGTCCCTCCTACTACTGAAGCTATAATGATGCACTGTGTGCGACCCTGAGATGAGATTGATCAATAAGTCACTGCAATGAAGTGGCACATCGATTATACCAATGACAGGGCATTTACAGGTTTAATCTGTATAATGAGTATAACCTTTTTCTTTCAGCCACCTGCTCTCTGCTGGGCCATGAGTGTGTTCAAGGCCAGGGGGGGGGGAGCAAGATAACATGAACGTCACAGGAGGGGGGATGCTGGGTGGTGAAAGTACATGAGATAATTCAGAAAAGCAAAAAGACAGGAAGTGGAGGAAAGGGAATGTTTTATTGCTGACACGTGGGCCTGTGTTTGTGTCACAGCTGTAGGTAAGATATAAGAGCAGGGGGAGGATCATACACATGTGTATATATATTCTTTTTGTATGCAGTGTAGCGAGAGGCCACCAATGATTAATGTGTGTCATAGGTAACTCTAGGCTCTGCTCTCTCTTTAGCATTTACAATGTGTCCTCCTCCTGTAGCCTTCACAAGCTTCCCCGAACATTAACAGCTTCTTTATTATTATTATTTTTCTTTTACTGTGAAACAGCTTCCTCCTCCTCCTCCTGCTTCTTGTCTATAACGCTCCGTTTTTTGTCTACTATAACGTGGTTTGACTAACTTACGACTCGTTTTTGAATGATCCGGCAACTGAAAATGCACTGTTTTTTTTTTTTTGTGTCATTCATGCTCTATCTCAACCATCATAACTTTCTCCTTCTCTTTTGCAACACGACACAAATGCCAGCCACCGTGAATGGCATGAACACCAATTAACCTATATGCTTATCAGCCAAACACAGGCGCGGCGCAGGCTCTGTGCGTCTGAATGCGTCTTTTTAAAGGCGGCATGTTCATTTGTGAAATGAATATGCATCGAGTCTTTTTAACACAGCATGACTCGGATAAAAAAAAATCCCTTTGCAGAGATTGTGTGAAATGATTGATCAACAACTTTCTGTGAACTTGTCGAGCAGTCTGTAAAAAGGGGGGAAGGACTTTTTTATTGTACGGCAGTTAACTTGGTGTTGTTGTTTTTTATTGATTGCGCCCATAGATTTGAGATTTTACTATTGATATTTTTAATTATGCCAGCCAAAGTTAATTACACGATTAATGATTAGGTAAACTAAATAAAAGCCACATTCATTTCAATCCAGCTTCCACTGTGCCATGCAGGCCTCGTTATCTATGAAGCAATATTTGCTATATTGTAAAAAATAATAAATAGGGCTCACTTGTAGTTTTATAGACGTGTCTCTCTATTTTCATCCAGTGATTTAGACGTTTATTTTAGAGCGTCACTAACTTTTCAGCGCAAGCTAATGACTAATCCAGTGAGGGAGCACTGAGGTTTAATATGAGATTTATTTATTTTTTTCATCTTGCTGTTAAAATGTCATCCTGATGACATACGAAACAGTGAATGTCGTGATTTTATTTTGTAGCCGAGCTGTAACATAACAAAAGCACCATCTGAATAAGAAGGCTCTAAGACTTCCAGCAGAGTCTTAGAGCCCTCACTTTTGGTGATGTGTGTGCAAAATCATACATGTTTTTATTCAATTTAAGTGGCATTCGTTTCCTGGTCTGTTTGTCTTGTGTGCTTTGTGACAGAATGTGGTTCCCAATGTAATGACGGACAATGTTGGGTACTATTTTGAATAACATGTTTTTGGTATGAACTAAAATCCACAGTTCCCAGATTTTTAAAGATACACAATAACATCGAAATAATATTATATTTTTGAAATATGTATAAGCTCGGGGACAAAGCCTGATGAGATATATTTTTGCCACTCATGTTTTATCAATATTATTCTCTATACTTTAATTATGATAGTGACAAGTGAAATCAAATTTGCTTTAAAAAACGACTGCTTAAGTAGTCACTACATTGTAAATATGCTTTCCTATGGATGGCTGCCGCAAAATGTCTCTGGGGCACAAAATGCTCTGAGTGTTATGTCAAGGGAATATTACTGTGGTGTTATGATGTGTTTTTATTCTGTCAGCCTCATCCCCAAGGGCAGGAGCCCCACTTACAACTGTGCTGCCTGCTGCTTCACTTCACCAGATGATGCTTCGACATGTACGCCGCGTAGACACGTCCATGCAAACAGTCAGACGCACACTCGCGCGCGCTCTCTCTGTCTCTCTTTCACACGCGTATAGCTTTGTGAGGGCACTCGCTAACTCAAGTCATTTCCTAATCCACTCTTAAACAAGTGAATTCAAAATCCCCTTACCTTCAAACACGCCTTTACTTAAGTGAAAAGAATAATCATGTACTTCACCCAAATGTTGTCACTCTGTAAAGTCTTTAACTACAACTGACTACTTAACCCTGACCAATAACTAAGTGTCTAACCCAAACTTTTACCCCACCTTATAAAATAATCGTAACCCTTAAAGTTTTTACCCCTAGCCTTTTCAAGTCCAGAATTTCTCTTCACAGCCACACACACACACACACACACACACACACACACACACACACACACACTGTCACCTTCAGAAAGTTGAATGCTCGCAGCCTCAGCCAAGTTAAATGCTGTTTTGCCAGTCCATCTCCGTATCCCCTCCCCTCCCCTCCCCTGCTCTCCCCTCCTCCCCTCTTCTCATCTCTTTGACTCCCAAGGACAAGGAGACCCACTGTACAATGGGACATCATTTATCACTGCAGGAACAATTACTGGAGACATTTCATTGTCAGAAATTTTCAAGCCAATTCTTCCCCCATCCCTCTCTCTCTCTTTATCTTGCTCCCCCCCCCCCCCCCCATGTCTTTTCTTTCTTGCCCTCCTCTGATTCCGTTTCCCCTCTTCCTTCTTTGCATGTCTCCCAATGAGCTCCATTGCAGGTCAGACTCCCAGGCCCATCACTTACAGCACAGAGGCGGTAGTATAATATCTCATCTAGAGGCCTTGACAGACTTTTCTCCCTCTGTTTCTCACAATGGACTCTTGTTTTTTTTCCCCCCCCCCCAAGGAGAGCCATGGAAAATTGCCTCTGATACTGTATCTTCTGCCCTGAGCTTTAATGAAGCCTTTCAACGTGGTTTGGTGTGAAGGGGAAGGAAGAGAGTTAGTTTTCTAATCTCTTTTTTTGTGATCACACATGCAGGCTCGGCCTTAGACACACAGCAGTGCAGAACATGGATTTAAGTGCCATATAAACATCAGATATATATGATATATATTGTCCGGCCTTTTTCTTTTTCTCATGAGTCACTTGACACTGCCACATTTGAGCGAGAACAAGCCATATGACAGCTGTACAGTATGTCTCCTCACAGAAATGGTCAGTTTGAGTTTTTGCTCCACTAAGTACGAGAAAACCTGATCTCTGGACTAAATGACCTGTTCTATGCCCCCGTGTGAAGAAGAAAGTCAAATAACCTGCAGTCTGAACCATAAATACACAAGACAGTGCTCAATTTTCAAATTTGCATTTATTGTTTCAGTGTGACATTGACACGCGTGTTCACAGATAAGGAGATTCAGGCAAGTGTGAAGCACCACCTCAGGTTGACTTCATGCCATCCCTGACGTCCATCAGTGCAGAATGGAAATGGCCTCTTAGTGTCAAATGTGCTGTGATTTATCCACAAGTGCTGATATTATCATTATTAGATCGTTTTACTGACTAATGACATTTGAAAGGTGCTTTGGTCTGCGCCTAGGCACTGGGGGCAAATTACCGCTCCCCCCAGCATCGTGCTGTGTTCTCCCTGTGGTGAAAGCAGCAGGTCTAAGTCAGTTATGGAAGGGCGTATTGAGCATACTGCATGTGTGTCCATTTGTGCCACCGGGCTAGCTCAGGGGAAGCACCCCCAAGGCTTCGCCGCAGGGCTGATCAGTGGCTTCTCACATGTTTGTCAGTTTCCAAGTGTGTCCCTGCACAGTCCCACAGCCACCTGTCAATCCACAGGTGAAACGTCTGTACTAATACATGTGCCGCTCGTGACTAGTGGATAAACGGTTGCTGCTATCGGTAAGCTCCCGGAAACCTTTCATGTTTAGTGCAGTGGGAGTTGCCCTCAGTTGTTAACTTATTTTAGAGGTTGAGTTATTATAGATTCAGTCCGTTGCTTTTTGTAATTTCCTAATGTCAGTGGTACTTGCTACTGCTAGGTCTCAGGTCTCTGTAGGGCGACTGTTATTGTTTGGATTATATTGCACAAAATGTATGATTAAACTAAACGTATGTAATTGTTAGTGCTGTCAAACTAAAATATTTCATTGTGATTAATCGCAATTAATCAGACATTTTTATCTATTCTAAATGTCCCTTGATTTCTTTTTGTCCCATTATCTTCTTTCTCATTTTAATGCTCTTATCAACATAGAAAAGTGGATCGGCTTGCTTTGTGTTTTTTTTGATGAGACAATATCTCTGTCACCCTGCATGTTTTGAGTTATTCCTCTTATTATGAGAGCCGCACAATAATAAGAGAAGCTGTGTATCACCCTGCAGTTCTGTGAATAAAGTGCCGTTCTTCAATGTGTTGTTGCCGCAACAAGCTAATCCGAGCTAAAGGAGCTAGCGGTCTTCGGTGGACTCCTTACTACGGTTTGGGGGTCTGCCAACTTGGTTGGTAACACTGCGTACATCATTACTTGGATGTGGGGAAGTGCGTTGGGAAATGAGCCAGGCTGCGTTGGATACAGAGAAGCGCACAGCGCTCGCCATCCACTCAAAACGTAACGTTAGCCTACTACTCTTTAGCCCAAACACGTGTGTGCAGCGGGCCTGTTGTTTTGTTTCCCGTCTAGCTAGATCCGGTGTGGTGTTGTAGTTTTTCTAACTTTACTAGTTGTTGCAACAGCGTGTGAATGAAACTACAAAGTTTGCTAGGCCAAAAAGAACGTTCATCTCGCGATAAAAATTGACGCCGTTAAAATGGGTTTGCACTAACGCCGTAATAGCGCGTTTAACTGACAGCACTACTAATTGTGGCTACTTTTATATGACCCACTGTCTTTTTGTGTTTTACATTATGTTCAGTATCCAGTATTTGGAAAACACACCTTTAACAAGCTTGTTGGTCACTGTACATTGCACAGCAATATTTTGTTGTGGACGAATTCTCCCGAGAAATACCTGTTTTTTACTCTATGTATGAAATTGTGCCAAGAAATAAAGAGAGGTGGGAGACGGGAATAAGAGGTGAGGCTGAAAGGGTGAGGTAACAGTCGTGACAGGATGAAATGAGAGTAAAACTGTGAGAGGAAATATTAGTCATCTGCGGCCATGGACTACTTTCTGGATTTTGTAGAGTGTCACTCTAAGCTCCAAGAGCCACAGCTGGTTCCAACAGCAGCCAGACACCCAAGGGAACTCTCAGACACTCCTATGAGTCTGTCTCTGTAATAACTCTGTGCTGACATGGGTTAAAAAGGGCCAGAGACTTCAAGAGAGTTATAGATCTGCCATGCCTACACAATTGAGTGGAGATAGAACTGACCGTATGTCTGCCGTCTACACTGAATACTGGAAAGAAAAAGACAGAAAGTAACACCGAGTGCAGGTCATTACAATCAGCACGGTCTGTTCTACAGCCTTAAGTCTTTTCATTTAAGTACAGAATTCCATGAACATTCAGTGGCACTACCTTGACCTTTAAGCTGATTTAATACCAAAGTTCAAGACAGTGGGGACTTTTAGAACTCCTTCCTTGTAGCTTTTTAAATTTCTATCTTAAAAACTGGATGTAACTGTAGACAGAAGCCACAGACAATCCATACAGGCTTAATATCACTGAGAGGGCTCGAACAGTGATTTAGGACCATGCTCCACATAATCAACTTTGCATATTTGATGCGAGGCACTCTCCAGAGTGGGCTGGCTTTCAAATGTAAATTTTGCCTGCAAACTTAAATCATTTAGTGCATTTTACTTGAAGCGTATCTTTGAAAACAATGAATCACAAGGTTGCTGCATCCATTAGCAAATTGGCTCTGCAGTAGCTGGAGGAATAAAAGGAGAGAGAGAGAGCGGCAGAGTGAGAGGCAGAGTGAGCGTGTATGCGGTGGCAGCGGTCCTTTATAATCAACGCTAACAGTTTTAGAGCGACAGAAGCCAGACACTGCGGCACACGGACATCCATAAACCGCTGGTCACATGCATCACAACAATAGGCCCATTGATTGGCTGGCTGGGGCAGTGGGTGGGAGGCACTGGCTGTAAGTGATGCATGCCACAATCAGCTTTGAAGAGCGTCTGTTCTCTCTGTGGCTCTGTCGTGGTCATAGCACCCTCTGTGTGACCATGAGATGCCCGCGACAGATCCCTCAATGGCCTCCCTTCATGTCTCGCCGTGTGTAGCCAACACACTCTCCATCTCATCCCCATTCTGTCAGTCTTGCACACACACACACACACACACACATGCACATGTCACTTTTCAGGACACTGGCCTTGTCTTTCCTCTTTGGTTTCATCTTGGGAGTTTGATTGTATTTGGATAAGTGCAGGCAACAACATGTCCATCCTTTTCAGAGATGTGTATGAGACAGAGTCGCTTTTGCTTTCATAAGCACAGAGAGAGAGAGACAAGAGAAGGAGAAATGGGGCCAATTAGAGGCATGAAGCTACCACTGTCTTCTTGTGCTGCTGGTCTGGAGCAGAGCACTGTGTGTTACTGTGTGTGTGTGTGTTAATCTGTGTGTGCGTACGCAGGTGGATTGCATGCACATTCTGTACGAGAGGTGATGAGTAAAAAATAAGGACCAGGAAATCCATTCTTTCTGCTTTGCTGTCCAACATTACTGGCTGATGTATGAATTATGGAACTGACTGTAGGCTTTTGTTTAGGCCCAAAGGCTTTGCTTTCAGAACCCAGTGATCAGATACAATATCAAAAAAGTGGGCCCATGGGGATGATTTTCTTTTTCCTGTTTCTCTAAATTCATTTTTTTTTGTCTCTCTTGTCCAAAAAAGGGAAGTTGAAAGAGCTCTGAGAGCAGTGGTTCTCAGATTTTTAAGTCTGTGTTTAAGATACTGAGTGGATTTAATCTACTTACTTTTACTATGTGATACCAAAAAGTCACTGTGGTGAGAAATAAGAATTGTAAAAGTAGAGGCAAACAGTGAGCCTTTCTGCACACTGAGGTATGCATTCAAAGTGGACCGGCCAACACTGTGTGATCAAAGACACCAGATCAAACCAATCCACTGGCAGAAACATTAGGGAATGTATTCAACGGCAATGCAAAAAGAAAACTTCCAACCACCCATTGGAGAATTGTTAAAAAGAGATTATTGTCCGAGTATTGAGGCTTGTGTGCTGTTACAGCTCTGTGTTGACGTGTTCCTCCACCCTCCCTGAAACAAAATACATATCTTTACAGCCCGAACCACATCCCTGCTAATTAACGAAACAATAAACATGCTAGCTCGCATTAACTGTGGCGGCCACTGCATATTTCCCCAGACACAGTCTGACTGGTAGATAGGGATCCTCTCTCTCTCTCTCTGCTGCACAATATGGTAATCGGCCTCCTTCATCTCAAGCTCTCCATCTTCTCTGTGTCTTCAAAGTCAAGTAAAAGACCCTCTCCTCTCCAGTTTCCAGGCCTGTGCCCTATCTCCACCTGCAGGAACCTTAATCTGTCTGCACTGGAGACTTTTGCCACATTACTTGGGAACTCGACGACCAATTACTATACATTTGAAGTAGAAGTCTCATCAGGGTGATGTCACTACGGACAAATGCAGGCTTCCTTTTGACCTTTTGATTGTCCTGATGCATCAAGCGCTAAGGCAAACGAGACAAGTGGCGAGGGGGTCTATCAAGCTCAGGGTGATAATAACCGCACAGACGTGGAACAGTAGTCAGCCTTAAAGTCTGTGCTGAAAGTGCAAGAGAGTGTAGCACAGCTCTGGAAACACTTTGGGCTTTATGTGGCGTAGAACCTCTTTATTTTGGAGGGAAGCGTGTCAGTATGGCAGTATAATCCGACCTGCAGATAATAAGATGCCACGTCATAAATCCTCTCAGGAAACTGAGGCAGTTAGGCTCATATTTGCTCATCCCATCAGGACATGCACTGTTTGCTGCTCAAAGGGGATTGTCTCCATTCTTTCTTTGTACTCTGTAAACAGAGATTGCCCCTCAGAGAGTGAGTGAGTCAGGAGCATTATCATAAGCTCGTCATAACCAATGTTTTTCTTTGCATTAAATACAGGGGGAAAAATGTAGGTCCATGATTTAATTAAAGCTCGACTTAGGGCACAGGAGGAATAAAAAAACAAAACAAAAAGAGAATAGTAGCATTAATGGTATGTGTGTGTTGTTATTGCTGGTCCAGTTGCAGAATTCATTTTGTACCTTTGGGCGCTTTTTAAGCAGCGGTGGGTGATGTGTGTGCCCAGCTACTGGTGTGAGACAGGCAGCAGTTAGACATGCCAATCTGGTGGCCTCTTTCAGCCTGCCAGTCTGCTCAGATCTTCAGGGCTTCCTTCTAGCCCCCTCTGCTTTGCCGCGCTGTAGCAGAAGAGCTAATTAAAACGGAGCTAAATTAGCAACACATTCACAGACCAGCCTCAGCTGTTTGACTCCCTCCCCCCGGCTTTCTGTCTCTGCACCTCAGTGCACACACAAACACGCACAGAAGCCCTCCTCCGTCCTTCTCCTACCAACCTACATTATACTGAGGCTGCCTACTGAAGAGCACGTGTTTACCTTAAGGGGCTTTATGGCAATTACACCCACTGCGCTCTCTCGGCCCGTTTTGTTTTCCATTTATGTGTTTATTTAATTGGCATTCAGTGTGCTGTAATTCTATTAGTTCTTGAAAAGGTCAGGGTCATAGGGGATTGGCTTTTGGCAGACTCACTTGTGAGACACGTAACACTCGAACCGTACCATACATACATACATGGAGATAATTAAAAGGGTCCGTGGTTGAACTTATTTCACAACCTTTTAGGAAGACAATTAAAAAGCAAAACCCAGAAGAGGGCATTGAAATTAATCGATTTTGTAAAATATAGCTGGAATACATATTAATTATGTATCCTACTGTCTACACAGCGCAGGTGATCTCTGTTAATTCTTTATAAATGACTTGATCCAACAGTAGCATGGTGAATTAAAGGTCATTATACATCATTACATAACAAAATTATTAGAATTTCTATTTTCCTAAGAACAATCATGGACATCCTTCAGCCCATTTAATGCAACTTAATAATAAATGTTGATGGATGGTATTAACTGACTGGCAGGCACATAAAGAGTCTGATTTAACACTAAATCCCTTGATGCTGTCACTGCAGCATTCTGTGTAAATTCTTGAGCTCGTATTCAGTGATGCAACTTTTTTTTTGCTGTCAGGTCATCGTCCAAATTAACCAGACATTTTTAATAGTATTAAAACAATGAAAGTATATACATTTTAAACTCCTATTCGTTGGCCTACATGGCCCCAGCTGAACTTTGGCTGTTAATAATGAATGTATATGAACAGATCAGCATGTGTAATGGGGACGTGGGGAAGGATGAGTGGGTATTTCAGACAATTTATCACCACGTCTGCTGACCCTGATGAGCAGTTATAAAAGGTCCAGTGTGTAACATTCAGGGAGGGTTATCGCCAAACATTGAATATACCCATGATTATGCTTGTTTGTATAATTACTGAAAAAAAACAACAACATTTAGTTTTAGAATAAGCCTCCGTTTATGTACCTTAGGCAAGGGCCATGACAGGGGTGCCATTCCACCAGTGGTAAGTAGATGTACTATTAGCTTAGTACATCTACGAAGGTCCGGCAAAAATTGTTACAGTGTCATATATAGTTTAATCTGACAGTGCTGTGTTTTAATTTATTGGTAAAGAATATTTATTTGTCAGCATCACATCCACTGTTTTATAGCATGGCACAGAAATGATAAGAGCAAATGCATGTGAATAATGACCATAACGGCTTTGATAACTGATGGACCAATGGGACGACTAATTTGTTCGTGATTTTCACGACACCCAATCTTAGCAATATTCTGCTCGCAAAAAGGCATATATTTAAGTTTTTTGTTCTTCCCTCTATCTTCCTCCACCTCTCTCCCCCCCCTCTCTCCCTTTCCCGCTCTGCGAATGCTGCTGATTATGGTTAATTATGTTGATGAATGGTCGTGCTGAGGGTACTCCATCAGCATTTCATAATCTGTCTTCTCTCGCTGCACTTTATCACAACTAAGCTGAGTGTGCAGTGTGAACGACGGCGCGTGCAGTGCAGTGATGCTCCTCAAACACACATACATGTCCGACTTGAACTCTGACTGTGGCAGATTCTTCCCACTCTGGTCTCCCCGCTGAACACAAAGTAGGTCTTTGCATGCGTTAAATGTCAAGTGTTGAATTACTAAAATGAAATAAAAAACTGGAAGTATGTACACGCCTATCAAGAGGATGTGCTCTTTACATTTGAACTTGCTCTGCACGTTGCTTAAAGCTACAATTCAGACGGATGTTTGCCCACTAATGGTGCAGTGCCACTGTTTCCTCTTTAATTTCTCTGATACTGTTTTCCCTGGTGCTAATTTTAGTAGTGTCACCACATCCGCCCCTGCTTTAATCTCAGTCTTTTTTATTAGGACACCCTTTGCCATAAAATCTATATTAATTTAAGCACCTGTAGTAAACAGTTCCTCTTGTTTCTATTTTTGCACGACAGTGCTTTAGTTTCCCTTAATTTGTTGGCAGTGCTAGCACTTTCCTGGTTGTGAAATATTTCTGCTGAAGGAAAATAATGAAAAACAACAATTAACATAAACACAGACTGGCAGTCCTTTGTGAAATGTGGTCAAAAAATAGCCATAACTATTCATTCTTAATTATCACTTCTTAATTCCCATTGGCTTCTTTTTGTCCTTGTGATAAAACTCAAGTTCAGACAGAATTTGTGTATGTGTGAATAAACTGGACTCTGCTCTTAACATTCAAGCGATGATTATGCCCCATCCCCAGCCCACTTCTCACTTAATTGGCTTAGATGAATATCTAAAGAGCTAAAGCCTGGCTTAAGCCGTGCCATTAGTGTCGTGTTGTTATTGAATTTACGTGAATGCCACGGATGCTGATTGCGTGTCATGAGCAACCTTTAAACCATAGTCCATGTATGATGGATACGTTACTTACTGTAAAATGTTTATTTATAGAAAAGAGGGAGCAAGAAAAAGGGAGTCGGTGTGAGAAAATTGCTTGAAATTCAATATGCTGTGCAATTATCATGTGTAATAGCCTGTAAAATCCTAATATCTATTCAGCCACTTGGAAAGGCACAAGAAATGGCCTGACCACTTAGCCCACTTTCTTTGGCCCCTTCCTGGCCATGACAGACGGCCCTGTCTGGAGACGAGAAAGGAATAATATAAGCCATATTTCATTCAAAGGCCCCTCTCAATGTATCCTCATTCTTTGGGTTAAACTGACTTCCCCTCCTTTCCTTATCTGTCTGATTCCTCCAGAGCTGTATTGGTGATTACCTGGAGTGAATTAGTGGAGACATAAGGACTGACTGCATCCTTCAGGCGAAATGCGCTCTGAGAAGGTTGTTCTCTTGTTTTCTCTTCTGCTCAGTTTCGGGTTTATTTCAAGGGCGTGGAATCAGCTGAAGGTGAATTTTTGATATGTTGACCTTAACTTGGCATTTATACAGTATATGACAGTAATAATACGGGTAAAGAATAACTTCATTCAAGGGTTGTATTCAAACATAATTAAACTTTTGCTGCAAAATGGCACTGGATAAGAGTGTCTGCAGTTTGTGTCCCATCGTAAGGGGCAAATCTATCTGCATCAACTAATAATAGCTCATCCAATCCAATTAAGCGGAAAACGGAAAGTAGCAACTTGTGGACAGGAAGACGGAGCATTTGTGTTTTAATTAGCTTTTGCCAAAATAATTGATCATTGAATTGATGAGAAGTGCTGGGATCAGAATTGATGACATTTCTCTTCTGCATATAAAATAATGGGGAATGTGAGGTGGAAGACTGAATGTATGGATGATGCAATGGCAACACATTGGGTTTGACAGGCATTTTTACTCATGCTGCGCTCTCTACTTTTGATCCGAAAGTGAAATTCCCCCCTTTTGCTTTCCTAACACTCGTCTCTTGGAAACATCAGACGCGGCGTAATCTCGGGAGTCTGTGCGATCTTGCGTGCGTCTGTTGCATATGCTTGTGCGCGCAGATGTGCGTATGTTTTCGCAGTAGCAGGCGGCACCAAGGCCGAGCAGTTTACACCTACACTTTTTTTTGTAATAAACCTGTCAGAAACATACCCATCTTCATCTCCTTGCTGTTCACTTTGTCATCTGACAGTGCCTGTCATATCTCTCCACGGGATTTTCTCAGGGGGGGAAGAAAAAAGAAATCTCCACACATCTCTCACATTAATAGCAGCAACAAAAAAACAGCAGTATCAGACAAAAGAAATGTGAATTGCCTAATTGTTGCCGGGGTTTATGAACAAAGGAAGTTGTTCGTCACAACAAACTGATGGTCCTTTTTTTGCATTTAAACACTCAACTAGACTCATGCTGTTTATCTCCCTCAGATCTCTCCTCCTGGGGCCAACCAGTTATTGTCAACCTCCTGCTATGCGGGGAGGGACTATTTCCTTATTTGCTATCCTCTCCACCAACCACCAACACCCTCATCTTCCCTATGTGTCACATCTGAAAAGAGCACTCGCCACCTCTGCTGGAAGATTTCCCCATCCTGTGCCACTGCGATAAGCCTCTGACTTACTTCCTGTGCGCAGACACGCGGGCTTGTGTTGCCTTTTTGTATTTACACCTGCTCAGCTGCCCTGTTTCTGCTCCCCTCTTCCAAGTGGAGAGTCAGTGTGTGAGTGTGTGCATGCATATGCATGCGTTTGTGACTTTTCTGGCACATATGCAATGAGCGCAATCCTTGTACACCACCTTTGGCCACTTCTACAGGAAAACGTTTGCATGCAGGAAGGCTTTTGTCCGTCCAAGTACACGTATCTCTGTATATTCTCACTGTTAATTGTGAATATCCACCGTGACACACGTTCTTCAAGCTGGTTAATCAGGCTAGACTTTGTATACCAATTTGGCCATTTAAAATAGAAAATATTTAGCAATGTTTACAGACTATATTTGTGTTTAGTTTGTAAGTGTATGCAGTGTTGTGAAAAGCTGAATTTGTGGAGACCGAATAAGTGGTTTCTTTCTATTAACTTCATTGAAAAGGACATGATGAATGAAACAATAGGTGGGAAAAACTCCTTTTGCAACATGAAGTTGTGTTAGTTCACTGTTTGACTGATTTTGAGAACCGTAGCGAAACCTTTCCCCAGCACCCATTAAGTGAAACACTTCGGTTATGCTCAGTATTAGTTCCAATCCTCACCCGAGACACTGATTTTAGAATTGGCCTGCGTTGCATACCTGATGAACAGGGCTGACAGCACTGAAACTCTATGGTAAACCCCATTTGGACAGGATTTATTTCTCTAGAGAGCGTGGGTAATTTTAATATCGCACGCACTGATGTGTAGTGATTTTCTCCTCATCCAGAGTGCATATATATGAGATGTTGGCTCCCAAACCCTAGTGTTATTCACAGTCCCAAATACTTGACTTTGAGTGTGCTTGTACGTTCATTACTTAAAAACAAAATTCACAACAAGCTAACAAGTAAATGTGTTTTTTTTTGTTTTTTTGCATGTTCCCTGCCAAAATACACTCACCATGCGTGCATCACTTGCAACAGTTGTGTACATTGTGCAGAACAGAACTTTAAGGGGCACATCTTGTCTATGTAGCAGCTGCTGTACATTATAAAAATCTACACTAATGATAGGGTTCACTGAGTAGACTGTTGATTTCACGTCACCATCACAGCAGCAACTTCAATGTTGTGAGCTCAGTGTCTCGACGTCGTTGAGGTGAGGTGTCATTTGTGTCAGCATTCAGATTGACCTTGTTGCATATAATATGAACTGTAACAGATTCCATGCCGAGTAGAAGACATGAATCTTGCAGTCACTTGTCGAAATTGTATGCATGTGCACTCAGAATCACACGGAATGGCACTTTCTAGTTCTATTTTCTCACAAGGTCCTGCGTGTTATAGTTTTCACTTCCTCTGAAACAATCCTCATCTTTTAGATTCAGTTCTTCTGCCAAATGTCCAGAGTGAAAGTGTTGAACCGTGGGATTGAAGATGCTATCATCAATGCCAAGGAATGACATCTCTCTCCCTGCGGGTGCTCAGCCTCCGTGTGCATTTGTTTGTGCACCCCTGTGCATAAAGCTTTGTTCTTTGTTGGCTTCCATTCACTGTGCTGTTTGGCTCTTGATTGTCATCATACCAAACATCTTCTTTTTTTTTTTACTCATCCTTTACTCAGACAGCTGGACCATCGCCCACACAGTTGGCTGCCGTTCTTACTTCAGAAGGTTGATTCAACATCACCTGACAAAGAGCTTTACTCTGACATCTCTACTGACCCTTCGCAGCAAGAGCTGACACTCTACCACAAGCTCATGTGCCACAATCCCGTTCATCTTTAGATGTGAAGATGCCTCGGTTCACCTTTTATTGACACAACAAATATGACAAGCAATTGAGTGGTGCCTTTTGGCACTTTGATATGAACAAGAATAGACAAACGAACAGCTGTGGTTTTGGACCCAGACATATTCAGCTCCTAGTTTCCCTGGATTAGCATTTAATTGGTTGCACCACTTTCATAATTGGGGGCCACACGGTGGTGTAGTGGTTAGCACTCTCACCTTGCAGAGAGAAGACCCGGGTTCGAGCCCCGGTTGTAACAAGGGCCTTTCTGCATGGAGTTTGCATGTTCTCCCCGTGTGTGCGTGGGTTCTCTCCGGGTTCTCTGGCTTCCTCCCACAGTCCAAAAACATGCAATGTGGGGATAGGTAAATTGGACACTCTAAATTGACCATAGGAGTGAGTGTGAGAGTGAATGGTTGTTTGTCTCTATCTGTGTGTGGCCCTGCGATGGACTGGCGAACTGTCCAGGGTGTACCCCGCCTATCGCCCGATGTAGCTGAGATTGGCACAGCACCCCCCGCGACCCTCTGGTCGTTCCTGCTCCAATCTCTTCTTCTACTTTTCCTCTCACTGATGGCACAAAGTAGAAGAATGGACTGTTATTGACATGCCATCGTGAATAGATGCAGATGCATGCTTGTTGTAAAAGATGTCTCTTTTATTTCTTCTTCCTTTTCATGCTTTCAGTTTACCCTTTACTTAGCCTTCCAACTCTTCTCTCTGTCACTGTCAGAGATGTATAAAGTACTAGAGACCAAGACTGGAGTAAATGTACAAGTACTCTATCAAAAAGTGACTTCAGTAGAAGTTGAAGTGTTCTCCAAGGACCACACTTAAGTGGAAGTACTAAAGTATTCAACTTTTTTTGTAATACCTTAGTACTGAAAGTAAAAGTAGAAGTATTGTGTTATGTGTATAAACATAGGCATAGGCTTTATGATAGCCAGCTAGTTAACGTTAGCTTAGCTGCTAAGTGAACACCGCAGCATGTCAGGAACTGCGGGTAGCTGCTTGTTGTAAAAGATATAGGTTGGTGTCTTTTATTTCTTTTTCCTTTTCATGCTTTCATTTTAGCCTTTACTTAGCCTTACAACTCTTCTCTCTGTCTGTCAGAGATGTATAAAGTACTAGAGACCAAGACTTGAGTAAATGTACAAGTACTCTATCAAAAAGTGACTTCAGTAGAAGTTGAAGTACTAAAGTATTCAACATTTTTTGTAATACCCAAGTACTGAAAGTAAAAGTAGAAGTATTGTGTTATGTGTATAAACATAGGCATAGGCTTTATGATAGCCAGCTAGTTAACGTTAGCTTAGCTGCTAAGTGAACACCGCAGCATGTCAGGAAACGCATGTAGCTAGCTACTTAGCTAGCGATTATGGTGTTGAAGGTGGCGTTTCTGGTTCTTCTTCTATCCCGAAACAAACTAACAGGCAACTGAAGTGTTCTCCATGCACGCTGTGTCAATGATGAGCCAGTTTCGTCAAACCTGGTGACAGCGCCATCTACAGCTCTGGCAGTGATAATGTGGTTTTGGAATGATTTGGAACAATTTTGTAAGTGTAACGATGTAGCGCATGAAAAATGTAGTAAAAGTTTCAACTCATCAAAAATATGTAGTGAACTACAAGTACTCCAGTAAAGTACAGATACAGCGTTTTAGTGCTTAAGTACAGTAGTGAAGTAGTTCTCTGGTCACTGTCCACTCAATCCATGGAGCTGTGGAAGTTCTGCATGGTCCAAGCACTGTTTGGTCTTTCGTCCATAACACAGGATGAGAGTTATCCATTGGCAACAACAAGAACATCGCATTAGGATCCTTGACAAACACTCTCTGCCTCGCATTTTTGCCACTGAAGCTGCTGCCGATTCTCCGTGCTGCTCCACAGTGAAGGGTCAGCATTCCTGTCTCAGTGCACTTGACACCCGAGCGAAGAGTTTTTAAAAATGATAAATTGCTTTGTCTGGGATTTATTTATTGGTAGTCACAAAACGTTCAGTGTCAAACAGCTCATGTCTGTTTACTGACTGACAGAGTGGGAGCTTTCTTTTAAGTAGCGCAACAGTCACACCTTGATGCCAGTGCACCGTGGTCGCACAGTGTCCGACGTCTTACTGTCCAAAACAATTTCACCTCGGTGAGTTTTGGAATATATGTACTGAGCTGAACTGGGCAAAGTGCAAAGAAACTTGTCTGAACTTGTCACCTTCTGTTTGCAGTGCCTAAGTTACACATACATTACAATCTACTGTTTAGAGTTTCGTCGTAGACTAAACATCTGTCAATAGATACCATCACACAAAGATTCACCCAAACATGTTAGTTATGTATGGTTAATATAAGCTCTTTCAAAAGTCAGTACAATGGACGAATCCAAGGAAAACAGCACAAGTTTCTCTTAGTTTAGCTTCGACCACAAGACACTGATACATGGTATTTGGAAATAGGCTCGCTCTTATTCTAGCACATGTGATCACCATCCCATTAGTGAATCACAAATTGCTCTCATTGTGTTTAGTTAATAATGACAGGGATTGATCGTTTCATTGAAAGTCAACATAATGTGACCAAACCTCCAGTGTGGAAGAAGTGAGAATACTGTCTCCCAGGAGGAATTTATAGACCCGTGTATGGAGAGAAGTGTATAGATTTTGCAACCTGGTAATTAGAGAGACAAGTTCACATTAAAATCAACTACCTCATAATTATTTTTGCATGTTTATGTACAATCTAACTATACATGCGTCGCTGTATGTATTCCTATTTCTTCAAACATGGGCCCTGTGTGGCTGCCTTGTTATTTTACACAGACCGATCATTCATCTTGGGCTCCATTGTTTTGGCCTCATGCACAAAAATCAATCGAGCTCATTCATCACCTGCTCATTGAAAACAAGAATATTTGTTTGAACATTTGTGTGGATTTCCCCGTTCAGTGTGAGGCAGAGGAGCAAGATTCATCACAGTGAAAAGTGCAGGCAGTGGATGCTACAGTTGTGGTATTTACTTGCTGAAAAAGCATTATTCTGTCCCCTTATCGTCCCCTTGAATCCGACATGTACAAATCACGCCCACGTGTCGACATGCAGAAATACGCGCGCGTGAGTAATTAATACACACGTCGAAACACGCTTGCAAGTTTGGCGCGTTGAACATCACACGCGCGGCTGAAATATACTCACTGTGGTTGCCGTTTCCTTCACAAACAACCCGTGATGGATAGGCCCTTTCCATTTTAAACAGGGAGAAAACACATGCCCCTGGGGACCCTTATGTGTGCAAGTACTTTGAAGTGTCCACATTTAATTCTTCTGTATGATAAATGAGAGGAGAACTGCAGTTGTAGCCTGTGAGGAAAAGCTCAGCTTGCTCAATGAGGGGAGCGGGTAACAAATGTAGCAATAGCTGATAAGCTGACTCTGTCTCTTGCTCGTGCTTGTTGTTCTGGTCCCTGCAGACCCCCACAGCCAGATAACAAATCCATCCTATCAATCAAACCCATCAATGGCTGGCTGCAGATTAGAGACAGTGATTTTGGGGCTGATTGGAGAGGAAACGCTGATTACACCTCTCTCTCTCTCTCCCTCTCTCTCTCTCTCTCTCTCTCTTTCTCTCTCTCTCTCTCTCTCTCTCTCTCTCTCTCTCTCTCTCTCTCTCTTCCTCTCTGACTTGATTACACTCTGCCTGTGTGTTGTCAAGCTCGGCTGCTGGAGCTGTAATCACTGGAAGCCGAGAGCAACAGCCGCGGATCCAGACACGAGGCGCAGACACGATCGCACCATAGGCTGGCAAGCTGAGGCTTTATGACCAGGTCGTATAAAAACGCCTGCGTCTGACACTGTCGGAGCATCTTGGCATGGTAACTGCACACACACCAATACATGTGCAGGCATGCATACATTACGCTGTGATAAGGAAAACTCCCGCTATGAAACCTGCAGTCAGGCTTTTTTGTCTTCTCCAGCTCCTGTCATGTTCATCGCCTCCTGTTCCTCTCAACTGCTCTGGCCTACTTCCATCACAGTGGCACACACACACACACACACTGTGAGTAGTACAGTGAGTGTAGTCCTAATCTGAGCTTTATTTAGCTGCCTCACCTTTAAAACTGGAGCAAGTTCTTGACAGTCTCTGTGTCACCTCAACTTCTTCTAGTGTTACATCCCTCTATCCTTCTAAGCCTCCTCCAATCTGCTCAGCTTTCCATCTTCCTGTCCACCGTTTTCTTTTTCTTTTTTTTCTTTTCCCCAGTCACTGCTGCCAAATGCGGTTTGCTGGATTTTGTTCGATTTGACTGTACTGTCGCGGCCAACAGAGGCCATTGTCACAAAAATATATTCACCGTACAGTCATTACCAACATTCCGCTGGCAGGTCTGAGATGTGTTTGCGAACATTAATTGGTTTTACACGCTCGCCTGTTTGTGGAGAAATAATTGCGACGAGTTCTCCGTGGCGGCAAAACAAACCCGATTTCCTTTTGTTCCTTAAGTAAACAAGGAAACCGCAGGTAAAAAAAAAAAAAAAAAAATTCAATAATGATTTTAGTGATGACATTTTGAGTAAAGTTATAAAAAAAAAGCCTGCAGCAGTGTCTGGTGTCTGGAAATGTATCAATATTTAGGGTAATTTCCAGCATCCTGCACTCCACACTGCTGTGGCTGGTGTTCTTTTACGGTGTGATAAAGACTATGCTGGGGAAAAAAACAAACAAATTCCCCTGCCATGTGCAATTCCTCACTGGAACATCCACTAAGGTTTCTCTTCAGCATTAACCAAAGCACAATCTCTACAGCGACGCCGTACACAGGGTCACTCTTTCAATTACCACGGCTCATGTTTGCCAGGCTCGTAGCAACGTCCTGCTTTTAATCCTCCAATAATCTTTATTCATTTTCAGCGTATGTTTGCTCTCTTGAATGTCAGGTAGCCCCCCCCCTGTAAGATTCAGAACTCGCGTCCTGCTTGTGAATCTTTGAATCCCACAATTTTGTCTCATTCTGCATGTGTTAGGTTTGATTTCAATTACCATCATGGTCATTTCTAGTATTGCTTTGAATTGGACATACTTGCCACGCTTGTTAGATGGAAACAGCTGGCAGGGGAGATAGCGAGGGTGACTCACTCTTCTTTCCCTCACTTATCGTTTGCCTATTCCAGTCTTGCTCCTCTCATCGTGACCTCCAAGAAAGTCAAAATATTCTGTTCATTTTCCCCTCTCGTCTCTCGTCTTATTTCTCTCTGATACTCACATTGAGTACACGCAGCACGCTGACTTATTTTTAGAATTACCAGTGCGTTGAACACCTGTAGCACGGTTTTGAAACAAGCTTGGATTTGGATAAATAAATTATTAGTATGTGTTGTGCACAGTGTGCTCATGAAAATGATGAGAGGCTCCGCTATAAAAGCTTCTCTTGAAAAAAAATAATAAATGAATATGAAGCGCAGCAAATAAATACCATCTTGAATCATCCGCAGTGGCTGCTATTTAATCTTAGTTTAGTTTGTTTGATAATAAAAACCTTTTTTTTCCGGCAAGGATAACACAGTGAAATCCAGGACTTTGCTGTTGTCATGTCAACACACTCGAGATTGCTCTTCAACCTGCAGTGAGGTGTGGAGGCGATGACCTCGGCTCCGTGACCCCACTGAAAGTGTGAAAGGTCGTATGCACTGTAATGATTGTAATGGTGCAACTTTACCTCAAATCCTCCTATTTTCCACAAAATAGCTGCTTTCTGGAGCAGAATATCTCGTTTATAATGTCTGTCCTGTTGCCAAATTGTGTCTCAGTGGTATCGTCTACATAGAGGCCAGTTTGAAATTAGATTTATGGAGAAGTCAGGGATCCGAAACAACTCGTACGCAATATTAATAATGAGGGGTGGATGTTGCCGTCCTCAAACCTTTGATGGTGATCTGTTCCTTATTAGATTGGTACTCGGGCTGCTCTCTCTCCACCTTCATTTATGTCTTTTCCCTTACAGTGGAAAACTAATACTGTCCTGATTGCAGGACACAAATAAGTCTTAATGTTCCGTCATAAATAATAATTGAAATCCTGGTACCATTTAATGTATTGTAAATATCCAACTAACGGCCATTGTCAGACTGCGATGCTTAATTGAATACGTCGTTAAATGAAAATGAGTGTGAGAGTCAAAAACGGCAAACAAGACTCACCGTAACAAAAACAATCTACGTCAAGGCTCCATCCCTTCACCCAGGACTGAGATCTGGCATGGTGTGTATTGTTATGGTTCTTGCCTTCTCTTCATATCATATCCCGCATTCCTTTTTAGCCTTTTATGATACTGTTTCACAGCAGGAGTAATGGATCGGAATTATGCTTTTAGTAGGACGACACAGGTTCGATTTCCACGTCTACATTATAATGAGGACTTAGTAAAACCACAGCTTTAGATTCTTTCGCTTCTGTAATACTTTTTGAGGGACATGTGAGTGTAGTATCCTGTAGAGAGAAAAACGGATGTGGTGTTTGAGGGATTTGATTGAACACAAGTGAACAGTGCACAGTTGTAGTAGGATGCTATGTTGTGGAGGACACTTGACCTACACCCACACTTCCCTATGAATAAACTACACCTAAACCATTCTTTTGCACATGTTAACCTCCAAACACGTGACATGACGTGCTGAAAACCTGTGGTCAATTTTCTATTTCACTCTAAATGGGACCAAAAATGACCCGAGAACTTCACATTTTTAAATCAAGTGAGAAGTATAAACTCATTTTCTTAGAGACTTTCATACAAGCAGCCTCGAGACTGGTAATTTGGCCAGCACCATGTTGAGATTTTCCTGATGCAGTTTTTTAATGAGCGGAATGAGCAGAGAGCCCTCCTCGCACTTGCTCCCAAAGTCTCATCTGTTGCTGTGTGTGTGTTGTGTGTGTTGTGTGTGTGTGTGTGTGTGTGTGTGTGTGTGTGTGTGTGTGTGTGTGTGTGTGTGTGTGTGTGTGTGTGTGTGTGTGTGTGTGTGTGTGTGTGTGTGTGTGCGTGTGTGTGCTGCAGTGGCGGACATGTGGGTCTGTGTCTCAGGGCTAATTGCTGCTACTTGGCTGATAGTCTTTCTGTGCTTCACTCTCATTGACTCCCCGGACTCCAGGGGGATTCCCACAAGCACCCAAAGACAAACAAACCTGGGCAGACGATCGATAAAGGATGCAAGAGTTACCGCTCAGTGCAGCTGCTGATTAAGATTCTCTGTGAATGTGTAAGTGTATGTGTGTGTATATGTGCTATATAAGAGAGTGAGTGTGTGTTTGCTGATTGCCCCCCCCCCCTCACCCCCTCTCCTTAAGCGCTAACTAGAATCTTCAGCCAGTCTCTAAGTGCTTTATGTGATTTTGATTAAGAGACTAAAAGAGTTCAGAGGTGTCTTCACAGCCACAGCACATGAAGGCCGCCAGGTAATTATTCCCTCAACATATCAGATTCACAGCAGAGTGGATGAGTCTGTGTCTTTGCCTTAATTGTGAGACCCGATATTGTGCCGTGTGCCGTTATGAATTAAAGGTAATGGCAATTACATCTTTTTATGGGCGTATTCTTTTGAAATGATTTGACTATATTACATTAACAGACAATATACATGGTCTGTGTTTATGTAGCACCATTTCTTTCACACACACATTTTTTTTTTGTGCCGGCACATTCTCACACTGCCACGAGCAATTTGGCATCAAGTGTTTTGTCCAAGGACACATCTGCAAGTCGTAGAGGAGCCAGGGATTGAATTCAAGTTTTTCTTTTTTACCAAAACTCTTTTGCATATGCCTGAAAAAGAGAAGCACACGGATACTATAGCATAATTTTAGTTTCTCTAAATCAGTTTACTTACTTCAAGGATTAAGAGAGGGCAGGTGTTTGTGTAATGGCTTAATATCTTTATTATAGTACAAGTACATTAGAAATGGATGCACCTACATTTATGAGCATGCTTAAAACGTACTGGATTGTGTTCCGTGTGGCTAAAAAGTGGCACGACGCACCTGGGTGCCGCTGACTGTCCCAAATATAAAGCATTGCTTTGCCTCTAGTCCTTCTCTTCACCTTCTCTTTGGACTCATGTTTGCTTTTGTTCTCTTCTTCAGGCCGACTGACTCACAATCATGGTCTTGACCAAGCACAGGGGGAAAAAGGTCAAGGTTGGCCAGCAAATTGCCTCAAAGCAATCAGCCTTGTCTCTTTACGCTAACAGTGTGAGCTCTTTCTGTCTCGCTCTCTCTCTGTCGCCATTTCTCCTTCTTTTTTTTTTTTGTCTCTCCATCTCTGTGTACCGGGGGGTGTGGGGTGTAAGCAACAGGAGGGCGAGACCAGCTTTGAAGCCCTGGCTGTGACCAGCGGCTGAGTGAGGGCTGGGGACTTGAAAGCACCAAGCGGCGCTGTCTGGGTGACATTTCAGCACAGACCGGCATGACCCAGCAGTGTGTGTGTGTGTGTGTGTGTGTGTGTGCAAAAGAATGTCTCCTCAATGCTTCAGCTGTCCTCAGGGAGTGCTGGCTACTGCTGGAGGCTATTTGCTTCTGCACCAAAGGGATTACCTTTCATTACATGAAAAAAAAAGAAAAAATCACCCCTTCAACCTCTAATAACTCGCTCAACTGTCATTCCACTGGGATGTAGTGCCACAGCCGATACTCCCGTTATAAATACACAGTCAATAACTAGATCCCGTGCGTAGATGGATACCGAGCGGTCGCTCCGCGTAGCATTTAAGACGATTTTCAGAGAGCATACACGAGAACGCGCGAGGCTCAAGGACGGCCTCCTTCGGGGGGGGGGGTGGCGGTCAGCTGTTCTCTCCAGCCCCATGTGTTGCTTCACACACACGAAAGACTTCACTTGAATGTGTCACACCGCATCCACACACTCGCAGCCCCGACGACTTCAAAGCGTGCTTCTAACCTGTAGCTGGACGAATATGTTCATCCGCCCCGGCCCGAAGTGTGTGTGTGTGTGTGTGTGTGTGTGTGTGTGTGTCTGTGTGCGTGCGTGTCTGTCTGTTCTGTAAACGCTGTAAACAGGTGTTAACATGTCAGCCCACAGGATGCCACATGCCGCTGTGTCATGATCCCCTGAACAGCTGTCTCCCTGCCATTGTGTGTGTGTGTGCGAGAATGTTTTCACTGCAAAGGGATATAATTGACCTCAAGAGGGGTTTTAGACCTAGATTTAGCGAAGCCAAGGTTAAACAAATACAATGTGCAAAGGCTGAAAGGATCGCAATGCAAACAAGTTCTTGGAAACGAGGTGGTATTTTCACCTGCTGTGAATGTTTGTGTAAAGGTGTGAATAATGGTGAGCTTGAAGGGTAAGGGGGGTATTTGGCTCTGTAATGAGGCCGTCGGGTATAGGGGTCCTTCTCTGTTGGATCATGGTACAGTACGGTACAGTTTGGAGCGGTGAAGCGCATTTGTCGTCTGAGAACAGTGTCTTTAAATCTTGGTAGTTTGGTGATTCAGAATCCCTACATTTAAACACAACAAACTGAAAAATGTGTCCATCCACCAATCTGTCCTGGGTGGAGCCAGTCTAGCTCTTTATTTATTTTGGTCCTTAATTCAGTGGAAACAAGGTTTGATGTCTCGATCAACCACTACATGGCTGAAAGTCCCTCAACCCCTCCCGTCTTTGTCAGACTTTCTATAAGAAACAGCCAATGATCCCTTGAACGTGAATGTTCCTCTCTGTCCTCAGGTGGAGATCGAGAAGCTGGATTACCACCACTACCTGCCTCTGTTCTTCGACGGCTTGTGTGAGACCGTTCACCCGTACGAGTTCTTCGCCCGCCAGGGAATCCATGACATGCTGGAGCACGGAGGCCCCAAGATCCAGCCTGTCATTCCTCAGCTCATCATCCCCATCAAGAGTAAGTCCAGGAACGTGTGCGCACTCACCACAGACACACACGTCACAGCTCCTCTGTGTGTCTTTTCAATTTATTTATCTCAATACTCATCCCAAATGTTGATATTGTTGGAGCTGAAATAAAAACAAGTTTTGCCATAAAACATGACAGATTGTGCACTTAACATTTCCCTACCAGCCACTCTCATGGGTCGTATGTGTACCTTATGAAGTGGTTATCTGAGTTACTGTTACCTTTAAATCATCTTCAGCCCGTTTTCAAGCTGTTGTCTATAAAACCTAAGGTTTGTAATCACTCAGGACTAGTACTTCCATTTCAGCTATTTAATTAATATTGTCAGCAAATTGTTTGAATTATTATTATTTTTTCTATATAATTGATTGGCAGTCATTTAATCAGCTCGGCCACAGTTTAATTGCAGCCTTAATACATATTTCTGCACGTCATTATTACATTATTAACTATTTGGTTAATTTTGATTCCTGTTTGTTGACAAATCTCAATACTAGAGGATAATCCCTGTTGCTGATGATTATAACTAGCTGCTTATTAAAATAAATCAGATGCAAATGATATACAGATCAAACAAAAGGTTGGAACACAATGTACCCTCCAAGAATCTTCTTTTTTGTTTTGGCAAAAATAAAAATAAAAAACGTACTACGAATAAATTAAAGTTGAAAATAAATGAATTCATCTTAAGTGATTCATTATATCCTAATGGGAATCATATTAAAATGTCGAATATTTATTCTCACAGTCCGCGCGCAACCAAAATAGAACAACATGCTTACCAGGAATAGAGTCACCTGTTTTACACACGCCATACGGTCAGTCCTGTGACAAGTCCTAATTTGGTTTCACAGTCACGCTGCTCCTATTATTACATTAGCCGTCCTAGTGTAGCGTCCTTGCTGCTGCATTTGCTGGGGAGAAGGTGGCTCTGAAAGCACGCCTGATAATCTGCCATGAATGTGGTGACGTGCTACATTTAACTGTGTCATAACGCTGGGCCTCCTTGGCTTTCCACACGCACACACACACACACACACACACGTGCACACACGCGTACATTGGCAGATGAAGGTGGACAGAAAGGTCAAGAGTGGTCCATGACTTCAAGACATCAGAGTATATAGTCACATGACAGGAAAGATTCTGTGTGTGTGTGTGTGTGAGGCAAACACGAACAGGATCAAAGTTCAGTGAAGTTGTTAAGGGGAATGCGGTGTGTGGCTTTTGTGGGGGGAAATTTCAGCACACACGTGGAGACGCGCACACGCAACACACACACACACACACACACACTGTCTTTTGTTTGGCGCCACTGCCAAGTAGAGTGTCAGTTTCAAAGTGGGAGCCTATAAGTGGCGCCCAGAGAGCCCGAGATAGTGTTCAAGTCACGGACAGTTGGCCGGTTGTGTGTCTGTGTGTGTGTGTGTGTGTCGGACCATTGTGGAGGCAGAAGGGCATGACAGCCAACACTACACAGGGCTGTTGCTGTTCGAGACACAGACGCACAGTGACAGACAGAACCTGGCGCAGTCTGTTGTTGCCCAATGGCGCTGAGGTCACGCCGCAAGCCTTTAACCATTACACAGTGTCGAAAACTGACACACATGTGTGCGTGTATTTTTTTTTTCTGTATCTTAAACTGTGATATTCTATACTGCACATGTGTATTTTTAGATGTTGGTATCTTATACTGGCCAATTTTAGTGTGCTACTGTGAGTGTATGTGTGTTGTCCATGGTTGTGTGTGTGTGCATGGAAGCATTGACTTTGTCAGGAGCAGAAGTCGTTTGGAGACCAAAACCTGGTCCTAATGAGGCAGAATATAATTTCTGAGGATTTAAACTGTCTATTACTAACTGTCTTTACTGGAATGAATGTATGTTTGCATGCTGCCCTGATACAAACACATTCATATCATGACAAGACAGTTTAACCCAATTTTCAATTCCATTTTTAAGAGCCAGAGGATGAATGATGACATTATTTACTAAAGTCAGTCTTTTGAATGAATAAAAGTGTACTCAGTAGTTGTTGAGGATATATTACGTGTCATGTACACAGGATTGTAAAAGGCCAGTCTGTGGAATTTCAGGGATACATTTGCAGAAAATTGAAAATAATGTTCATAATTATGTTTTCATTCATGTGTAATCACTTGAAACCTTGAGAAACAGGACTTCTTCCAGGTGCTCGCCATTAAGCATCCCCATGATTACACTGTAGCCCAAAATAGAAAAACCAAGTTGCTCTAGAGTAGGTCTTCCAATTATGTTTTTGTTTGTTCGTTTGAAGGTCGCCATGTTTACCTACTTGCTCAACAAAGAGAAGGAAGGAGGGAGGACAGAGAAATGAATTTATTTGCAAACTGCAATGTCACCGCGAGATCCCACTGAACCCCTTTTTAATATTTGCATCACCTAATCTTTATTTCTCCCCTTATCGGGAAGAAGCCACTTTGCACACGCCTAGTTAATATACACAGATTGACTCAGCCTCTCACTAACTCCAGCTTTAATTTACAAACTCAAAACCCCTCAGCAGTTTTTGGCCATTTCCAGACCAAAGGTGACGGCGATGCTCCTCATGAAAACACACACTTCTCACTGATAATGGAATTTTAAATGGCCTGCTCCTTATTAACTTCTTGGTTTATTAAAAATCAGGGCTGTTTTAGCGTCCACAAGGCGAAGCCGCCAGTCCGTGTCCCTGTTGCAGATTAATTACTTTTCTATGGAGCACGGGAGAAGAAGGGATGACGGAAAGAAAGAGGAAGAAAGTAAAAAGCCGTCTGCGGTTTAAAATGGCAAGATATATATTTTTTTTTCCCCCGTCTGACATTAATCCATCTTCAATGTGGCTGGCAGGCTGTTATCTGCAGACCGACTGAGTCATGTCAGGCCATGGTGAATTTTGATGATGACTGCAGGTCACCCAATGAGAATACACAATGAAGAAGGCTCTGTCTGACATTATACTTTAAGGCGCTGTCCTCAATGACTTAAATGCTCAAGTGTGTCTCCCTGTACGGTGTGTTCCTTTCGTTTCATCCCAGCGAATTTATATGTATGTATGCAAACAATATAGATATGGATTTAATGTTTTGTTTATCATTTTAAATTGGTTCATAAAAAAGGAACAAGACATACCGAAGCATTTAAAGTGATCACAGATAATACACACAAAAAACAAAACCGTATTTCTTTAAGTACATGCAGCAAAATGAACACTCGTTACCGAGTGACTTAAAGAAAAAGGGTACATTGTTACTGAAATGCTGTGCTTTGGGTTTCTCGTGGTTTCTTTAACTAGGCAGGAGGATTCAGAGCCATGCCTCCATTGAGCCGCAGTTGATTGGCATAACATTTGCTCGGCTTTGAAACCAAAATGAGAATTTCATTACACAGGAACATCTCCAGTCAAGGCTCCTGTATGGGAACATCATCTTCTTATCTGAAAAGTGTATTTATACTCCGCTTAGCTCTCCAACGTGTCACCGTGTTTCTGACATTTCACAGAAAATACAAATACGAGGTCACTGTTGTTTTATTTTTACACACTGAACATGAAGCATGTCCTAGGATGAATACATGATTACTTTATTTATATTAATCCAACCAACACAGGTTTTATACCAGCCACCTGTATTCTCCTTGCTCTTTTTTTTTTTTTTTGCCCGATGAATAATTGAACAGTCCCCTGGTCCAAATATCACAGCCGGGAAAATTGTTTACACTGGCCTGTAATTAGAATTTCATTGTTTGTAATGTAGGTTTTGAAATTCCTGCCATTTCAACATTCCACCTTATCTTGGCGATGGCAGATACAGCGTCTCTGTGCCTGTCCGTCCGTCTGTGGAGACGCGAAGAAATGAGATGGAGAGATAACACAGAGCACAATAGAGTTGCTCGTTCAGCATCTCCGTCACTGCTGGTCTTCTGTGCACAGTTTCCTCACTCAAAGATGTGTGTGGGAGCGAAGGAATGATGGACGCAACACAAAACAAAGGACTCCAGACAATTTCTTTAGTAGCGTGTCAAATGGTACGACCAGAAATATAAAACTAAGATGCAGCAGCCAACATATGTATAGCATCGCCAGAGTTGCTCTTACTTGGTTAGTGGTTTATGGTCAATGCAGTCCAACATTTCACAGTATGAGTTTGAGGGAAAATAAGAATTTCAAGAGAACTTTATGTTTATGTTACTTTTCCATGCATTCATATTTCTGACCAAATAGCTTTGAATATATTTGTATTTAGTCGTAATTTGTCGTCACTTATACTCAACACACTCCTTCACCTAAAACCTCAAATTGGGATTGTATCGTTTCTTTTTTTTAATGTTTTTTTCTGATTTAAAGTTAAAGTTAAAGTTTTTTTTCTGCCCCTTTCAGACTTTCTTTAGTGTCTCGTTTGTGTCTCCCCTCACACTCCTTTGTTTTGACTCTCTTGTGAATGACTATTTTCTTCCTGCTTGTCATTCCCCTGTTGTTGTTGTTGTTTGTGTTTGTGCTTGCTTGTAAAATAGGTGCTTTGACGCCATTATGATTCTCCTTTGGCGAGCGTATGGCATCAAACGACAGTTTGAGGTGTCATAAAGAGAAATCACTTGGGTCTGTTTTCCTTACCCGGGGTGTGCTGCTTTAGACTGACAGTTTGCACAAAGAGAATTACCAGCACTCATGTAGCTTACACACACACACACACACACACACAAAAACTTGTGCGAAGAACTATAAAAAAAAAATGAAAATAACGTCAGTCTTAGTTGCTAATCACAGTTATTTTCTAAGCATTTCCCTTTGGCTTGTCACATCTCTTTCTTTCTTTCTGACGTTGTGTCTTTTGTCGTCTCCTCCTACCTTTTCGTTCCTTTCTCTCCCGCTGCATGCGTCTCTCTCGATCTTTGTAGCCCTCCATTTCTCACCATCATTCCTTTTTGTTCTCTCTATCAGTGGGAGATGGAGTTAAGTGCAGCTGTAGGCCAAATAGCCCAGCGATTGGCTCTCACTTACCTCTGTCTCCCCAGTGCATTTGGAATCACTGATTGCAGACATGCCAGTCTAAATCAAAGCCCGGCCTTAAAGGAAATGGTTTCAAGGGAAAGTGTGTGCGTACTTGTGTGTGTGTGTGAGAGAGATTGAGAGTTTTGAGAATTGCTCTTCATTTACTATACCTTCACTCACCTGAACAAACCATACCGACTGTAAACACACATTGCATTTGAGAGCCCCGGTTCCAAACCGGACTCACTGTTATTCTGCGCAGACCTTTGTTTTGCTCGAATTATCTCGGCCTTCATTCCTGACCTTTGCCATCCGTTCCTTCCTTCCCTTCCCTCCCTCCAGACGCCCTGAACACGAGGAACCGCCATGTGATCTGCAACACCCTGAAAATCCTGCAGCACCTCGTGATGTCCGGAGAGATGGTGGGAGAGGCTCTCGTGCCGTACTACAAGCAGATCCTCCTCATTCTCAACATGTACAAGAACATGAACAGTGAGTGTGAGAGTGAATTTTTGGGACGTATGGTGTGTCTTTGTTGATGTGCAGCAATCGTTGTGTGAACCATTTATTTTATTTTTTTTGTGGGAGTGCAGCTAACATAAAGCAAGCACTTAGCAGACTGTGAATAACAGTCATAGATATTGAAATGCAGTGTGTTATTGCTGTGGTTTGGTTATACCGGGGGATCCCACAGAGGTGCTGCTCAGTTTTGGAAAATGCTGTGCAGAAATGAAACGTCTGATTTTGTTTGGCTGTGAGTCAGAAAGCATCCGGTTTTCTGCCCATTATGTCCTCTGTGGATCCAGCGTATGCACCTGTTTTCCTTCATTTAAACATCTATTCAAGCAGAGAAGCTCCACTCTGTCCTTTCTGCTGTCAGTCAGGCTGCATTGTGTGGGGCTGTTGAGTAGAAGAATGTCCTCGGTCTCTTTGAAAGCCCCCACCTGAGTGGACCTGGAAAGATTAGCCTTCCGATACGCCGGGCTCTTTGTGTGGCTGCGTCAAAGCACTTACCATGGTGTGACGTGATGTGGGCCCTCGGAAGGTTTGGGAGCGCAACCGAAGCCAAACGCCACTCACTGCAATCACTAGTGTGTGAAGAGTGACATTGTCATTCAGTCATTTAAACACCGGCTTTAACAGGGGAAAACTCAAAGCTTTAGTCCCATAATCAATATCCAATTTGAATCTCTTGTCTCTTTAATTCGCTTACATTATCTGTTACTATTTGCTGATGTCTAAAAAAGAAAGAGGAGAGCTAAATGAGATAGTGGGGAAAGACAAAGGGTGGAAGAGAAAAGCCTCTCTTATTAGCAAATCTCCTCTCTAAATTAGCTGTCAAATCAATCCCCTAAACCGTTTTGAAGCGTGAGCTTCTCTGCCACAGCACAGGCTCAGCAGTTGGCGAGTGAACCCCACCAGGGATAGTTGTATCTCTGCCTGCTAGTTACTGTGCTCGCCTGTCTACATGTCCGCCTGCTCGTCTGTCCTCCTCTGGCGAACATTGATTAAACCTGAGGCGGCCTCTTTACCTGTACGATGCCCCGGTTACTGACCTCTCCTCGAGAGACCAGTCTGAGCCAGACAGGGGTTCACACAGTTTGCCAAAGCACAGGACCTGAACTGCTGGAGGAGGATGATATTTCCTGTTTGGGAACTTAGTTGCATCGAGTAGAGTTTCGGTCTTGTAGACTGATATTCAGCATACTAAATACCAGTTTTTCTTCTACCAGTTAATGAGAAATGAAGAAACCCTTAACTCAAGCTTTTTAAACTTTCCAAGCAGCAGGGGCAAAGCAATGACATCACAATGCAGTTCAGCAACACGTGACGTCGCCCCTATTCAAATCGAATGGGCAGTGTTTCACTCGAAGCCTCCACCACCACGCTCGTACGTGCTCTCCTTTTTGCACTTGCTGCACATAAAGGCTTTCATTGAAGTCTATTTAATATCAGATATCACGCGCGCACACCTCCAGCACCAATCCCACGCTCGCTCAGTTGTCCCAACAGAAGTCCGTGTGCTGCCTTCAGCAGACAGACACGATCATTGTGTTTGACACACGAAGAAGAGACAGAGGCTTGTGTAGCAGTGTGTGGTAACATCTCCTTTTGGCTCTCCCACACTGTTGCTCACAGAGCTCGCATGGCATCCCTCTTATCGCATGAGCCACAACGGAGCCACTGTCCAGTATATGCCAAGTGTGTGTGTGTGTGTGTGTGCGTCTACATTTGTGTACATCCGTCTTGAATAGATCTGCTGTGTCCCCGACACAGTATGCAGCTGTTGGACTCTGTATAAATGAAGGCGGCAGCATTCTGTCTCTGTCTCTCTGTTCACTGTTCAGGTTTGCCAGCCTTGGGCACACAATGCTCTACCAGATGTCCGCGGGCTCACGTCGACGCACAGACACACACATTTCGCACACTTGTCCCAGCTGCAGCTACACAACTTGACAACTTGTCCCTGTCTCCCTAGTTGTTTGAGCTATGAATCAATAGGCTGACAGCCACTGCTGTAGGGTCAGAGCTACAGTCAGATATCACCAGCATCTCATCATGGGACAGATCCCCTAGGCTGTGATCACACACTCCTGCTGTGTCGCTCGCACTCTCAGACAGGGTTGTGACCTGTTAAATTGGTCTGTATACACGTCTTATCGGAGACATTTTTTTCCAGGGTCAACGCTGGGACTTGACAGCCATTTCCAAAATGGACCCTTGGGTTTCCTTTTCACTTAGACAGCGCACTGGACCTCTGACCAGAGAAGCACACCCATGCTCAGCCTCTCTGCGATCCAGGCCTCTGATGAACAAAATGGATCCATTGTTCAGTGAGGGAGAGGGGAAAAAAAACAACAAAAAAACGCCTGTTTAACTTCAGCTGACTGTCATTTTACCCCGCTGACATAGTAATGTGTCATTTTGAGGTGCACAGTAATGAGCAATCACATACTATCACCGTCCTTGATGTATCCCGGTGTCTCCTGAATCAGCTCCTTCAGCTTTTGTTTGCTTTATACCGTTTTTGCCAATGAGCGGTGCGTGTGTGAGTGTGTGCGTGAGTGACAGCGTTGGGGACAATGTAAGAATTCCTTGAGTGCGATTTGCACGGCTCTCCTGTTTGCTCGCTGTGATGAATCTTATCTCTAATGAAATGCAACAACGTTCCTTATGAGGCAGAGATGTGCTCCCTCATCCAGCAAATTCCTGCTCTCAGCTCCAAGGAAGGAAGGAAGGAAGGAAGGAAGAGAGGAAGGAGGGAAGGTCATTCACTGTGTGTTATCTGAGGAAGAGAGGGAAAGATTTTGTGGAATTTTAGACGGCAGCAGAGTTAGGAAAATATTTTTGGGAGCACAAAAAGAGAGCTAATGGGAGCCAATTTGGGTCTATCCCAGCTGACGCCGGGCGAAAGGCAGGGTACACAGACAGGGACGGATCGCCAGTCCATCGCGGGGCAAACACATACAGGCAAACAACCATTCAACCTCTGCATGTTCTGGACTGAGGGAGGAAACCAGAGCACATGGAGAGGACCCACAAACACACGGGGAGAACATGTAACCTGGGATTCATAACATGAGTAGACGTTTTCCTGAGGAGTTAATTTGTGACTTTCAAGTCTTCTTCAACAGAACATGGTTTTAAAACGACCTCTTCAGCCTCTACATGGCTACATACTATTGTGTCTGAATGTGGGTGATCTTCCCCTGTAGGACTTCTGCGCTATTCATTTGAGTCTGCACTGTAGCATTGTTGTTGTTGTCCTGACGATTTTCCCCGCTTATCTGTGAGGTGTAGGTCCTTAGACTCCTATTCATCACTGACAAACCCTCACACACACACACATGCTGTGTTGCTCTCACACACTGTGGTGATTTGGTTCATTTGGCCTCTTTTATCTTGCTGCTAGGAATGTGGCCAGCTATGATAAGGTCTCACCCACATGCACTGCTGAGCGCTCGTGCACACACACACACACACACACACACACAGAAGCACACAGGGGTTGTAATAGTAGCTCTCTGTCTTGTGTGCCTTGGCGACTAGTGAGGTTTTTCTGTTGGTGACATATGAAGTGCAGTGGCTGGCCACTCTGTCTTACCCCGTGGGCCTGGTTTATTTGTGCATCACATGACACACACACACACACGCTCGCACACACTCATCGCTCATGCCGGACGTCTTTATGGAATCAGTGGGTCAGTTCGAGCCCATGCTGATGGCTGGAATGAAAATAAACAAGAAGAGCTGGCTGACCTCATAATGTCTCCTGGACAAAAGGATGTGGACAGTCGGAAACAAGATGGCAAGGACCTTTGATTCATGACCCCCCCCCCTCCCACACACACACACTCTGGCTAATCAAGCCCAAAGTGTTTATTTCCAACTCATTTTAATGGGACTCATTTTAAGCGTATGCCATCGTTCTCTCTCAGCCACCTGTGCTCTCATCAACAACACAAAGCTCCCATTCACTGCCTCGAACGCTGCTCTGGTGCATGTACGTATGTGGCTGAATAATTCCCGGGGATTCCCCATTCACAAATATTTGCTTTATTTAATGACCTTTCCCAGCTGCCATTGTGAAAAATTAATTCACCGCCATGCTTTCATTGTGTACATAGCGACACAATGGCGCACGCCGCTCTGCAAACCCCCCACCCCCCACCCCCCAAACACACGCCCACCCGCACACATACGCACGCTTGCACACATATAAACCTGTGGCCCCCGTGTCATCCATCATCCTCACACACACGCGGTGCTCCTTGTCCCGGTGGACGACAGAACACACACCTCATCCTCTGCCCCCGTCTCCTCTTCCCTGTTACTCTCTCCAGTAGGAGATATCTATCTGTCAAGCAATCACAGTCTGCCAAGACCCCACAGCCATTAAAGTACAAAAGGAGTCGGAGAAAACATAGAGAGGGGGAGAAAAGAGAGCGATGGAAGGAAGGATAGCGATGAGTGAGTGAGAGATGAAATCCAAGTAATACCGAGCTCGTTTCCTCTTACCTGCTCCACCGTTGGCATGCTTCACAGCACATAATGACTTTTTTTCTCCTCTCCTGAAGCTTAAGAAAAGACAGTTGAGGAAAATAGTGGAAATATGTTTTTATATTAATTCCACCTCCACCCACCAACACCCCCCACCCACGTCCCCTATCTCTCTCCACTCTTGGGCTCCATCTTGCCCACGGACATGCCCACCTGGCTCTGTTAATTTCTATTGTCAGCAGGTTCGACGCGGAGCAGCCAATCAAGTGTGAGCACGAGCCCGTGGGCCTGCAGTCTCTCTGCGGCTCCAATTTAAAGGTCAGCTGATAAGCAGGCCCGATTCATGCATAATCTGGGCTGCTCTGCCGGCAGGCGGGCAGAGTGCTCCAAGAAAACACACACGCACGCACACACACTCGTACACACACACACACACTCAAATGATATGCACGTCATCCTCTGGGTTTCAGATTGACCCTCAAACTTTTTCACTCCGCAGTCTCAGATGGTCACGTTTCACTTTTCCTTCTGCGCCTGAAACATGTTTGTCATCGTCGTTCCCTCCGGTTAGCTAATGTACTTTGACTAATTGCTTAGGAGAACTGCTCCAATCAGAACTTGACTTTGTGTTTGTTGATTTGCTCCTTAATTTGTACATAGTGTCTTGTGCATTATGAAGCACTTTGGGGGAATTAGGGGATCCACATTTTTAAAATGGCACCGATCCCTTAAGCTGGCAGTATGCAGACATTTAATAGAATTTGGCCTCCTCGCACAAGCTTTAACACAGTATCATTCAATCCAGCTCCTCCCACCTGACAAAAGGATATAATTGGTTTATTTTTGGTTTAATTTCTCACTATATCATGCAATGGCATTGTTTTTCATGGTGTCAACAACAGCAGCTTTTTTGCAAACCCTTCACGTTAAAGTGATGTAAAAACCAAAGCTCAGGTTACATTCTTTAAAAGAGTTGCACAATTAATTTTAAACTTTCATCCAGGAGGGCAGATGAATGTATAATACCTTATCCCAACTGTAATGAGGTAAAAGAAAAGAAAAGATGTGTCCTCCGTTGCCAAAATCCATCAAATGTGATTCCAGCAGTAAAAAGAGCTAGATCACCTGTTTTCATAGGGCTCATGAAAACCCAAAGCTGATATCTTAGAAAGTAAAGAGACAGAGAAAGCTTCTAAGTGGATGTTCAGACAGACAGACAGACAGACAGACAGCTTTTCTTACAGCCAAAGTACACAGCTAGATCCAGTCCAGCGCTGTTGTCCGCCCTGCTGCTGTGCAGAATCACCAGGGACAGGACTCAAGTGTCAAAATTTAGATTGCGTTATTGTACAAGAGTGTAATTTCATCCCCTCTCCTCGTCAAAAGTCTTTGCCAAACATCTTCTGTCACTGTTTTCATTAAAGAAATGAACGCTAACTGCAAGTCCTCAATCTCAGCAGGGCTCCTCCTTTCATTCTCTCTAATCCAAGAAGCTCTCAATTACCTAATTGGATGAGTTATGAGGGTCCTTTTCTTCTCTCCGCTCCCTCCCTTTTCAATGAGATTAACACACTGTAATTAATGAATTTGGGGCACTTTGAAATGATTTGCAGGATTCTCCGGGCCCCCGGGGGCCTGACATGTGTAACACAATTATCGAGTGTGTCGGAATAAGACAATAGAGGAAGATAGAAATATTTCTGTGTTTTGTGAAACACATATGTGATCTTTGCATCGGGATGCTGCAGCTGCTTGTATTTTGTGCTTCAGTGTGTGTGTGTGTGTATGGAGGAAGGCGCCAGGACTCAGCCATTTGACGGCCATTTTTTCGATGTAATTTCATTGCATGCGCCCTGACTTTCCTAGTAGCGCGCTGCTCTGCAGGCTCTCCCCACATCATTGTGTTTGACATCTCCGCAGGCAGTCAGCGACAGTATGCTGGTGCGTGTGCAGATATTTGTCTGGCCCGCTTTGGATCAGCGTTCGTACCCCTGCGCCAGGTTGCCTGTCAGCTTTCATAAACGGCCACACCTTCACCAACAGGCCTGCCACTTGGAAGTGAAAAAAACAAATAACAAATAACAAATAGCATTTCTACAGCCTCCCTACCTCACTGTCCCAGGCAGGGACACAAATAATAAGCAAGTGAAACAAAAACAGACTTTTATTACCACTGTCAGGATACAGCAGCTTCTCATAGAAATGTATACACTACAATCAGTGTGTAATACATGCAATAGCAATAATCTGTTGCACAGATAATGTAAGCACTTGTTAGTTCTGGTGTAGGTTTGATTATGGAGCTGCTGAAAAATAAATGAGTACGCCACAGAAATGCAGTCACTGGTTGATTTACATATTGGAAATATATTCAAGGAATAAATTCTAGCAGCAGTACACAAATAGAGAATAAAAAAATGCATCATTTGTTATCAAGAAAAGTCATTTCAACACAACTTGTTTTCGAAGTTATTGAGTAGAAATGACAAATACCAAAGTTTCAGTCATATAATAGACAAATGTATTATTGGTAGCCTTAGTCTTTTAATCTGTCACATTAAAAAAAATAAGATAGAATAAAAACTTCTCCGCACAAAGCAAAAGTCCTTGGGGGCAAATCAGGCTTGAGTCCTTGGTGGGAAATTATTTCAGTTTTTCTCTTCAAGGTTCTTCCTTTGGGCTCACCATCCAACTTTGCTCTTAAAAAAAGAAACGTGACCCTCTTAATGCCAGGCATGAGGACTCTTAGTACTTTTCCCTCATTAAACTTTCACAAACAATTGCTCAGTGTACCAAATCTGTCCAGTCACAGATTCAAATCCACAGTTGGTCCAGTGCATTCAGTGATACAACTTGGACTGGAAGAATTGATTGAATTACGGTCGAGACATGCTAGCGTAGATAATTAGCATATCGGATTAGCTTTTGCGTTACTAAAGCGGCGGTAATGCTGCAGCCATGTGCTGGGATCGACCAAAGGTGTTTCCAGAAAGCAAATCTCACTCTCAAAAGAGTCTTGTTATTCTTTTGAAGAGTTCAGCTCAGTGTCATGTTGTTGCTTCTGCATGATGATTGGAGGAAGTGTCTGAAAGGCGGAACCAGTTTCTTGATTGACAGCGTTGCAATTTACACTGTAAATAAAAACACCGTTATAGCATTTCAGCGTTTTCCTTGTTCTAGTTGTTTGTTTGCAAAATTTATGTCATAATTTATGCATAAATAACTGGTCCTGAAATGTTTCCCCTGTTTCAAAGAGCAGCAACCGCCACTGCCACCTAGCGTAGCAAAGACTATGATCGATAGTGCTTTTATACCACGACAACAATGTAATAACTGAACAGTGTAGTCAAGCTCGATTCAATCAATTAAAATCATAATATTAGCAGTTAAGTTAATTGAATTTTGGTCCTAAATGGCTTGTGTTGACCATACTTTGTTCATAGTTTGTTCAGCGAGACCTCAGCCAGGCTTTGTCGTCAGTCATCACGCCTCCACACTCCACACCTGTCGATTTTGGGTCTGTCTCCCGTCTGTCTGTGTCTTTAGTGACCCTCCCCTGTTACTGCCCCCTCCTCAGCACGTTTCTCCAACAGAGGTGTAACCTTATCTCCTCCACTCTCAGGCAGACACGCCGGCATGCGCCAGTCACAGTCCTCACTATCCTTAATGGATGTAATTGAAGCCTATCCTAACATTCGAAATGCACGCTATTCCTCCACCCTCCCCGACAGCCACACAATCTGCCTCCTTCACACAAGGAAAACTAGCACATTTGTTGTAATATATTCATCCCGTTCATATGCATCAATCCTTATTTTGTTTTACATGCATTAATGGATGTAGAACCTCCGTAAGACGTCAAGGCTAATCAAACATTTAACAACAGCAACACGGATCAGTGGTTAGTGGGTTGTTGTTTTGTTTTTTCAAGCAGAGCCTACAAAGCAAAATAATTAAGGCAAAAAGGGTCACGATGACCCAACAAAACAACCAATTTTCATATTCAGCCACAGAGACTTTTTTTATGATGTGTTTTTAATACTCTTCGAAAGGAGGATATTATCTGAGAAGCATGACGGCGATACCTTCTCGTCTCAGAGTAATACAGCCTGTGTGCGCGTGTTTTTCGCGGGTGCTGCGGCATGTGCGTGCGCGCGCGTCCTAAATGGAAGCCAATCCTCTGAACCAGATGTCTCCTCATTACGTCTGACCACTCACTGGTGGAAGAGCTCGGGTCATGGAGAAGAAAGGCTTGCATGTATCACCAGACATTTTAGACATGGATAGAACAAACAAACAAAAACATTCCCACTTTCCCCTGCTGCTTTTCACACTTTCTCTATATTTTACCGACTTCATAAAAGCTACTGTATGTTTGACCAAACTGCATTCTCTGAGAAGCTGCGGTGCTGCTCTCAGGACAGAAACACGGACATTTCCTTAAGAAGCCAGCAAACTGTAAACCTGTAAGCTACGGAGTGTGACGTTGCGACACTGCATGAAAACATGACAAATCTCTGAAATGTATGACAGGACACAACCTGACTCGATTACATTAAGTTCCCGAACCTGGAACATCAAAACAAATGCAGCTTATGAATTTGTTTGCATGCTAACGGTGTGCTCAGAAATGAAAGATGAAGAGAAAAAAGAAAAAAGTGCTCGGAGCGTTGATGCTTTTCACTGCTGCCACATCGTGAATGGTTAAAATTCATTTAATGAAGAATAGATTAATATTTAATTAGGCTTCTGGCACTATTATAATTTAGAATGCACATTGCACATTGTTTGCATAATTAATCCATTGCAGCTTCATCTGTAAATAATATTGTTAATACACAAGTTGCACGGGCAAAGACGACCACCATTACAAACCTCTTTAAGACCTGGTCTATGGACTTAGATTTGTGTCAATATTATCTAACACTTTTTTCTTTGAATTGTGCAAACAAAAATGTAGCACAGAATCAAAATAAACAAATAACAAATACCGATTACCGATTTAATCATTCAAAATGATTGGATTTTATTTGTTTGAAAATGCACTTTTTGCTCCGACTCTTTTACAGTTGCGCTCCCTGCTGTTTTGTTTGTGGGCCGTTTGTGGGCGGGCCTTAGGAAGCTACCTGCTGATTGGCTACTGAGTTTTGCGCAACGTAAACAATTATCTTTGAGATATTACAAACTAGTTCCAGAAGGACAGTGACTCCAAACCCCGGGTCTACTCCCAGTACCTTGTCAGGACTAGTAGTCCTCATGGAGACCAAAACCAGGTCCTGAAGAGCTGCTTGAATTGTGGTCAGGTTCAGGTGGGAGTTAGGCTGTTCTGGCTATCACACTGGCACGCACACACACGCGCACACACGCGCACACACACCGCATGCCCGTGCCCTTCAAAGTCAATTGAGGGAATATAAACATCAATACGCGGGCTTTACACCACGCCGTGGAATGTCGAGCATGCCTGCCTGCCAGGATCTACTTGAGATCATGTTCTATAGGTCACTTCTCGCTGTTGCTCAAACGCTCTCATGTTGCTGATGACCTCAGAGCTTAGTTCATAACATCCTCCAGGTACATGAGGACGTCAACTCTGCAGCCGAGCTGTGCCCAAGTCCACACGAAAAACAAAAGAACAGTCGGAATTTATTTTACAATTAATACAAAAAAATGAAACTCATCATTGTTCGTTCACAATCAATCTGTCACAGTATTCTAATTATAAGCATTAGATGAATCGATGTTACAGATCTTACAGATGTCCTTTCGCCCTGCTCTCATGTTCCTGATGTCCTTTTTTTAAAATGTCTGTACTTTTATTTTCAATAAGAACAAAACAAATTACTACAACTAATCCAAATGTTTTTGTTGTTGCTTTTCATTTTAACCAATCCCATTCATTTTATTAACATTTTCATGTTAATGTTACAATTCCAGATCATATTCTATATTCTATATGCCGGACGACATTACTACGGTAAGCATAGTTCATTTTAAAGAAATGAAATTAACAAAACTAACCACAGTTTATTCAGAATCAATCAGTGCAAATAGTTATCAACACTCATCTACACTCATCCATAAGTCCCATAATGCAGATCACACACGTTTCCATGTGAATGTAACAAGGCTCCCGAGGATGTCAGGGGTGCAAGGAATGTCCTCTGTGGTGTTTTGCACACGTTCATTCTTCCGTGTTATTTTCTGTTGTTATATATAGGACAGAAATGCTATATCCCGCAGAGGTCACATAATTAACACCGTGTCACCTGCAGCCAAGGTTATACCATCTCATCCACTTCTCCTCTTATCTAAATCCTTGTATTCTTTTCTCCGCCGTGTAACTGGAACCAAGCATGACTTTCACTTTCGGTTCCCCGTGAAGAAGTGTGCGCTAAAAGCCTTGGCCTCTTTGTTCTCTATAGCGGGCCACCCATAACGCTGTTCTACTGTTGAGCTTAGCGATATGAATAATTCACCCAGCAGAGTGTGGCGAGTCTTGTAACACCCTGACCCCCTTCATCCGCCTGCACGGCCCCATGGGACTCTTAACACGTTCCCAAAGGAGACACACCCATGATTCTCCGCCACCTCCTCCCATCAAATATTTAGGAAGCGTGAAAGGGAGGCGAACGTTGCTCCCTCCCCCGTGGCTTTTTATGCACTGTCTCACCTCACATCTCGCTCCCGTACACGTACTTGTCCTGCTATTCCTCTTAGCTCTCTGTCCATCGAGGCGGATGGACCGAAGCGATGAGCGGCTGGAACATTTAGGTGCCCCCCCCGCCCCCCCCCCATGCAACATCCTGAAACGAGAGCACGTATCATTCCGCTGAGATGGAACGTTTTTATTCGGACACAAAATATATTAAAAGCAAGAATAAACAATAACATAAAGACATAAACTTTTGCAACTCGGCTAAAACTGAAGAAAATGACATTGAGCCCTCCTTCACCGACTTTATATTATGTCTTTAAACTAAAATGATATATATTATGTAAATGGTTCAGCAAACAAATGTAAGAAAATAGTGAGAATAATTTATGTACACATCCTGTTCCATCATATATCTATTCAATTTGTTCCATTTCAACCTGTCTGAGGATGTACATGTTTTTCGATTTGAGCATTTAACAGACGCTTTTATCCAAAGCGACTTACAAAAGAGGAATAAGCGACATAGAAGAAGTCTTGGAAAGAAATCCACTAGATAGTAACAGTGGACTGACAGAGGGTGAGAGTGCAGAAGTGGATCCAAGTGCGGGGGGAGGGGGGGTAAGGTAAGTTGCTAGGACAGAAGATGCTCTTGGAAGAGCTGGGTCTTTCAAGAGCTTCTTGAAGATAGACATGTTCTGGTAGCATGCGGTAGACCTTTCCAACAGTCTGGAACGGCACACGAAAAGAGTCTGGATTGTCTTGTGCGGGGTGTTGGCACTGCAGGAGATGACTGAAGCTGTAACACAGTGATATTTGATGTTAGTTTGTTCTATTTGCTTGTTAAATAATCCTATTCCTTTCATGTCCTGCTAGATATTGTTGGGTATGCTGTTCGTAGTTGTGACAATGCTCGCCGTTCAACCTTCGGGATGCGGAGCGTCGTAGCTGCATATTCTCTCCGCCATAGTCTTCTCTGAAAGGCTTAAATGTGAGACGCGCTCGCTTTGTGTTGCATTTCATGTGTGTCAGAGTCCTGTTGGCGGTCGATATGCTTGTCACTCAGGGTGATGTGTAAGGTGATGGCGAGGGGGCGTGGATGTGGGTTGATGATGTTGCCGGAAGATGCTCAGATTATGTTATATATCATCAGGACCCAGAAACCTAACACTTAAAGAAACTACAATAACACACAATATTCTGCCAGATTTAGAACTGCCTAATTTCATCTTCTTCTTTTTTTATCCTCTCCTCTGTTTGAGTGAAGTGATTGCCTGGATGACAAGGGCAACTTGAGTAGGTCAAGCACATGAGCAACCACAGCGTGTTGTTTTTACACCTTGATTTTTGGAAACAAAGCGTGTTAATCATTCAGTTTAAAAGGTTTAAATGTCTTCTTACTTTCGTCTTCTCATCTAATGGCCTTTGCAGACCAGACACGTTTCCCCTCGAGTGATTTATTCACACATTCATTCTGTCTTTCAAACTTGTATCATCACATCAGTGTCAGAATTGTACAGAGGTCCAGTTTCGCTTTTGACTGGTACACATCCACTCATAGACTGTGTGTTGTTGTTGTTGTTGTTGTTGTTAAGGACAATGTGCACTGCTTATGAGCGTCATTAACCTGCAGCATGCAGGTGCAAAAAGCTCAGCATGAACTGTATGTTGGCCTCTGCTGGGTCTCTGTGTCTCCCGTGTGTTTGTCATCCCAGCTTTTGTCTTCCCCCCCCCCCCCCCCCCCCTCAGCCCTGCTATTCTGGGCAGGTAAAGGTCGCGTTCCCCTTCTTTTCCTCAAAGATGCTGGGATCACAACGGGAACCACGTGACCTCCAGTTTCTGTATCGGGAGGCAAGACGTGAAGTGAATATTTGTGGCTTAGTCTGCCGAGATGTTTCGTCCTCACAGAAGACGATGATTGTAAACCGAGATCACCAATAGCTGTTGATGTGTGGTCTCGTTTGGTGGCCGCTTCACTTCATTGTTGTTCTACTGTTGCAGTAAACAACACTGTTGTTGTGGTTTCCTTTATCAGTCCACACATGCCTCCTCTCGACCGCTGGATCTGTTATTCTTCCAATACAGCAACATGCCTGAGGTCTTCTTTTATTTGCTGCCTCTGAATTGGTTTTTATCACTACATCAGCTTCTCCACCTGTTTTATTTCAAGACGTTTTCAAATACGGTCAATAGAAACTCATCTATAGTTTTCCTGTAGTATGTAAGACAGATGTAGAGAGTTTATATCAGAGTGTTTGTTTCATTTTTGATGCCCTACAGTACGCAAGACCATTCATTATTTTGATTTAAATATTTATGTTATAATATATAAAGATTTGTAGCGTAGTCTTACTAGGTTGTGTTTCTCATTGTGTGTGTGTGTGTGTGACTGGTTGTGTGCACTCAGGCTACACAGAAACAGATGCCGTCGTGTAACTTAAGTTGAATGTAAAACTTCGCTGCTTGTTGAGTATTCAAGTATGTGACAGTCGTAGCAGGGTCATATGGTTCCCGTCTCTTTTTTTATGTCTCCTTCTGCTCCCCTGACATATGAGGACAAGCTGGTGGGTGGTTCCTGGAAAATGACCCCTGTTGCTGCACAACACGCCCGCCCCTCACCCCACACATATGACAAAGTAACCCTGTATTCATGCGGCAGGCCTCCCTCTCACTGGAAAATAAATGTCTTTCATCACCTGAGTCCATGTGTGGAGCGATGGCGCCGACAGCTGCTCTGGAGCGAGTGGGAAAACGGCGACGAAGATTCACGCCTCCACCTTAAATAGCAAATTAGAGAGGAAACCATATGCTGCTAAAAGTTAAGTAGGACCACGCAATCTGAGAGAGAATCTTTCAAGTCCAGATGCTATAGATGATTTACAATGACTTGCCATGCTCTCATTGTGTTTGTGTTTTTCCTGCTTCCCCCATATGGCCACGCGTGTGTTAATACTACCCACAGCAGCAGTCACCGCAGGGTGGGCTTTTATTAAAGAGTTGTAATGAGTGAGAGCCATCGTGATCCAGCTTGCCTATTGATTACCTATAAAGAGCACTCAGTGGAGATGTGCTGTGATCCATGGATAATGCGTTGCACAGGGAGGCTCAACTTAGCCAGGTTTCCAAATGGAAACCACATCCATGTCTCAAATTTAGTTGAGTTGCTCTGTTTTCTGTGATGGTTGGCCGCTGTCCAAGTTGCGTAAATCATCTGAGCCTTTGTGGGTTATTGTTGCTGTAAACTGTTTTTTTTTGAAGCAGTTCAACGTGGGGATTGTGCTCATTTGTTATCATAAACATCCCTGTAAAGAATCATACTTTTTGTGAACCTCCTTAACTTAATACACCCTTAACTTCAGTACTGATTAAACATGAAGTCGGCGCAGCTTGACGTGTTTCAGGGCAAAATCCGAATCCTCTCACGGAGAGCAGCTAACGAGACGACTGTCAGACTCAACAACACACTTGTAATGACATGCTGCTCCAGTCTGTGCATCCGTGTGCTCGGCTACAACATTTGAACGTCCTCAGCATTGCGGTATCAAAGGAGTGTGCACAACAACCGTGCCTTCCTCCTAAAACACATTCCCATTATATCCTTTTTTCTATTACTTGTTTGTTTGTTCCTCTGCAGGCTAATGTAGCAAAACCTATAAGCACCACAGGCCGACATGTGCAGGACAACATTGAAGTCACTCTAAGGTGACACAGTTTAGTACTGAGACTTTAGAGACCTTATAAAGGTTTATTTTCCTAATGAACTCGATCTACAAGTAGGTTTTCGAGCTAATGTTGTAGAAATCTAATGGTGAGGTGGAATAGTGTGCTCTAGCCACACGTGTTTGTAATCTTTTATTGGTCGCCAAATAACTGGACTGTTATCATTAGAGTTTGGGCGAACATAGAATTGTAACTTATACATTGGTATTTCTTTTAATAAACTTGACAGTGGATCATTGTGGGGTATGAGAAAGAAAGAAAACCCTTTTTTTTTTTTTTATTCCAGCTTGTTGCATTTGCACATTTGTTCCTGGAGGAAGGTTCAGTCACGATCATATAGAAAGCTGTGTATCTTCATTGTTTTGAAATGTACTGAGTGCTCGCACTGTGTAGCGTTGCACAGTTGCCGTATTGTTGTGCTGATATATGATCGGTCTTGTACTGCATGCCAGCAGCAGTGAGGCTGGATTCTTCCACCCTCCCACTGGGCCTTTGTCCTCGAAAAAAAAAAAAAAAAAAAAATGAAGGCTCTTCACTTCATCGGGTAGATTACAGACAAATTAAAAGTGCCCATTATCTCCCATTAATTACCGCCACCACTTCTCCTAGAAATAGGCCTGACCAAGCAATGGCTGTGGACGTAGAAATTGACCCAAATACATCAAGATGAGTTTCCATTTTTCACGTCTTTAATCAGCTCTCATCAACGGAGGCCTATCATTGAACAGAGCCATCTGTCACGTTGACTCCCCGTGAGATGTGTTTACTGGGTGATCATGCATGTCTTGTATGTGTGTGTGTGTGTGTGTGTGTGTGTGTGTGTACGTACAGGCAGTCACACAATATATCAGTGTGCGTAAGTCCATGGGGTGTGTATGTTAGGGGTGCAATCATTAGTTGCCGATGCATTTAATTGTAACCGTTGGTTACGTCATTGCACAGCCTTTTCACTCTGCGGAGGAACAATAGCTCATTTATGGAGTGAGTCGTCGCCATCTCTGGTTAGAGTGACAAATGTGACAAGAGATGCTTGTCCGCCAACTCCATTACCTCTGCTGATTGGCTGTTAGCTGAGCTACGCTAACAGCTGAATCCACAGATTGTTTTCGCTACTTTGCCGTGGAAATACTTCCCCGTGCGGCTTTTCAGATGCTTTGGAGGACAGTTTAGCGTATTGATGTCACAGCAAACAACATTATCCACTGTTATCCACTCAGTCGATTAATTGTTTAAGTAATTGGTGACTTGTTGACGATTAAAAACGTTCTTTTAGTTTCACCTCCATGTGCTTTTTCATAACCGTGTTTCTATAAATGCAAGTTATGAGAAGCGTGTCCTGCAGCACGTGAATGTTATTTGAGGTCAGAGCTGATGGAGCCTTGCTCCCAGAGAGACAGGCGGCGTCCTTGAAGGATTGACACTGTGTGACACCTCTCTCCCGTCAGCCTGATTAGTCACCTCGTTGATGTAACAGCCCATATTAAGGCTCTTTTGTGGAGGATTGCTTGTCAGACACCAGCTGAATGGGGCTGATTGAGACAAACACAGAGGCTGCATTACCATTACCCTGTTTTTGTTTAAAGACACATTCATTTTTGCTCTGAATGCACTCGCTGCCCACAGTTACTCCTGTGATTTACAGCCGGGTTCAAATACGTCACCCAAGGCCTGTGTTTTAGTCTGGACGGACAAAAAATAGACACCTTTGGAAATCATGACACATTTATATTCCCTTTCTGGTTGGTTCTTACCAGCCACAACTACTTTATCATCAGTGAATGACCCATCATTGGTCTCAAAACAAAAATCCTTGCTCTTACTTTTCACCATTGTAGTCTCTCATTAGTAGAGCTTTCTGAAACTAAAGCCCTATTCTGATGGGATTAGTATCACATGGAGAGGGGAGGTTAAAGTAATTATTTCCAGAGCTTCTCAGTGATTTTACTCCCGTCCAAATGTCAGATTACGGCCACTTTTACCTGTACTAATATTACCCCTGTGCGAATAGTAAATATGTGCGTAAATACTCCGTTATATTGTTTTTAAGTAGTTCTATGTATATTCGCGGAGGCGCTATGTTGATGTGTGTCTGCACTCGTGATCAAGAAGCAGCGTCGTGTGCACATGACGAAAAGAGGTGATGGTGGTGCATAAATGAAGCGGTGCTTGGTGTCGAGGAAGTTGAGGTGAAGTTGTTGGGGATCACCGGGTTTGCTGCCCCTCCATGCCCTCCCAGGGCGGGGGTCATTGTCGGCGCCCTGGATTACTGGGTAGGGTGACCGAACATGTGCCTTGTCTGGGTCAGACATGGGGATTTAGTGAGATCTCTTATCCCGTGCACACTGGTCATTAATATTACAAATGTCCACCTGCATCCAAATAGGGCTTCTGCAAACTTGCAGAGGAGAGAATCAACTTCCTGTTTACACCAAAAGGCACATGTGATATATATATATTTATATTTAGAGAACAAGAATCAAAAGTGGACGTAGTCTTCCAGTTTGCTGGTTTCCCAGAAGCAAGAATATTTTATTATATTGGCCACCAAAAGGATGTTCTGACTGAATGAAGGTCTATGGGGAAAAATATGATCCTACTTTTCACTTGATTTAAAGTAAACATTTTCCTAGACTCAGATTTTCAGATCATTTTGTGAATGATGTCCCTGTTTAGAGGGAAAAAGGACAATAAAGCACAGCAAATATAAGTGGGGACACCAATGTGATTGACAGCTGTTATCATCCAGTAGGCACATGGTTGATGTCTGTGGATTTCTGGTTTGCAAACGTCAACATGGCACTGGCCAAATCCACAATCTTGAGTGTTCAAAACTGGAGTTCACATCCTTCTGGGTTATGTCACACCCTGTTGCTGCGTGGTTGCTTCAAATAAGGAGCTGAAATCCTAGTTTTTTTTACTTAAAAATGTTCTCTAATCAGTGGTCTAAAATAACGGCAACACCCTCCGTGAACTCCTATGCCTCTCGGACGCGCTGCAGATGTGTTTCACGGTGTATGAGCACCTGTGTGTTCTCAGTTGTTTGGAAACGTTATGTGCTCCACTGCACTCGGAGAATGATTGGAATTTTAGGGAAAGTCGGCAAGATCACAATCCCTCCCTGTCTGTTTCTTCTCCCTCCCCCCCTCCCTCCCTCCCTCCCTCCCCCTCTCTCTCATATGTTCCTTCTTGTACTTTTTCCTTCTTTTTCTTTACAAGCTCTGTGGAGTTGACAGCTGCCCCCTAATCCAGAAATCAGGCATTAAAAGGAAACGCCTGATGATTAATCTGCTATTGTCTCAGTTTAACAAGACAGACAAAGAGAGAGGGAGAGAGCGAGAACGAGGAAAAGGTTCCAGACTTATTTCTGCCCTGGGAACATTTAAAGAACATATTTATGGCTTCACATTTTTCAGTCAGAGATCTCTTTCAAGTAAAATGTGTTTTAGTGACTTAGTAAATACACCGTTATTTTGAGGGAGTTTATTGGTGCTGCCACTGCAGTCTTATGACTGTCTGCAAACCTCGCCACATCTCTTTTTTACAGTGTTGTATATTTGAATAGTACATGGTTAAATTGAATAGATTTTATACTATGTGAACATGCGTATGTTTTATATACAGTGGGATAGCATTGTTGGCACAATCTAGGCACTTTGATAATGTTTTTTTGGCTCCGTTCATTTCTTTTGTCAGTAAGGTTCTGTATGATTGAGCTCTAATCAGAATTGGACAGAATCTGTTAAATGACACAGATGCAGCTTGTGTTTACTGCGTCGACTTCTTCCATTTTTCTCTTGCTATATTTTACGAAAAACAACTTCTGATTTTAACAGCGGAAGGTCCTAACAATGACACCTCCGGATATCTCCTCTCACATAGCCAAAGTGGCACAACACAATGCCAGCCTAAATCTGGCATTGCTGGCTTTCATGCCAGACTTGTGATGAATGATATGACAAAATTAGGTAAACAGCATACACAGCACTGGCCCTGAGCCTGAGCACTGCTTATACTGATTGTGTCTATAAGCCAAAACCATCTGTCCAAACTCTAAAGTTTAGCTGTAGTGCCACGCTCATACTGCGGCAAAAGGCTGGATGGGCTGATGTGAGATTTGGGACGAATATTCATTATTGTCCCCAGAGAATAATTCTGTTTTCATTGTCATATTTTCAAAAATCCATATATATATATACCACTTTATGACATTGTTTAATTCAATATATCATGGACAATAAACTTTTACTAATGTTGTCAGTGGGACACACATTTTTAGCTGAACTTAAGAGCTTTTTCTTTTTACTTTAGCCCTGAACTAAGGGAGATGTGAGATAAGTGATAAAAAAAGAAAATAGTCAACCTGCTGCTTTTTATGGTTGTAGGCGTCAATGATGGAAGTAACTTTGCTCTCTGTGTGTGTGTGTGTGTGTGTGCGTGTGAAGGCCTCGGGAGTGTTAAATGCTTTGATCTTGCAAAATGTGTCCTACAACCGTGGAACTAACAGAACTGCAAGGAAGTTTGATTGCTCAGACACATGCATGTGCACACACACACATGTACTTTCAAATATAAAATACCCTACAAGCCCACGCGCAAGTAAACCCAGCCTTTACCTTGCACATCTCTGGGATTTTTACAACACTGCAGTCACCCAAACACACCACCTGGAATGGACCGCCACCAGGTTCTGAGATAAGCCGAACGAGGCTGAAGCCCCTCAGCTGTCGTCTCCAGCAGCAGCAGCAGCAGCAGCAGCAGCAGCAGCACAGTGGTATCAGCTCGGCCACAGCAGCCACTCTCACTCCCTATCTCTCTCGCTCCCCTCCCCCTAGGTGCTCTTTGACAGAAATAATTGAGGCAGGGAGGTGGTGGGAGGTTAATGAAGCACTCCCAACACACAGGTGACCTTTCCTCAGCCCCTGTGCAAATCATCGCAGCACAGTTTTTTGGACATTTTTAAATGAAAGCCTTTAAATAATTTATCTAACTATAGTTCCCGGAAGGCCCTTCATTAGAGATTGGCCGTGACATTTCCCTCCTCTCATACTTACCGCCTCACATTCAGTCCAAGAATATCACTGTCGATTTCTCTCGCCTTTGTCTTTCTTCCGCTGTCATCTCCGTCTTGGTCTCTGTCCCTGTCTTAGTGTTTCGCTCCTCGTTCTCCCTCTCACTCTCTGACATAAGTCACATTTACGTCTCAAATCCCATGGTGTGTTCGCGCGGAATGACAGACGGGCGTCAGGCCGTGAGATGTGATTTCTGCCGGCGTGGAGTGGAAGCTGAGCTTATTTAATCTCTAAATGCGTTTGCAGGCTAACTGACAGTCAAATAGATTTGCAGGGAAGAAACAACGGCTGATTAATCGTCTAAACTGTATACGAGCGACAAGGAAAATCATCAAGTTCACTCCTGTTGTGTCATTTTCATTTGAATCAAAATGAAAAATGTTACCACATTACATTGATGATTGAGAAACTGGCTTCAGAAAGACAGCTGGATACATGTTTTCAGTCCCAAAAGTTGGATATCATATCATATAAAGTGGCACAGCGACAGTTTAGCATTACGTCAACATCCAGACAATAAATCGAGAAAAGGCCGCCAGGTTTAAAAAAAGATTTTCTGTGATGAAGACTGATTTGTGCCGAAAAACCTCTCTTACAGAAGGACATGTGAAACACAGCGCAACGATGTCGCCCTCCTGGTCTGCTGCACAGATGTGAGAGACACAACAAACAAGATCAGACACGTTAATGGAAGAGTTCTGTCATCTCACAAGGATTGCAGTTCATTACGTCTGCTGATGAAACAGGGAAATGTGAGTCGTGACAACCGCCCGACTTCCACAATATTGATATGAACTAGAAATGTTATTTGATACAATGTGTGAGGCATTGCAGAAACACATCCATCCCAGGGGGAAGAGCAGCAGTGAGGCAGTATCCACAAGTCTCATAAGTTCAACAGCATCTATGTGCACTGCCCGCTCCAAATAAGTGGCACGCCGTAATATTCCGCCTGTGGGAGCAGTATTATAATCCGTGGTTACTTCAGTTGGCCAGGTCAAGGTTCAGAAATGAAAGGAGCCTAAAGAATTAAGGCAGCTGATGACCTAAATATACTGAAGGACCAGTTTATGGCATATTCCAATGCTAGGATGCAATGTGACCAGAACATCATTTGCAATGTGCAGCATCTATAGAGTTTATTTCAAAGTAGGCAAAGACCAATTTGACTATAATTCTTTGGCCTAAACCAGGCTGTTTTAAAAAAAAAAAAGGAAGGCTCTATTCGTAAACAATCAAAAGAACACCTCTGTGGGGGAGGACAGGACTGAGGTGAGGTGCCGAAGAAAACTAAACACAAACCTAAAACGAGACCACTAATCTACCCACTAATCAAGACAAACTAAAAAAGAAAACATGTCTAGCCCTGTACTCGGCACTTACCTAGTGTGTCTAACATTGATTCTGCTATGTGGTGTGCATGTAGAGGGTACCCCTACGTCCTTCCTCCCCCCACATACCTCAGAAGCAGAACCAAGCAGTGCTCTAAAGGGCTGAATGCTGCAGGAAGTCAAGCAAAAAGAGAGAGAAAGAGCTCCTCTTCAAGCCTCTCCCTTACATAATCGACTCCTGGAGGATGAGTGGCTGCGTCAACGACCAGGAGCCAATCGGCTCTCTCTCCACCAGCTCAGGTGGTAACCAGTCGTCCTCATTAGCATATTCCAGGAAACCTAGGTGAGGCAGAGAGAAAGGAACAGAGAGAAACTCCATGTGGCACATTTTTACTCTGCAATAGAATAAATATCATTTGTCTTTGATGACCTGTGGCCTGTTCTTTAACTGTCATATCTTGTTTATTCTGTTGATTGATTGTCGTTCATTAATAAGCTGCTGCAAGCACTTTTTCTTTTTTTATTGTTGTTGTTTGTTTTTTTTTTCGTTTTTTCCAAAAGCAATTAGCAAAGATAAATCTGAATCCACCCTCCAGATATATTTTTGATTGGGTTGCCATGGTTGTTTTGTTATAACCTGTCAAAGAGACTTCTTGTCACTATTTTGTGGCCATTTTTTTATGTGTGTGTGTTAGAGATTTATTTGTTGTTCCCATCATTATTCAGATCTGATGGAGGTCCCTTTACACTCAGTTTAGTAACTGTTAACCCATGCTATTGTTTTATAGCATGCATGACTGGAGCATCACTCTGAGCTGTGCTTCTATTGGCCGATATACAGCGTGCGTTAGAGAGCGACTCAGTGCTTTGATTCAGGCTTGTAAATTTGGCAGCAGGAGACCATTTAAATCTCACTACTAAGAGGCAAAATAACTCAGCCCTTAATTTGCTGACTTTGCTGCCAGCAAACAAACCCCCAGTACCAAAAAAGAGCATATATAGTGACATCTGCCACTATACCTCATCATTTTTTCTCTGATATCACATTTTTTTGCCGTGTTATCTTCCAATTACATTTAGCTCCTGTCTGTAATTCACTCCTCATGACCATTATACCATGTGCAACGGCTCCATGAATCTTTTATTCATGTCATTAGTCAGGAAGTTTTTTGGTCCGCTCCCTTAATAAATCTGTTTCTGTGCCACTGAGGTTCATTCTTAGTTCCCCCCCCACCACCACCCGTCTCTCTCTCTCCCATGCCTTTTTTCCCCCCTCTGTGTTGCTGTTTCGCTATATCAGAAGTTCTTTATTACCTGGAAACAAGGGCAGATTTATGCCTTTGTCCAGGATGGAGGCAGGTGTGGTTTACTGTGTGCGTTGTGAGGGATGGGTTGTGTGCAAGATTAATTTGGAGGAGAGGAGAGGAGAGGAGAGGAGAGGAGAGGAGAGGAGAGGAGAGGAGAGGAGAGGAGAGGAGAGGAGAGGAGAGGAGAGGAGAGGAGAGGAGGAGAGGATTGTCTGTTACCTTGTGCCATTGTGTGTAGATGCAGGCAGAGATAATAGGGAAGAGCTGGTTCATTAACTCTCAGGGTCCATGACCAGCCTCTGTCTGTGGCTGTCTGTGTCGCTCACCTTGGAAGACTGCTGCCCGCGCTCTTTTCCTCTTTTCTCTGCCTCTCAGTTTGTCTGGGTCTTTCTTCTCTCGCCCCCCCCTCCCTCCCCCCTCCCTCTGTCTGCCTGCTAAGGCCATGATTTCTATTAATACCTGGGAAAAACCATGGGCGATCCTTTGAACCGATGTGTAAATTTCACTTACATGAAGATAGATGGCCTAATTATCCAACACGACGCCCTGTAGAAGGAACGAAATGCTGTCTCACTGCATAGCTTGACGACGTTGCGGCAGACGGTGTCGTTTGAAATAAGATAAAGCTTCCATACGTCTGTGTTTTACAGATTAAAAACATGTTGACCTGCCTGTAACCCATTTGTACCATGATTGAACTAAGTGGCTTTGCCGGGGCATTGATGTTGTTGCAGCAGAGCTGACTTCAGGTTTTTCTTTATTTCCCTCGGCTGCTTGATTCCATTTCCATAATTTCCGGTGTTGTGAGTCTGGTGCCACATTTTATTCCAGCAGCTTATGCTGGAATAAAAGGGTCAAAATACACTATTAGTTGCTGCCTCGAACACACTGCTGTTCAAAAACATTTTGAGTGTAGGAGTTCCTGCCTTCAATTTTCCATTTTTCTTCTGGCAGGAAAACATAGATATACACACACACACACACACACACTGGTATCAGAGTAAGTGATTGGTTGTTAACCAGTCTGGAATAAAAGAGACTGAATACCAAACACAGGAAATTGATGTATTCCACCCAACCCCACCTCCCGTTTTTTCCCATAATCCTTCACTGTCTTTAGTTCTCCCACCATTGCACGCTGACAAACAATGACGCTCTCTACTCACACTCTTAACTCTTCCCTGTTTGAGCCACATTAAAAACAAAACAACAAATCGGGCATGTGATCGCGTTTAAATATGGCTGACGAGTATGCGATTAAAGTGCTTGCATATAATCGTGTTGGTACAGCTGTTGCGGTGCTTCATCGCTGTACCTCGCTCTCTCCTGCACAGCGCTGCAACTCTCCCAGAATTCTTTCCCTATGACCAGACGAAGCAATCGTCACTGTATATGTATGCATATGCATATGTGTTTATGTACGCATGCTTGTTAACTTTCTGCTAAATGCCATCCCTCTCTCCTAAATCCTCAATCCCCCCTTTTAGCCACTTCATTTAGCACAATGACAGCCGTACACATTGCCGTTGTTGTCTTTTTTTTTTGTTGTTGCCGTTGCCACTCGTATTAATAATTCACTTTTTTTTGTAAGCGACTGATATAAAGTGGGCTAATCCCTTTATGAGAGGAGAGGGTGAGGCTGAGTTTGTCAGCAAGTGTTTCCTAATGAATGGAGCTTGTTTCATCGGTATGCACGGTGTGTGATTATGTAGTGAGTGTGCGGGTGCGTGTGTTTGTCTGGGAGGGAGCAGGGCTAATTTCCAGCCTGCGAGGGTCCTGGAGGACTAAGCTGCTTTTGACCTGATAAGCTCATTAGAATTCCACACTAATTACAACAGGCCCTGTTTGGCTGTCACCGAATGAGAACAACAGGTCCCAACTACATCAGGAGAGTAAAGTTAAGGGAATAGAGGCGAGGATGTGTGAAGATGCTCATCAGGAGGAGGGAGTATGAACAGAGGGAGAGAGACGAGAGGAATGAGTGAACAATAGGACTGAAAAGAGGTTTGAGTGGAAAGCTTATTAAGGAAATAGTTCTCTGACTTGTAGAAATTACAAACATCCCACAAGTTTGATGCAGAGGAAAAGGATTCAGTGACACCAGGCAGAGAGAGAAAGACAGCAGTGGGAGGGAGCGAGAGGGAGAGATTGTAAATTAGCCGGGCCGCCGCAGAGCGTTTTCTCTGACTTGTCGAGGCTAAACTGAGGGCAGCAGGGAGTGGGGCCCGATATGTCAGAATCTCCCTGGCAACCAATCCTTCAGCGGCCCACACACACACACATATGCGCACACTTACACACACACACACACACACATCAGATGTAGTGCCCTGTTGAGGCTGGCCCGGCGTGTTGTTTGCATCGCGGCCCAGATTAAATCTAAGGCAGGTCTGGAAAATTTATAACCGGGCCTCTCTGCCTTTTCTTTTTTTTTGTTCACATTTAGAAACTCAGACTGTTTTTATTTGACTTTTTTTTTTTTTTTTCAGAATATTTTTCAAGCTCTTTAATCTGAAATATCTCCATCCCCTCCTCCTTGTTTGTTTGCCTGTAAAATGTGTCGGTCTTTGTTTTCTTTGTGTGTTTCTTCTATAACTGTGGCTTCAGTGCCTACAGTCAGTGTATGTGTGTGTGTGTGTCTGCACAAATATTTGCCCTGATATGTTTGTGTGTGTGTGTGCGTGGGCTGCGCTGTCTGGGGGGTAAAAGCACTCACCAGGGACGCCGCCACCTCGACCTCTATTATTCCCTTCTATTTGCCATTTCCTCTCACACTGCCGCAGAATGGGAAAGGGAATTATAAGAGGACGTCAATTTGTTTTCTATGTCAACATGAAGCATCCCTGTAATCCCGCTCAGTCAGTCACACAGTCACTCTTTTCGGCCATAGTCCAAAGCCACTAGAGCCAGAGCCAGAAGCATCACTCATTATCCAGGTCGTTTTAAGACACAGGGAACCACCCCCAAGGCCCGACACTATTTGTGAAACATGGGCAATATTCAGTTTGTGTGTGTGTATTTTCCTTTTTTTTTTTTGTACATGGAGGCATGGCACCTGTGTATTTGTATTTGCTCACTCCAGGGCAGTGTATGTGCCTCCCCCTGGGCAGCAGCCGGTGGGTGGGCAGTGCAGTGCAGAGCAGAGATGAGTGGATTAGCCTCTGGCACACATTTGCACCTTGGGACCAGTCGCTGCTGGCGCCAGCCATCTTTGGCACCAGTTCATCCCTGGGTGCTCCAAAGGCTGAGCCCCTCAGGAGATGTTCGCAATTGCAGATGTCCGTGCGTGAGGAAATGTCTGTTCCTGTGGCAAAGTCTGTTAAGGTGTTGCTTGCGCGTCTCTGTGCGCCATAATAAAATTGTGTATCTATGTACTGAATGTGTTAGAGGCTGTGCATGTGTGTAAGAGAGAGAGAGAGAGAGAGTATGTGTGTGTGTGTGTGTGTGTGTATGTGTGTCCTTGGAAGCTGAAGCCATGAAGTCTTGCCAGAAGAGGAAGGGAACAGTTGCCTCCACTGGGATGACACTTAATTGGACTCCTGTCAGTGTTTGGCTGCCTTTCACTCTCTCACTTCCTTCATTCTCTGCTGCAGTATTCTATCTATCTATCTATCTATCTATCTATCTATCTATCTATCTATCTATCTATCTATCTATCTATCTATCTATCTATCTATCTATCTATCTATCTATCTATCTATCTATCTATCTATCTATCTATCTATCTGTCTGTCTGTCTGTCTGTCTGTCTGTCTGTCTGTCTGTCTGTCTGTCTGTCTGTCTGTCTGTCTGTCTATCTAGATCTTCAAGGTGATCTACAGTATTATCTTCCTACGTAGATACATTTGTATCTCATATGTCTCTCTCTCTCTCTCTCCCTCCTGTCTTTCTGTCCTTCTTTCACACTCATCCCTCCCTCTTAATTTGAGAAACAGCACAGCGATCGATTGGTGGTCGCAGCCTCTCGTCTCCCCACCCTCCTTGAATTTATTATTCTCTCAAACACACACACACACAGCACGCTGATGTTCCCCTGGAGAACTGGGATGCGCAGCTACTGACTCACACACACACACTCATACACATACAGCATAACGCAAATGCATATGTTGATGCATGGTAACATCACATGTACAGGGACACAGTGTCAACTCATGCATTATATACATATGTATGTATATACTGTACATGTGTGCACACTGGTGCATTCGCACACTCATTAGTTTAAGCAAACACTGACACAGGCCTCAGAATGAGCTGGGCTGTTGTGGTCTGACTCAGCATTTCACATGACACTGGTTCCGTTTAAGCTTCGTCCACACTGTAGATCAGCTCAGAGCGATGGGAGTTTAGATCGTACGGTAACTGACAGAGCTGCTAAAGACGTTTAAAAACATTGTGACGGGTATTCTCGCAAATATTACTCACTTTTACATAAACCCTGAGAATTAGATAATACATGTCACATACATGTGTAACCCTAACCCTACGCAAACCACAGTCAGATACATTTATTCCGCATACATGTAAGCAAAGCTATTGTCAAAAAATTTGACAACATTTTTGCCAGTTCAAATCCCCACCAGGTCAAAAAAAAAAGGGCTGGGTTATCCCTGAGCAAGGCACCCAACCCCCATTGCCGCCCGCTGCTCCCAATTCTAGGAAGGTTTCTAGTCGAGGATGAGTTCAATGCAGGGAAGGAATTTCCCCTGGGGGCCTGATAACAGACTAATTTAATTTAAAAATGCTTGAGTGAAAAAAAAAAAAAAACGACTTTGCATTCATTATGAATCCACTCCAATGGTGCATGTACAGCGAACATGCCAATAATTTTCCCCAAGCGAAGTTACAAGTGAGCAAACAATAGAGCGAGCAGAGAGGGAGAAAGTGAGGTGTGAGTCACTTGATCATGAACATAGTTAGCTCTCGCATGAGCCACAGGTGAGCAGTTACGAGATCTCCAGGACTGTACTTGGTTAAATCCACGCTGACTGCATGTCACCTTGGACGAAAGAGCAAAATGCGAGAACTCAGAACTAATAATAAATATTAGTATTTATATATATTTTCTAACCACTAAATGTTCAAAATCTTAATCGATACAAAATTCACTCACAACTATCCGTAATTGTGTGTTGTGTTACCTTGAGTAATGCGTTTGGTGAGATTGTTATAAAGAACACGGTTTTTTTTTTCTGCTGGCCTCCATGAGACCAACCCCACCTCCCCACCTTCCACCACCCCAACCTGCAGAGAGTCATCGTCACTCTCCTCCCCTCCCTATTTACGACTCTGCTTTGAGTCAGGCCGCAACTTTCAATTTACACAGCACCACAAATCACACGCAGTGACTTTGGGAAGCTGAGTCGCCCGTGTTCTAAGAAGGTTTGATGGTGTGAGCTCGGCTAATAGGCTGTAAGTAAAAGATGCAGGGCGAGTGCTCGGAGGAGGAAGATACTGCGAGCTGTGATCAGACAGATGCAGTCATATAGAGTTTCATCTCCCAGACAGAGTTAATGCATAGAAGATACTATACTTTGTCATTTTTTTTTTTTAGCAATTTAGCAAGTTTTGAATGCCACAACCTGAAAGAGCATAAAGTTTGGGTGTTTTTATACCTGCATTTTGCTCCGATTATGGGAGAAATATGTAACAATGTCGCACTTAACCTTAGTTATTTGTTTTCTCACTGCAGTCTCGACTCGACATTTCCTGAACTCTACACGCTTACACACAGTTTTGTGATTGAGCCAGAATTTTGTAGGAAATTCGCCATTTTCGTGATGAGCAGCTATGCTACGCCGAGAAAACAATGCCTTATATCTGATGATGATAACATGCATCCACACACCATATGAGGCTTATGATGACCTATAAACTGGATTCTGTCTTGTATAAAGTACCTAAAAGTGACACTTGAGTAAAAGAACAAGTATTTTACCAGAAAATGACTTAAAGTTAAAGTCACTTTTTTATAATATTACTTAAGTAAAAGCCTTAAAGTTTATGACATTTACTGTAGTTAAGTATCAAGTCGTTTTCTGATATCAAACCTACTTCAAATTTAGAAGTAAAAGTACTTAAAAAGTGAGGAGTGGTGGTGGCTCAGTGGTAGGGCCGATTGTCTTTCAACTGGAAGGCTGTGGGTTCAATACCTGGCTATGCTAGTCTATATGTGTCCTTGAGCAAAGACACTTTAAGCCCATGTTGCAGCGTGTGAATGTGTATGAAAGGTGTGTGAATAATACCAACTCTTCTTCTTGTGATTTTATTTGGTCGTAGCGAGTAACAAAGATAGTTAGAGGAAATGTAGCGGAGTAAAAGTAAAAGTTGCTAGAAATATAAATAACAAAGTAAAGTACAGATATGTGAATTTTGTACTATAGTCCATTAGAACCCATCTAGGGGTTGGAACGACCCCGGTTTGTAAATAACAAGGTTTTACAGAGGGCGATAAACATGGCGCATGGACCAGAATCAGGCCAGCTCGAGTCTGACTCTGGTCCATCTAAAGGTAAACAAGCAGTCGTAGTTCAACTCCCAACTTTGAGAAATTTGATGTTTCAGTAAACCTACTCCGTTAAGAGTTAATCCTCTTCCTGGAAGAAATATTCTGTCTTCGAATTGTTGTTCATGACAAACTCATAGACAAGAAGTGTCTCTCAAATGTTGATTTGACATAATTCGGTCTGACTGAGGACATGTGGTGATTAGACTGTGGTAGGAGAATGTGCCGTGTGGGGTGTGTTTGATGTGCGCACCATGACACATCAAAGATGGAGCGCGTTGCATCTCTCCTGGCTAATAATGTAAGTAGAGTGAAACGTGACCACATGTGATGAAGCAGCCCCATATTCTGCCGACACAGCACAGACTCGACATGAGTACAGAAGCTGATATTTTGGTGCCATGCGGTAACTCGCGTTGTTCGGTCTATTCTATGGTTTCTAGTGCACGTGTGTGTGCACGCTTTCTTTCATTGCAACAACAAAAACATTAACATCATTAGAAGATGGAGCAGAATAACGACATAAAAGGCAGAATAATGGAGAAGGGGAGCTTTTAACGTCAGGCATTTTCATAGATTAAGTGCCCAAACAAGCTGCATCTTCCTCACAAAGAGAAACTGAAATGTGACTTTCTTATCTGCATCGTACATTTTTTAGATGTTGCTTCTTAAAAAAAAGTGGGGCCGGGCCTTTGTTTATTTCGAAGTTGCCTTTGAGGTGTAGCATGAGAGGAAGATGAGAAGTTTGTTTGTTTGATACACACACACACACACACACACACACATGCGCGAAACGCGGGCCCGTATCATGCTGTCGCCAAGGATGGCAGGCTTTCAGTTTGAAAAGACTGTTATGGAAAGCCCTATTACAGTGCAGAAGGTTTCAACCTCAATTATATGAGAATATATAGTAGTCAGGCCGCTAATGAAAATGAAGGAGAGCGTCGACTCCAGCAAACAGCTTTCTGTGAAAGATGGGGAAGTAATCTATTCTCTTTACGAGGAGCAGTACTTTTTTCCCCCCCTGACTGCCACGGCTTTAATGAAGAGCTTACATACCTGAGGGGAATGATTCGGGAGCAAAGCATTGGGCGACATATTGAATGTGGCTCTAAAATGGAAGTCTGGAAGACAGGTCTTTGCATTTTACTGTAGGTGTGTGTGTGTGTGTGTGTGTGTGTGGCTGTTCATTTGTGCATGTGTGTGTTTTTTTTTTAAATCCATACACAGTGTAGGTGTGAAGTCGTGCCGACAAGCTTCCGTGTCCATTCATGCTCAAATGAAAATATACTGTACATTCACACATGAATGAATGAATTGTGTGTATGTGTGTATATACTTTTCTTGGCATAAACACTGACCTTGTTATGACCAGTAATCCTCAAGGAGACCAAAACCTGGTCCTAGATTAACCTGTTTCTGAGGAACTGGTTAATGTCTCCTTCGTGTCTATAGAAAATGACAGCCCACTTTATCCTTTTTTACTTCTTCAGGATTAAGCATACAAAAAGGTGAATGCAGTGGTACTGAGTTACTCATTATTGGAGAATCCAGAACAGGTCAAGAACAAACTCAAACAGGAAGTCGTCATTGTCAAAATCTCAAATTTAGGAGATGTATATAAAAACAGAGGGTCGATCCAAAGAGCCAGGTTTGATATTGCCAGGAAACATTCGAATCTTCATCTGTCCAGGTCTGGAAGAAAATGACACCCAGATTAATTTGCACCAGAACGATGGAACATATAAAGAGAATAAGCGACCCGTGGTCCAAAGCTCCCCATGTCATCTGCCAAACATGGTGGAGCCAGTGTCATGGCATGAGCACGCACTGTCATCCAATGAGACTGAGTCACTGGTGTTTATTGATGACGTGGCAGCTGATCGAAAATGGCTGCATAATCTGCTCAGATTCAGCCAAATACTGTAAAACTGATGGGACAGTGTTTCATAGGACAGACGGATCATGATCTAAACATACCGTTCAAAGCAACGCGCGAATATTCTTCAATGACCTCAACCCAACAAAGTGTGGTTTTTACTGAGGCCCAGTTATTTATACATCAATTCTTCTGCAAATGAACAACTAGAACAAGGACACGTGATTATTATGTAAAACTGAAAGGCTACAATAGCGTTATTTTTATTTACAGTGTATATATACAAATGAAAATGGGCTATATTGCTGAGCAACGACCAGCTGTCTGCCTACAGACTTCCCTCGCAGAGTCCACACAGGACTGAGGCAGAAAAGGCTCCGCTGTCGTGTATGTTTCTGCATCGCTGTCAATCATCATGCAGAAGCCCAGCGTTCGTGCCCGCCCGCCACCCATCCACTCTCGCGGAAGCTGAGCTTCCCCGGAAGTGACGTTTTTGCCGCATTCGTCCAATCGCCGTCGAGCTCACCGGTGGAAAAAAACCTGTTCTGTGTCGTCAAATAGAGAACAAGTTTAAGTGGCGAAGTGGTTTTAATGCGGAGGCTGCTACAGGAATATGAAAATCACGCAAGACAAGACGACATTTGAGAGGAAGCTGAGCTTCACTCGCCCAGCAAAGCTTCTCACGGGAACTCTTTGTCCAATTACCTGCCTCAGAAAATTAAGGGATTATAATTCTTGAACAATAATAACAATAATTATGACGTGAGTTATTATTTTTTTTGTCCAACCCCTTGAATTACAGCTCAACACTTTAATCATCCTGATGAATGAATTCCAAACCCACTGTTTTGTTGTGACAGCAGTTGAATTGTGTGTCTGCAGTGAAGTCTGCGCCGTCATTGTCGTCGCTCTGATTTGTAAACTCCGAGCACTTGGAAGTGCGTCTCCACTGTGTGATGACTTAATTGATTACATGCAATAAAATAAAGGTGGAAATTGGCAAATAACCCATTTAAATGAAAATACATAATCAGACGGCGCAACACGATCTTGGCTGCTGGAAGGTTTATGCATATCATTTTCTGATTTTTCATTGTTTACCAGCATTTGGAAGGGAAAACAGACCATAATCTTGGACAATAAGTAAGAGTTCCTGCAAACAATGTGCAATCAGTGTTGTTTACTCCACAGCTACCCAGCAATCGGATCCAATCAAGGGAACTATACCTGCTTGTTTGTATAACCTGTGGTCAAAAGAGCAGCTTGTTATGTTAATCACTTGCCATAAATATTGGTCTGCGTCACATAATGTTCCTCAAAACTCCAGCAGTTCTGAGACGAAAGACAGAAAACTTAAGTGAGTTGTGATCGAGCTGCACAAGATCATGCCTGGGTTAATACAACAGGCCAGAGGGAGATAAAGACAAAGACAGAGACAGGAAGAGGGGGAAATAAGATTTCATTTAAGGGAATGTGCCGCCGCCTCAGAGACAGTGTAGTGATGTGAGTCTGACCTCTGCAAGGAAAGCAGCAGCAGGGGTCAGCGAAGTTGATCCAATTCTGGGCAGTCGGTGCCAACACTCTGATTAAGAGGTGAAGAAGGGGGCAGGCTGACCATCATCTCTGCAGGCAGATCCGCTCTGGGCTGCATGCGTGGTGCAGTGGAGGGAGATCATACCGCTGAAATGACTGGTGTTGCCTGGTCATGGTTCTTGCATAAGCTGCGATTTGTTTGTTTTGATACTTAATCATCCCAATAGTTTCAACATTAGTGTGTGTGTGTGTTGTTGTTGTTTTTTGTGGTGACAGAGGATTAATTCTGCTTGTCTCATTTATTAAAGCAGAGCTGCTTCAGAAAGAAGAGATAAGATCATGCAAATTAAATTTGTATTTATATGGAGAAATGTCAGTCGGGTTAAGCTGCTGCAAACTTAGTAGCTGATTAGTAGCATGCTATTAGCAAAGTTGGCACAAACACTGTGTGTAATTGACATTCAGTTAGCTATCTTAAAGATAGTGCTGTCGTAATTTAGACCAGCTTCTCCACTGCACAGTTGTAGCACGGCTCGTCTCTAGCTCGGTTTGGTTTACAACCTCCTCGAAGTGCACGGGGTCATCATAGCACGGCTGCACAAATCTGCTGGTTTATATGTTGTATGTTTTCAGGCTTTTTAAAGGCGACATAGACCGGATAGCTCCAATTAACGCTGCGTTTGTGTGTGTGTATCTGCGTCATTACCTCGTTTATGAAACCCTAAAGTTTCAGAACAAACAGTTCAGCCACTGCTGAGAAAATAGGGTTTTATTGTTTTCCTGGGCTCTGCGAAGCGGATCGGCACTTCCCTATGCTGATGATGTCATCAGAAATCCTCACCACTCCTCTCACCACTGTAGCGCCTCCTGGTGCGGCACTAGCCGGGCACATCCGGTTGCGTACATTCAACCGCAGAAGAAGAAGAAGTATTCTCGTTGTAGCTGCTGAGATGCAGAGCATCCACCGTGCCAGAGGGGGAGCTGTGTATCTGAGAGCTGGCCTACCAATTACGTCACTTCCAGGTACCTGGCCAATCACAGGACAGTGGGAAAGCTCTCGTTGGCTGGCCAATCACAACACAGTCCACGTTCTGGGGGTGTGGTTTTGGTCTGAAACAGCGCGGCTGACGAGAGCGTCAGTGAGGAGATATTTTGATCGCTCGTTTGCAGCGACTAGGAGGTTTTTAACCATGAAAACAAATATGTGTGATACAAGCATTCAATGCCACCTTTAAGTCTTTTTAACCCTCAGAAAACAGTACATTTAGGTGGCTTTTTTCCATTACTATGTTAAAATATAAATACAGAGGCTATAAGATTTTTGTCAGCCCAACCTATAGGCAGTCTGATGAAAAATATTTGTTGTTTTTTTCATTTTACCAACTATACTATTTAACCCACTGGTCTGTGCCGCGTGAGGACTAAGGGCCGCTAACTGATCTACAGTTTCCTGTGTTGGACGTCGTGCTCAGGACTCGCTTGGAACCTCCACAGAGCAGTACTAATAAAGCCAGGTACTATCCCTAATGGAAAAGCAGCTAGAACTGTGTCAATCTGTCCTGGTCTCCGATTGGCTGCAGTTGGTTCGCGTAGTCATCAAGGAACCAGGCTAATTGCATCTTTGAAGAGTTCAAATGTAGCAGCTGGCAACTCGCGATCGAGTGCCAGTTGGAGGCTTTTGTTTCCATGTGGCAAAACTCACCAGCGATTGGAAAGTCGGGCGGAAAATCATGTCAACTTGGCATGAGATCAAGCCAAGGAATCGCAAATGTGGGCTTTGTTGTCTGCACCATATGTGGATGACATAATGACACCACCGCCTCCTCCTCCTCCGTGTTAGTGAATGACACAGACTGGTATTAATTTGTGATCAATTATTTGTAATCTGATGATATTATGGGGTGAAATATCACGACGCTAACTTGCTCGTGGGGTGTGTTGGCCGAACCTCCGAATGACGTCAACGGAGCCAAATAGCAGCACGCGCACACGTGTCATCGCTCTTTACTACGTTCATTTAAATGGGCCAGAGTGGGATGTGACAATTAAACAAAGGGGGGGGGGGAGTGATAATGAGAAGGAAACACAAACTCCAGCACAGAGATGCAACACTGAGGTCAGTGCAAGTGAACAGTGTCGTCTCCTAGCCAGTGAGCCGGTCTCTTTCCAAGCATTTATCTGTGTGTTTGTGTGTTTGTGTGTGTATGTGTGAGAGAGAGAGAGGGAAGCAGTGGGGAGGAGAAGTCATGGAGCTGGTTTGGAGTTCTCCTGCTGGGCTAAAAGTTGTGCGACTGGTCAACTCTAATTAGGCCAGTCTCAGCAGCCTTTCCCCCACACCTCTCCTCCATCACACAAACACACATAAACACAGGAAGAAAGGAAGGTTTTTTAACTGTGTTTCTGTATCACACTGGAGATCTGTCCTTTGTTGTTGAGCATTCTCTCTGTCACGCACACACAGAGACAGACGTGACATCAGACTGACACTCTCACACGAACGCAAAGATGGAGGGGAAAGCCTGCAGAGACATGTGAGGGAGTGCACTAATCTACATGGCGTAACATTCTCTCTGTGGATCTGTGTGCGTTTGAACTTTTCAACGGGAGGACGGCGAGGAGCGATTGGCCACTCTGTAAATGTCAGTGGATCTGAGCAAAGACGGCCTCGCACTGTCACCTGTCACTCATACTATTCTTTATTTATTATTTATTTATTTATTTTATCTCTGTCTGGGTTCTGTTTATGTTCTTCTCTCCTTACCCCGTCCTCCATCTCCACCCCTTTTCTGCACTTTTATTATTGTCTTAACATTGCCTGCAGGAAAATAGCACATCCTGTTATAGACACACTTTTTTTTTTGTTTCTGCCGTGTTTTCTCTCCCTTTATATGTTTCGCTGTCTTCTCGTTCTCTCTTTTCCTCCGTAGCAACCATTCTTGTCTCACGATACACAAGGTTCCATAGACTTTATAGGATTCTGGCTGCTTGGCTTTATTTATTCCTAATTTATTAGCCTACCTTTATTTTTGCTCAGCTGGTAATTTGATTTTTTTCTCTCTCTCTCGTAGAAGGAACTGTTGTTTTATTACATTCTCCTAAACCATCTCCAATTTCCTACAGTATTACCGAGGGAGGGCTCTTTCATTTAATTTGTACGGAAATTAATTTGTCAGTGTGAGAAATAGGATACTTGCTAATCTGGTTATGCCAGGGTTCCCCCCCCATACACACACACACACACACACCACACCTACTCTTAACTCTTTTCCCACTGTTCAGTAATACGTGATAAAAAAGGCAGGGTAAACAGGATTTCCAAGACAAATGAATAGAATATGCGGAGCTTTTTGTGACAAAGGAACCACAGAAAGGGGAAGTGCGAGAAAGCCAACTGGAGAGGGAGAGTATTAAAATCCAAAAGCCCAGAGGTGGGGTCATAAAATGGCTGCCTTTATTGAGCAGGGCGCAGTGGGCCAGCCGACGCCTTTAAGCCTTTTTCCAGTGTGCGCTGCATCTCTCTGCGTCCTGTTTTCACTTCACTTCAACGCGCCGGCGCTTTATTGTCATGGCGTTTCTGTGCTCGTGAAAATACTTCTTTTTTGCAAAAGAGGGGATTTGTTTATTCATGAATAAATCCAATGAATAAACATATTTCAGTGTACTTATCTCTCAGCATGTGTTTCCAACTCCAGTGATGCAAATTTTCTGCAGCCACGAAACAAAACCTTCCCCCGGAAAGTTGGAGCTGTTTTACATTTTTTGGGAAATATTGTTGATTCACCTTTTTTTTGCTGAGTCTTGTTTTGTACAATAAATATGAAGCCGGAGTCAGAAGGTAGTTAGCATGACGTGCAGAATTATATTTTGTTTGTTTGATCAGCACAAATATGCAAAGTATTGTGCTTTTGTGGACTTCTCTCGGGTGCATAAAATGAAACGCTGAAAACGAACTCTGTCAAGCAAAACTATCAGGTCTGACTAAAGGCCCTGCAAACTGAATCTCCGCCCCACTGGTAGGTGGGTGGAGTATTAGGCCCCGCTCACCAAGCAGAAAAAACATTTTGACAACAGAAGTGCATGTGCACAGACATATAGCACAGGCTTCAGGGTGCATTTCTGTGTATACACCAGCAGCGCAGGGGCAGGAGGGGCAAGAAGACCGGCTTTTTGAGTAGTAGTATTCACTTCTTAAACTTCTCGTTGGCGCTTCTTTGTGGGGTTTTTTTTTTTTTAAACTGTTTGCAGCTGTCTCACTTCACCAGTGCTGTTTCCTCCATCTGTCCTGACATGAAACGATTCCCTTCCTTTGTCCCTCTCCTCGGTCCCATCCCTCCTGGCCATCTCTCCACTCCATTCAGAGCGACTCTTTGCTTGTTGTGTGTTTGTCTGAGATATGGACTGGGATGCGCGCAGAGCGACTGCCCACTCCACACATTCCTCTGTAGTCCGCCCGCTTCTATTTGGACGTTGAACAAATCGATTTGGGCGTCGATTATTCAAGGGGCATATTTTAAAAAACTTTTGACTGGCTTCTCTCCAACTCCTACCCTTACTTTTTTTTTTTTTTCCACCATGCATCTGCCTCTCTCAAACTCACACTCATATCCAGCTGCTGCTCTGCAGGATACAGCTGAAGGAGGCCCGTGGGCCATGTAGTTCAAGGCTCTGTCTAAAGTCTGATTACACTGCAGCAAATCAGCGGTGTAACCTTTCTCCTCGGGGTGCTCGGGCACAGCTGACAGTCGCAGATAGGGAGACAGAGAGGATCTATAAGTAACAGAAACCGCCGTCTTTGGAAAAAGAGACAAACCCTCCCGATCAGGCAGTTAATTCCTCAGTTTGCAGTGGGCGTATCGTTCAGAGGAAGTTTCTTATTTTTGTCGTCTGCTAAATTTCCTGCACTGTGTGATTTGACACCGTGGAGCCACATTCTTGCAGTGACATATCACACACGGGTGTGTTATTTCACAGAAATGTGTTAACTTTTCTTTTGCCATTGAGTAGTTCTTGCACCTCTCCCACATGGATCGTAGTGAATGCCTTCGGGAAGAAAACATAAGACTACATAAAATCTATGTATGTTATGCGACTAATGAATATTCAAGAATGGTTGGACACAGCCCAATAAAGCATTCATCACGGGGACATGAGCGGAAGCACGGCTGCAGGCGCACTCCCGCCCGTTATTAATATAAATGATCTTCACCACAAATGGCTAATGGACTCTACTCTGTCCCTCTCACTTGGGCAAGGAAGTCAAATTATTTTCCCTTGAAGATAAAAAAAAAAGGTGATAATCTTAATAAAGGTCCAAATCCTCGGCTAATAACCTACAAGGCATTGATTTACAATGTGCTATGATTTATATTTGTACAACAAATCAAGAAGAACTGTTACATATTGGGGCTACAGCTATTGGTTATTACGAGCTACAACAGAATGGCTATTGTTTCTGCTTGTTTGTCCGTCGATAGATTTTGTCGTAAAATGTGAGATCAAAATAAAGTTTAGATATGCTTAACCCTAATCCACGAGTATGATAATCATAAATCCACTGAGTACTTTTTTTGGTTTGTTTCGTAGTTAGTAAAATGTCATATTTTGCAAGGCCGTATCACTCGTTCTTTCCCAAAACCCAGACATATTCAATTTTAATGACACGTAACGGAGACACGAGACGGAATGAGCAGACTCAAAGAACTGACTGATTATTTTTCCCCCGCACCAATCCACCGACGAATTAATGGACAAATTGTTTGAGTTCCATCTGGGAGAGCTGTCGAAAAAGAGCAACTCCAATGTGAAGCTCAAACTTTTAAATCAATAGTCAAACCACAGGGTGCTGTGTGAAGATCACAAACAAAACCTGCTTCTTTAAGATAACACAAAAAAAAGAAAAATCCACTTTCTCAAATTGACAAACCGCCCAGCTTAGTGGGGTTCGGCTGTATCCAGTTTCTTGACAGTGTTAAAACTCTAAAACTAGCATATTTCCCATCATATACAGTGTATTCTATTATTATAATAATATTCTAGGCTGAGTAGAAATGACATCATAGTACATTGCACCTAAACATTTATATATATTATATAGTGCTGTCAAATGATTCAAATATTCTAAATGTCCCTTAAATTCTCTTTTTGAGAAATGATTTTTTTTCTCATTTTAAGGCCAAAAAGAACGTTAATCTCGCGATAAACAAATTGACGCCGTTAAAATGGGTTTTTCGTTAACACCGTTAATGAAGCGTTTAACTGACGGCACTAATATTATATGCTGATATAAAGTAATGCAGTTGAATTTAAGCTGCATTTCTTGTATTAAATGCACTACATTAAATGACCTATGGTCCAGTTTCCATCATTAACATCTATCACCAGCAAACGTAATACAACTAAGAGTGCATATATACATATGATGCACAGTTATAAGCACTTCTATGTCTCCGGTCTCTTTCTGACAGGTTATCTATTTGACAAATGAAATGAAGCACTGTGACGATTTCCAAACACCTGCGGATTCTATATCACCTCCGAGCCCTAATGTTCATTTTACAGTTTACTTGAAGGATAAAGTTCGTCAGTTCTTTCAGGGCTGAACGAGCAGAACACGCGCTCCGTCACATTTGCCTGAAAATAAGCCGTCACTTATTATAGAGAACTCGCGACAATCATTACTCCTTTCATCAAAGTCCATTCAGCCAGACGAGGGGGAAAAACAGTGAGGGGAGAGCGACGCAGAAAGTGAGCCACAGAGTAAATGAGTGTTATAAAGAGGAAATGATTCATTAAGGACTTTCTCATAAGGCCGGGATCATTCTGTGACTTGACGCGACGAATGCTGCAGTGCCGTACGCTCCAGCTGTGTCTCCCGCACCCAGTCAAGGCATGAAACATAGATCAAGAGGAAAGTTTGAGCAAGGGGAAGAGTATGTGTTATATGAGCCTATGGCTGATTGCTCTGACACAAGAGGCGAGTGAGGGGGAGGAATCGCTTTGGTGAACTCGTCGTGCGTCTGATGTATTTCTTCCTCTTGAAACGCACCTTATGTAACACGAGAGCACTCGGAGATTCAAACAGTCCGTTCCGATGGACCAATCCATCTGGAAAAGCAAGTTGCAGCTGCTGCTTCCCACTGGACTTTTTTCCCTTCATGCCAAGTCACATACGTCTCTTTATTCTTGTGCAGCAATGTGTTGTAATCAAGTAAGCCCAGCGGCAGTGTAATCTCAGTCAGATAGTATAAACCACCAACTAACTCCTCTGCTGCTTTCCTACTTTTCGTCGTCAGCAGCCTCCAGGCACACCTCCCTCTCCTCCCTCCCATGGCTTTCCTCTCTGTCACCAGCTTTTCACTTAAGTCTGCATTTCCTGGAGAGAGAGGCATGTGCCGTGTTCGACTATAGCCGCGTTTCCATCGTGGTACAGTTCGGTTTAGTACAGTGACGCTTTTCTGTCGCTCGATCAGCTGACTGTCGTGGGTCCAGCTCCACCTGTACCGTACCACGTACTCCATTCCTCTCCATCACCATGACTCCATCACAGGGCCACATAGAGACCATCCACTCTCACTCACTCACACATACAGTCAATTTAGAGTGTCCAGTTTGCCTAAGCCCCAAATCTTGGACTGCGGGAGGAAAGTGGAGAACCCGGAGAAACCGGGTCGTGAACCCAGGTCTTCTTGGTGCAGGAAAGGAAGAGTTTAACTGTGAGTTTGTCATAGTTAATCATCAGTGTTGGAAATGTTACTTTAAAAAAAAGTATTTCGTTACAGTTACTAGTTACTTCTCCCAAAAAGTGACTGGATTAGTTACTGAGTTGCAATTAATAAAAGTAACTAGTTACTAGGGAAAGCAACTACTGCGTTACATTCAAGTACATTTTTAATGCTTCGGACCCCACCTCCACTCCCTCTTTAACAGAACTTCAAATTCATGTGCATTTTCAGCACTTTGGTCAGCTTATGCTGTGTGTAAATGTGCTTTATAAATTAAATTTACTTACTTACTTACTTACATTTTCAATTATTGATGATAAATCTGAATATTATGATGAAATTGACACTTAATGCAATAAATTACTAACAGAAACAGTTGTATTGTTGCTGTGGGGCCGAGTGAGTCTAACATACCTGTACCTGGTGTGCATTTTCAACACTTTTCTGTCCAGTTGGTGGCGCACTCTTGTTATGGTCAAAAGAGACAACAAAGAAGACGATAACTCTTGCTATATGCAAGGAAGTCTGTCGGTACCCACGCATGTACAACCTGTCGCTCATGCACATATTAATAAGAAGAGAAATTGCCGCTACTGGAGATCGAGATTGGAATGCTAGACTGATGTGAACCCCTGATTTTAGTATAAATGGAAGTGCAGTGTAGTGGTGCTCCGCAGACACACAACGTGGGAAGTATAACTTAAAGTAGGCCTAAGCTAAATGCCAACATTTACATGAGTTTGGACACCGAAATGATTAAAACTAGGAAAACACGTTTTGCTAGACGTTCATCCATTTTAATGGGGAAACCTGTTTTGTTGAATAATTTGTTTAAAACTAGCAGATTCGAATAACTCATGAACCTTAGAAATAGATGTTTGAAATGAAGCTGGAGCAACGCGATGCAGGGCTGCCTGAATGCCTCCCTTTTCATTTATCAACAACGCAAGCAAGTCCACGAGTGTTCGTATGCACAAACAAAACAAATGCTGCTTTTCTATTTGACTTGCTCCCTAAACACACATGCGTGCACACCCCGCCTCCGTCCGGTGTGTGTTTAGATTGGAAATGAAAGCTCCCAGTAAGAGTGTTTGCCAAGGTGTTCGGTACGGTGGATAGATGATTTAGTGGGTGATTCTATGAGGAGATTCCTCTGTGGTCTCAGCTGGAATGGAGCGAAAGAGATAGTGAGGGGAGACGAGTGTGGGAGACTGCCCTAGTCATTTGATGGAGAGGTGGAGCGGGACAGGAGCTCGGGTAATAAGACTTTGCTTTGCGTGCGCGCACACACACACATGCACGCACGCACACACGCGCGCGCTCTCAAACCTGAGCATAAGCACAGAATCGTCTGGCAGATTAAATGCGCTGCAGGTTGTATAAGAGCAGAGAGTGAAAGAGAGAGACGGAGAGAAGTTGTTGAGTCAGTGTGTAAGCCGCAGGGCAGCAAAGTCTTCCTCTAGTACTAAGTCAGCTCCTGATCTCATTTCTCCACAGATGGACTCCTAACACACTCTCATCAGGGGACAAATATATATTCCCTCTGTCTCTTTCCCTTACATGTTCCTGCACTGACAGCCTTTCTCTATTAATCTCCCACTTTCTTTCCTGTTTCCTCCCCCCCCCCCCCCCCCGTGTTCCTTGTTCTTCGTCTTCACTCTGTCTTTATTATGCTCCTCCACCTCCAGTCTCCTCCTCATTGTCTCACTTACTCGATTTCTTTTCTCGGCGTTTAACCCTCTCCTCTGCATTTGATCAATCACAGCCAACAGGTGCCGCACATTTTGCCCTCCCACTGCAGAGTCTCTCATTTGCGTTTATTCCCGTGCCTTGACTCCACCACTGTGCTCCGTCTCTCTCTCTCTCTCTCTCTCTCCCCCCCCCCTTTCATCCCTCACATCCTCTCACGTCTCTTGCCCCAGTTTGTCAGCGAAGCAGAACTGGCCGTGTCTCGCAGCCCCATCATTCATCTCCCCACCATGTTGTCATGGCGGCGGCATGGCTGGTCTCAGACAAATAGCATCACAGCAGATAATACAGCCAGAAAAGAGACAAATAAATAGTCCCCTCTCTGCTAACCTAATGGTGCTGCTCTCCTCTTGGCCAGGGGACAAACTCTGGGGGGACGACATGGGCACAAATATCCTCCTCTAATGAGAAAAACTGTCCATGACGTGCAGTACATGCGTCCCATACACAATAAGAACCTGTCAACTGTCAGCGTACCCCCAGCGGTGCAGTAACAAACTCTTTCATTTGTCCTGGGATCTGTTTATTGTGTAGAAAATGCACAGTGATGCATGGATGCGACGTAGCGCTGATTTATTTAAATCACATCTCGGAGCCCTGATCAAATCACGCACATTATTATGTAAACACACACTCTGTATATTCTGCACATTTTAGGGTCATTTTTTCCAAAAGGAAACGCCGATCACTGTGCTCTGTTGTCTCTGTCGGGCCTCGAGCAGGTGAACATCGTGAACAGCGTGTAACACGATTCTGTAATTAAATGAACACGAGTGTCTTCCCTGTAAATCCGGTACATCATGGCATTTCATTGTTACTACCCACTAGAGATGGCATTTGTTATAGCATATGTTATGAATTAGTCTTCTCTGTCGACGCACCAGGTGGTGACTTTTCTTTTCTTTTTCTTTTTCTTTTTTTTTTTAATACAACCATGACTACTCCTGGTAGAAGCTGCGACAGAAAGAATATTTAATGTCTTAATCTGTCGAAAAAGAACTGGAAGCAGCTCTGGAAACAGTCTTTGTCGCAATTACGCCAAGGTGTGTCCGTTCACGCCGTGAGACAAGCCGTGGTGATTTTTATTTAAATTCCACAGGCTTTGCAGGGAATTTCAATTAATCAGTTGTTTAACATGCCTGCTGCTTGAGCTAACTACAGAATACACCCCGAAGGGCCGAATTTTCCCACCGCGTTGTGAAGACACAAAATTGAAATTAAACGGCATCTTTAATTCTAATCACTTCTTACTCTTAATCGCCTCGGACAGCGATTATTAGGTTTAACCGCAACGCTTGGGATTCGGGTTAAAAGAAATCAGCGGTGGTGATTAACTAGTATGGAATGTGGACGTTTCCGAAGTCAAAGTCCAACATTGTCTTGACCTCACTGTTTACTTTATGGCGTCCTTTGTCCCACTAAAACTGGACTTTTAAAGTATACTGCACATGTGAAACTGTACTTAACACACTCCCTCTCTGACCTTTGACCTGGAGATAATAGAAAACTCTGGATATGGAGGGTAGAAAGACACGGACTGGAATGGAACCTACTGCCTACCAGAAGAAGCAGTTTGGGTTTTAAAATGCCGAATACTAACGAGCTGAAAGGGGACATGTCGCCGCCTATCTAAGCGGAGCTAGACATTTAATTCAATAAATCAATGACCCTCCAATGCTTGGGACAAGGACAATAGTATGGTGTAGTCGAGCCACAACCTGTACATGGATGCATGAAGCCATGGAGACTAATTGAAAGTCCCAAATATGTTATCATTAATTATTGCTAAGTTATAATTGAATGGTTATTGATCAGACACAACAGAGGCTATAAATAAATTCCCCTTTTAAAAGAAAAAACACACGCGCACTGCTTTGCTGCAGCATGAAAACAAGTTAGTGGTTTTATTGTTGTGGCCGATTGGTATAAAAATGACCAATGTTGCTCATTTGGCATGAAAAAAAGAAAATTCAGTCTACACTGTGTGTGTGTGTGTGTGTGTATGTGTGTGTGTGTGTGCGTGTGTGTGTGCGTGTGCGTGTGCGTGTGTGTGTGTGTGTCAGTGCTGGACAGAGAGAGGCGCCACCACCACCGTAACTGCTGACTGCATCGTCTCTGTCTGCCTCTTACTGATGCACCTCCTCCGTTCCCCTTGATCATGGCTGCTGCTGTCATCTCCTCTCCTCCAGCATAATGAGTCAGTGTGATGTTGGATGGCTGCTGACAGTGTGTCCTATGACTCACATTGGGGTGGTACTGCTGTCCCTGCATATCTCAATACCCCAACCTCCCCCGCCCCCCTCCTCTTCCTTCCATCTTCCATCTTCCCTCCTTATTCCCTCCCCCCCCCCCCCTCGCTCTTGTTTGGACTGCACCTTCCTCAGTGGACATCTGCTAATTATATTGAAACATGCTGAAAAGGTGACACACAAAAGGACCAGTTGGTCACTTGTAACTAAGCCTGATTTCCATAGTGTGTATCGTGTCACTCGCGCTGCCTTTTTTTTTTTTCCTCTCTGTAGAGTGAGAGAAGAAAAATAAAATGTAATTCAAAAATCTGCCCGCTGGCAGAAGACACAAAGTGTTGGCCTACCTCGAAAAATCCAATGTTGACAGTGTCCAAAATGACTGTGGAGATCATTGTGTGGATTCGTGCTGTGGAGACTATCACAAATGACACTTTAAAGGACATGGGCTGTTTGAGATGTAGCGCACGCACGGCCGAACATGTATGTAACATTACACATTTTACATTTGACCTTCACGTCACAACAGTATGTTTCCAGTGAGGGTTTCTCTCCTATTTACAGGCATAAACTAAGAAAGTCATGTCTCAAATAATCAAATACATTTATTTTCTTGGTCTGCTTAGGACAGACAGACGCCCTTGCTTTATGTAAAAAAAAAAACAAAAAAAAAAACACACTTAAACACTCCTACTTTAAAGGGCCTGTGCACACGTAAACCTTGACAGGCCCTTGGGCCGCGCTGCTGCCCGTAAAACGCTGACTCTTTATGGACGCCTGTACCTGCTGTCTTACACCCAGAAACACTTTTTTTGTCCTTCTGAGATGGAGTGGATGAGGAGGAGAGTGTTTTAGGCCGAGTCCATTGATATAAATAATAAAAAGAAATTGTCTTGGAACCAATGAATATAACTGTCTTTAAAGTAAAGGGAAATTTGATGTTAGTTTTTCCAGCATTTTGACCATTTTACCAGAGAAAACATGAATAACTCAAGACTCCCAAATCATATTTGCAGTCCCAGACTGACAGTTATATTATCTGCAGCTGTGTTAGACCTGTTGTTTATCCTCTTAGGTTAAAGTTCCTTTACATTTATCCATCTATTGTAGCACTCATCTTTTTAAGGCTTGCAGGGCTGGAGCCGACAGTGGGCTACAGCCACAGGTCGCCGACAAACAACCATTCACACTGTAACACCTATGGGAAATTTAGGTTGGGAATTTGCGTTGTTGCAAAAAAAAAGAAAAGAAAAAAGGAAGCAGGTCCCACAAATGCTGCGCTAATCAAAGCCAAAGCCTTTGCTGAGTCATTTCACCCGCAGCAAATACCTTATTAAACACATTCCCTCTGCTTTTAGAAAGAATAACATTTAAACATATGATTATATTTCTTTTTTTTACCAAACAAGGAGAGACCGTTTACACAGGCCAGTCATGTATAAAGTACTTGAAAGCGATACTTGAGGAAAAGTACAAGTATCTTACCGGAAAATGGCTTTGGTAGAAGTTAAAGTCACCTTTTAGAATATTCCTTGAGTATAAGTCTTAAAGTACCTGACGTTAACTGTACTTAAGTATCAAAAGTCATTTTTTAACTTTTAAAGTCAACTTTTATTTTGGAGTAACGAGTAACGAAGATGGTTAAGGGAAATGTATCGTATCGAGTAAAAGTACACATTTTATTTAGAAAATGTAGTGGACTAAAAGTAAAGTACAGATATGTGAAAATTGCTTCGTTACATTACGACACTGACACAGGCACATGCGTGTCCAGTGTACCTGAATGGTCATGTGACCAAGTGTGTTGGTATGGATGCAGATTTAGTGTCATGTGGTACAAACAGTGCCACTTAAGCCCTGTTTCCACCAAGCAGTACAGTTCACTTCAGTGTTATTTGCATTTCCATTGTGAGATGTTGTGAAGGGTACCATTCTGCACCGAGCACCCAGCACAGTGTGGCGCTCCACACACTGCCCTCCATTTATTTCTCAACAGAGAATCTTTGCTTCCATGCAATGAAAGGCAAAAACACAGAATGGCGGTGTGTTTTTCAGCAGAACACAAAATACTGGATGTCCCGCCTCCCCCCTGTGTTGCATTCTCCTCCTTCGTGGAATTTATTAGTGGGCTACATTGTGTGATGTCACGCTGTGTGCGTCGCTGACACAGCTATCACCTCCTGGCCCACACACCCAGTCATGGAAATGCAAGTTCAGGGTGCGAACCGGACTGAGTTCTACTGCACGGCTTGGTGCAAACTGTATTATTTGTGTAGTATTTCTGTAGTACTCTCTGCGTTCACCGTGACCCTTGGATACCGCCGCCCGCAGATTCCCCCGTAGCCTCCCGCGCTTGCTTGTCCCTGCTCTGAATGCAGACAGACGTCGTACTGTCTGCTTGGTGCCATTGTCATTGTTGAACCAAAAGTTCTTTTAATCCCATTGCTCCACCGCCGCCCGCCCGCCCGCCCCCACCGCGATTCACTCCATCTCTGCATCCAAAGACGTCCACTCCAGCCAACTGCATTAAAGAGATAAATAACCAGGCCAATAAAAGTGCTGTGCGAGGGCTGAATGGGTCTTGGAATGCTCAACGTCCATTTGGTGCAATAAGTAGTGGGTGAGGGTGGGGTTGGGGGGTGGTGGGGGGAGCTGGGAGACGGGTGGAGCTTTTAGCCGAAGGTTTTTTAGGGGTGATATTGTGATTGGTGGTGGAGGTGATGTCATGTCATCCATCTTAAGGAGCCACTTCATTAGGCTAATGGAAGCGCTGGATGGCTCACCGTTCGTTACTGTACGTGTGTGTGTGTGTGTGTGTGTGTGTGTGTGTCCTTCCACTGATGGCAGCTTCCAAGGCTAAAGTGGTTATGAAGACTAAAGTGATTTTATGAGCCAGGCACAGAGGCCGTCTCTGCGTATGTGCATGTGTGCCTTTGCACATGTGTGTGAGAAAGACTTTGTGCACATTTCTGTCTGTGTGTGTGTGTGTGTGTGTGTGTGTGTGTGTGCGCTCACAGTGCAGTAATGACACTGTTTTTGGCGAGAGGAGCTCTGCGTCTGAGGGGCTAAAGCACACCTTATCCCTTTGATGTTTTCAAACTACAAGTACGTCCCTTCAATGACTTGCAGAAGTGTGAAGTGCAGGGAGAGCGAGAGAGAGAGAGAGCGAGAGAGGACACTCGCCACGGTTTAGCGCGATATCAGTGATAGACTTTGATTTGTCACTAACTTAAATTAGTATGTCACTTCAAATGTTCCTCTTGTGACGAGTGAAGAGGACAAACGGAGTCGCTCTTTGAATTGACTATGCCACTCGACCTCCTCTCTCTCTCCGTCTCTGTCACTCTTCATCCGTCTCTCTCTTTGTCAGTTTTCTATTTTTTTTATATTCCACCTGAATCCCGACATGATTTTCTGTCTGAAGAAGGGATTTCTCTGATTTCATTCCTCCCTTTGTTGTGCAGGTCATTCCACCTTCAGTAATGTGTTTTATTGAGTTCTTTATATTTTTCAGATGTTGTGCGGGGGGTTCGCCTCTGATTCACTTTGTAATGCCTTCAGCTTATTGGGACCATGTGAACTCTTTTCTGTCCTTTTGTAACGGCGGCTCTGGTGTGTTTTCTTTTATCTAATTAATCTGGTGACGTTTGTATCTCTCAGTCTCGTCCCCGTCGGTTGTAACTGTCACGTACATAAATTCGCAGGCATAGTGGAATTAAGGTCGACATCAGAGAGTTCCAGACTTCAAATTAAATTACAGGTACGGCTTAATTCGATTTAAGCCTTTTACTTTAATTTCATACTTCACAGCTCATAACAAACACTGAACTCAATTCATCCCAGTCAACGTTACCATCCCATTAGCAAACTTTTTCATTTTCATTTGCCGTATTTTTGAGTCCCCATTGTGATGTCTCTGCAGGACGTTAACCAGCTATTCTATTAATCTGTTTATTTCCCATATTTAGACGTATTTATGTGAGTGTAAGCATGTTATCGTGCCGCAGAACGGGCCACACCGAGCGTGAGCTGTAATGTTTTATTCAAAATGGAATGTTTTATTCAAAATCTTCAATTTCTCATTGGGAGTAAATCTTAAAAAAAAAATAACAACAGTTAGAGTGGTTTCCCTTGTAACTTAAACATAATCTGTGTGCACATGATGATGTGTAAATGAGAAGAAGAGGCTGAGCAAACCACTGCTGTCACCCGTGTATGGACACCTGCTTCCAGAGCAAAGGTGCGCCAGGCAAGCTGTTTGCGATGAATATTCATCCCTCTGCTATTTCTCGAAGGTCACGAAATCAAAAAATATTCCCTGCTTTTTATTTATTATTTTCGACAGCCGTTAATTTGACACGGCTCCAATCTCAGATCTGGAGAACGAACATCGTCGTCATGGCTGCTGTGACATGTTCAGACGAAACACCTGTCAATGCTCATTGAACTCCTGTCAAACGATGGTATACGTCAGGCGACGCAGCGCATGAAGCGACGTTTGTTCGCTTCATAACGACATCATTTGTCCACGGATGCTGCTGCTGCTGTCTGACGTAACCTGTGGGCTTCAGGTTGCATCAGATATGTATGAAGTGATATATTTGTGCATATCTGTTTTTCAGTGATAGGCCTATTTCTTTTTTAAAGACGATAAGAAGTATTATATTATCCGTAGAAGGTTTGACTGCTGATGAGATATGAAATGTTTGCGAAACTTTCTGTAGTTTAAAGACTTTGTGACGTCTATATCAACACTTTAGTGCTTTAATCATGAGATGTCACCTACACGCCGGCATTCAACCCAATATCTCAAAAGAGCTGTTTTTCCAATATTCCTATTGGATTTCTTGAGGTTGCCCTTGAATCTGCTTTGAGATTTCCGATGACTCATATTACAGTAGGGGGGAGTATGCTCATTTCCATCCAATCAAGCGCTGTATGATTCTTTCAAAGCCCCTGTCCCACCCCGACTTGACACACCATCCACTAGTGCGCCAACGAGGAGCTATATGTGACATATGCAGCTGGAGTTTAAAACAGCCGCTGCAAATCCAAATTAAAAATACTGGAGATCAATTTTGGACACGTTAACCATAGGTGTGAGAGGGATTGGTAGTTTGTCTCTATGTCCGTCCCAGAGACTCAAAGTTGCCAGGCAGTTTGAGGAACTACACTTATACCACATTTTCCGCAACATAAAAACAGCATTAGCAGACTTTAACTTACATTTTAAAGGAATACTTCAGCTTTGTATTACTAGAATAGGGGTAGTATTTTTGAAAAATTGTGCTTCCCAACCTCAGTTTCCCCTGAGTTGAGAAATATATTCATTTATTCTAGTATAGAATATTTTCCCTATTAGTAATACAAGGCTAAATGCAAATCGGTGAAGTATTCCTTTAAGGCCAATATTTCAATTGAATATGTTTCCTTAATCTCTGAAAGCATATCATGGTCATGTTGCGTTAATACAATCCATTTCTTACACACAGCTCCTTTTAATTCTTGTATTATCTGTAGGAGATGCTGATGAGATAAGGAATGTTTGCTGAATGACTTTTGCAGATTCAAGGCAAGTGAAACGTATTCCTGTGAATCTGCAGCCCTTTCACATGGTGTCACAGACTCTGCACTGTGCCTCCAGAGCTGCGTGTACATACTACTGCAGCTCACACGTCCATGCCTGTATCATGGCGCCTTTTGCATTTCAAAGTGCAGTGAGAGCTTGTTTGGCTTGTGGCCGGGGTGTGTGCGCGCACACCGCGCACCGCTCACCATGGTGGCCTTTAACTCCTGTCCCCGGTGCAGATCGATTTTGTGCCTAGCCAGCAGCCCACAGCTAACCTTGAGGTAAGCTGGCGTAATGAGATCGCATCTGACGACATTGACTCACACCTGACAGCACTGACACGTCGCTCCCGGCCCGGGAGAGACACACAGGCACAGTGGTAAAGGCTAAGTCATCTGTGTCAAGCTTTGATTCTTCATCTTTAATTCAGTGTAATATATGTTTTTTTACTTTTTTCTTTTGAGCGACTACGTGAAAGGAACTTGCTATTGTGAGATAGGACCTCTGGGAGTTTTTAGAGTTTGTAACGTTTGTTCTATGAGCTTTAAGGGTGAACCTGACTGTACTGACTGTACTGACTGTGCTGTTGCATTGTGGCATAAGAAGAGAAGGTAGGTTTTCTGCCTGAAGCCAACCTGGAAGTAACAATATATTGAAAATGCAAAAAGAACTGCATTGAATGGAATTCTTTGGGGAAATGAAAGAACTTAAAGGAATATTTCATTATTATTATTATTATTATGCTATAGCTTTGTATATTTTATATCATTTTTTATATTATTTTTTATATTTGTTGGCCCAGATGAAAACCCTCGCCACAACAGGGCCTCAGGGATACTTTGCCACCACTAACGTACACATGCACATTTTTAAAATCCCTTAAAAGTAGCCGTCCTCCTTAGCCGTCGGTGTGATGCACCTGTGAACACATACCGTGCGATGTCTCTTTCCGCAGAGTCACAGATACATGTATCAAGCTACAATTGGATGAGATGGGACTGGGATAACCATTATCTGAGTGGTGGTAATTGAAACAATAATGGACATGGTAACAGCTTGGAAAATAGCATTGATCCATCATCTCAGATGAGCCCTCTTTGTGCATTAAAACCATGACTAAATGGTGCAAACTGATATTGCTCTCGGTCATGGCCAGGTCTAGTTGGTTAATTGAAAAAGAAATGAGCAAGAAGAAGGTTTGTGGCGTGCGTGTGTGTGTGTGTGTGTGTGTGTGTGTGTGTGTGTGTGTGTGTGTGTGTCTTGTACCAGTTGAATCTCTCAGGCCATTCCTAAAGAAATATCAGCCAAAGACGCTGCACGGTTTTGGGCGGAAGTGTGAAATTGGAATTCAATTCTACACACAGATGTAGACTAGTAAGCCAGTGGGAGCCTGGTCGATTGGAATCCATCAGCCTCGTCTCTTGTCTCTTGTCTCCTGTGCGGCTCAGAAGCGTCCTCGGTGGGTTACGTCTTTGTCTCAACCATGTCGACGCGCTCCTCCGGTCTTACTTTCTGCGATGCAATCTGACCTTGACACGCTTCCCTTTACCTGGCAGCCGCCGCTGCCGATGTCCACCTTTCAGCGGGTTGAAATGGCACCGGGCTGCACACTGAACACTGCTGGGCCTGGATGAACACATGGAGAATGAGATCAGTGACCTACAGCAAAGGTCAGACTTCAGTTAGCATGAGCAGTCAGATGATGCCCGGCGTAGAGGTTCAGAGTTTAATAAACCACTGCCGGCCGTAAGACTTTTGTTTTACTTCTCTGCTCGCGACCTCATGTGGATGTGTGTGTGCGTGAGAGAGAGAGAGAGAGATGGATGCGATTGTGCTGCTCTTGCTCTGCTCGCTGTGTTGAACTGAAATGCTTATTGATTACACACAGAGCGTCAGTGTGTTTGTGTGTCGGCGTACATTGTGTATGTGAAGCGCTGTTCCTCTGGCTCATGGACTGAGGACCCGGTGCCAATTCATGCATCTGCATTGAGTCGGTGCCATAGATACGGCGCAGGTTTGGCGGGGTGTAATCTGTTGCGTAATCTGATCTGCGGGGATTAACTATATACAGCATATATCGAGGCGACACAGGCTGCAGTGGCTGTGATTGGTTTTCCCAGTAGCATGTGTCATCTATGTCAGCGGTTGTGCGCGCTAACTCCTTTGTGTTCTGCTCTCTTTTCTACGCTACGATGTTATTATTATTTAATATTTATGAGCTCCAACTCCAACATGAGAAAAGTGTTATGTGGCATAATTGCAAAAGTGAGCACACGTCATTGACATAATGCATCCCCTTAATCCATCACCACTAAGTGCCTAACTTTAACCCTTAACCCTTACCCTAGCCTAAACCCAATTGTAACCCTAACCCTGAAACCAGGTCTTAACCTCACAAAGATACACACACACTAGCACACAAATAAATGCTCACAATGGCTCTGGCTCTGAGTCGATCCTACACATAAGAATAAAGCAGTCATTAGGGACTATGTTCAGTTCTGATGTACTGGGACTTCTTTATAAAATGCAATTTGCTAAATCTGTTTTGTCTTTTACTTTTTATGGGAAACATACAGTCTGGTAAAGTGGTAATGTGAAACCCTCGCGAACATAACATGACGTTATATATATATATATATATATATATATATATAATTAAAAACAGGCACGATTCTTATGTATGAGTTCATTTTGATGTTAACTCTTTCAACTCTCCTTTTTTTTACCTCATTCAATCACCAATATACCTTTTCCATCTCTCCTAACCCTTATATGCTCTCCTTGTCACGTGCATTTACTCACAAGGAACCACGGAACCGTGGTGCTTTGTGGAGAACCAGTTTAAGAGGAACACTTTTCTTCATACTTCCTCTACTTCCCGCTCGTCTTCACAACCCAGAAACCACGACGCGACCGCTGATAATGTCAAGGAAGAACCAACTATATTTGAACCGGTTCTTTTTCAGTTTGAACGACTGGTGCAAAATTATATTTGGGCTCTTGTGCCAGTGTGAAAGGTCTACAGGGAACAATCACTAATGTGTTTATTCAAGTTCTCCTCCCCCTTATTTTACAGATTCAGTTTCACTGTTAATCTTCAACACTTGTGTTTTTCTGTCTGAAATCACTGAGGACAGGAAGTGTTCTACTGAATTCCAGTGTCTTTTCAGGCTGACTTTAGTTCATTTTTATTGATAGTATTCGGCCAAACAATCTCCAAACACAATAGTATGATGACGACAACAAAGACAGACTATGACGTCTCCCAAAATGCCATTTCTGTTTCATTCAAATACAACAACTATGTGTATTACTACATATACACAGTAATTACCTGTGCACACACAGACAGACACACACGTAGCTGAGATGCTGTCCTCACAAAGACCTGCGGTTTAGGTGTGTGCGCTCACGCAGAAACACACACTCACACCTGTTCTCTCCCCTCTGCGAGAGTGTGAGTCTCTTTATGAGAGAGGCCTGCCTGCCACCCAACTGTGAGGCCCTTTTAATTAGAGCCCCGCTGTTAAGCACAGGCCTCCCCCAGAGGTGAGCGCTCCCTCTCTTCTCTTCCCCTCCACCTCCTCACACTTCCCACCACCCTCTGTCTCAGACACACACACACACACACACACACACCACATGGCTCACGCATAATATAGACGTCGTATTTAGTGGGGATCAGATTGCAGTCTCTACCACACGACCAGGATCCATGTCAAGAATCAGATCCTAATCACGGTTGGTTTTTTTTCTGCACATCTTGACTTATCGCTCAGTAACAGGACACAGTGACAGCACACGCTCTCGGTTATGCAGTCAACAGCAGCTCCTGGAAGTATTCCTGGAACTCGAGCTGTTCCGTGGCACTCATAATCTGCATTCCTCCATTTCCCCTTTTGAGAAAGACCAAAACCCTCATAAAAAACCCCCCAAAAAAAACCAAAGGCATTAAGAAAAACAGGTCTCTCATTCACAGATTCTCTTCTAAATGTCGCCGTAATATCGAGGCCTCTCTTTTTCTCTCTTGCTCTCTATAAGCTGCTTTCATAAGGAACTTCCTCACTCAGGCATAAGTTGATTAGAAACAATAGGTGAGTTGATATTGTGTTATAGCAGCTCTGGAATTTTCAGCTAAACTTCCTTAAGCTGTTGCAGTGTGTGTGTGTGTGTGTGTGTGTGTGTGTGTGTGTGTGTGTGTGTGTCACCCTGTTCCTGGCAGGAGAAGAGATTAACACCATGCAACGTACACACGATGAATTCTAACCTTGGTCACAAGTCTTAATATGGGGCAAGAGTACAGCTCTGCTACAGTTAGAGAAAAAAGAAACAAGGGAGGGAAATATGATAATCGTCTGACCCAGTTTGGCAACAGTGAATAAACTCCTGAAATATACCGTCTGTATGTATACGTGAAGTAAGTGCGGAGGAAGCGCCGCGCCTGCCCGCATCTGTGGCTGCTCGTCTTGAGCTTGATGTGGGAAGACAGGTTGTTTAGGACCGTGGGGAATGAGGGATGGAGAAAGAACAGGAACAGGGTGGAGGAGGGAGGGCTACAGCTGTTGTGTTGGTCTGGTGTGGTTTGCCAGAAATCAGGGGGCCGCGCGGGCCGAGAGAAGCACAGCCCCTCAGAAACCTTACAGACAGACAGGCAGACAGGCAGACAGGCAGGCAGACAGGCAGATCTATCTCCCTCATCGTTAATTCCTTTTTCTTCTTGTCTCTTTGCTGAAGGCCCCCTCCAATCCCTGGGATTTAGCTTGAAAGGTGGAAACAAAGCACCTTCTCTGTGCCACCTTTCCTTTCCTTCCTCCACCCTCCGTGTAGTAAATGTCGCCGTGCGTCGGATCCTCCGCTGTCTGCAGCTGTATCGACCCTTCCTCTTCCTCAGAGGAGCGCATGCTGCCAGCTCCTCCCGCTAAGGCCCTTTTCCTTCTGTTCACAGGGCGGGAATTTTTATTATGATTGTTTTTAAAGATTTTTCTTTCCTCCTTCTCTCTCTCTCTCTCTCTCTGCCCAGGGTTTCAGTTATTGCTGCTGAAAGCAGAGGGAGAAAAAAAAAAGGCAAGGATACAGTATAGGAGACGAGTGATTTTGCTGAAGGACATTTGCAGAGACAGCTTTTAACACCTCCCTCCTCGTTCTCTCTCTCTCTCTCTCTCTTCCTCTCCCCTCCACCCCTTCCTCAAACACACTTTTCTCCGTTCTTGCTTCTTTAAATATCGAGAATCAATGTGAAGTCTTCTGGCCTCTTCCTTTTGATGCTGCTGTCTTCCCAAACAGATCACCATCACAGATATGCACTTGGAGACGACTGAACAGCAACAATTCCCACTGTACAGGACCTCCTTGCCCCCACTCCAGGCCCCTGTCAGTGGGTCTTCACCGAGCCACAAACATGCAGGCACACAAAACACACGCACTCACAGAGTTGTAAGAGTGGCCCAAATGACTCCTGTCCTCATTCCTCTCTGATTGCGTTGCCTTTTTGTTTCCTCTCGGTGCACAGATGGATGCATTTTAGATGCTATTTAAGATTTCGCTCACTGGGACGCAGGGCCCTGTGTTGTGGGGAGCTGCAGAAAATAAAACGCCGAGTTTGGAAATGAGCAAAGAGCTGCATTCCTTTGTGTATACAGTTATTGCAGTTGTTTCTTCCGAGAGGAGAAACGGCGAACGCTGCAGCTGCTGTAAGCAAAGCGCCGCATTCAGGCAAACCGGCGGTCAAAGCGCGGCTGGAGGAATCTCTCTCCCCCCCACCACACCCCTCCTCCCCGTCGCTTTCATGTAAAACAGGAGAGTGAATCCTGAGGAGAGAGCAAGTGCGGCAGATTGAGATCATAGATGTGCTACTGCTTAACAGCCCACTTTATGGGACTGGCTGTCTTTGTGTTTTAATGAGGAGGCAACTGTGGGAGAGCAGGGGTGGCGGGGAAAATGAAGGATAAGAATAGACTGAAAAAGGGATAGAATGTTAGGAAAGAAGGAAAGAGGGGTTTAATGCCCTTCTCTCTTTTTATATCAAAGAGTGAGAAAATCCTCAAGGATATTTTTGTTCAACAGGGCAGTTGTCACAAAACATGTTGTGTGTGTGTGTGTGTGTGTTTGTGTGCGCATACACCCTATCCCTCCCTATAGTTACCTCCCTCTGAAAAGTGTTTTGAGCCCACAGTGCAGTGGCATGAAATTGGCAGTTTGCTGTGTGCTGATTAAGTCACAATCTGTGTGTGTGTGTGTGCGTGCGTGTCTGTGTTTTTGTGTTTAAGAGTGCCTGCAGGTGAACTGGAGGAAGAACATTGGAGTGAAGGCTGCACACCTCAATTTTTCTTGGCCAATAAGTTCCCCCAGCACGCCAGAGCTCTGATGCACCATTTTGTATGTTTTATTTCACACTCTGTGTGTGTGTGTGTGTTTGTATCTCAAGGACGAGATTGTGCAGCTTTGTTGTCATATACAGTATTTGCCACGTTTACAGTATGTGACTGCAAAAACATACTCTCTGAAGTGACAGTATGTGATTTCAAATTCACACATTTAGACACACGCATGTTTGCACACACACACGCACACACTTACCTGTGGAGCGCGACTCCAGGTCACTGCTCAGGCTTTGTGTGTGCACCCGTGCAGAGCTGTGCAGCGCTGTGCAGCAGAGGCGCTGTCACTAACTCGTCTGTCCTTTACACCGCTCTCCTCTCTGCAGGCTGCCTCATTAAACTTTGAGCTGAACAGTTTAAAAACTCCTCCGCTGTTCAGTCCCCACTGGCCGCGGCACAAGAGGAGTAAATTAAATTAAATCTGTCCATTGGGTTTGAAGTCAGATGGAAGGATGGCATTTGCCAACCCGGTCTGCGGCTGAGCAATGCGGCACGGCCACAGGTGGCGCTTTGTGAGCCCCGTCGCCATCCACCTCCCAGACTGTGATGTCCCCGTGTGTGATTTTGTTCTCATTCTGTCTGTCTCTGTGTCTCTGTCTCTGTGTCTCTGTCCCCAGTCAACTCAGGAGACGGCATTGTCTACAGCCAGCAGAAGAGAGAAAACGTCGGTGACCTGATCCAGGAGACTCTGGAGATGTTTGAGCGCTATGGAGGGGAGGATGCCTTCATATACATCAAATACATGGTGCCCACCTACGAATCCTGCATGATCACATGAAGGCGGGGTTTAAGGCCCAAACCGTCTTCCCAAAACACCTCTGTTTTGCTCCACCCCCCCACAGCTTATACCTACACTTATACCCCCACACCACCTTTGTACAATATCTCCATTAATAAATTCCTTACCGCAGGACATGAGGTGTTTTCTCTCTGTTTGTATTCATAACTCACAAGTTTGATTAAACACTCAACGGCGCGCACAGCCCTCTATTCCAAATATGCATTACTCATTCTTTCAAAATGTGGAGAAGATAGCGATCTGAAAGTGAAACGTAACCCAGAGTTTACCTTTTGACAAACTCTGCTGCGGTTGTTGACTGTTTGCTGTTTTCCTCCTTTGCAGGGAATAGCATTTGTGGCCAGCTTAAATTTATGTCAGCTACAGTAGATTCTTTGGCACAGTGACAACGTCTCAAGGCAGCGGAACTGTCGACGGGTCCACCGAAACTTCTCAAAACCCCTCCAGCAGCAAATTTTTTTTTTCTTTATTTACAGCCACCTTTCAAGTCTGCCGGGTGAGATACCGCTCTGCTTGGATCATGTATGTATTTAGTCACGCGAGTGACATTACCTCCACAATACGACGCTTTTAATTGACGCTCATGCAGTTTTGAGAGCTAGAGAGACAAAAAAAGAAAAAGGGTGATTTAAGTGATAAATGTCTAACGTCACGTCGGGACAGCCTCGTTGAACATCTGCAGTGCATTTTGTCCTTTCCCCCTGCAACGGCTTTCTTTCTCACAACTGGAACACGTTTTGTGCGGCATTGTACTCACTGTACCCATTCTGTCACTGACGCAGCTGGAGACGGAGCTTGTCTAAACACGCTGTGAGAGACGCGCAGGAATGACGAATGACAGCATTCCTCTAGACAAACACGCTCGTATGCACACATGTTTGGTAACAGTCCTTTGAACTCAAACGCCCTACGGTGAACAAACACTGTGTGTGCGCGTGTGTGTGTGTGTGTGTGTGTCCATACCACTGCATTTGAAAAACACCGTTTTCAGATAAACACCGTCTGTGTCCAGCCGCTCGTGATGTCACCCATAGGAATTTGAACCTTTGATTTGAGGCGGGGGCCTTGTTGACATTTAGCGACTGGGAGTTTACAGGCCTTACGTAATGGATGGTACCAGCTGTCAATCACTCTGGTGTCCCCTCATTGTCTATTTCTTTCCATGTTGACATCATGCTCTATTGAAGAAGATCCTAGTGACCATTTTCCCATAGACTTCTATTCAAATTGACTTCTTTGTGTAACCGACAGTTTGCCCCTAGTGGCTTTTTCATGTTTTTATTTCCTATTTGGCTTCAGGAGGAACCCAGAAGGCAACATCTGTTTTTTTTTTTTGTTTGTTTGTTTTTAAATTAACAGTCAAGTAATTCTCTCCTTTTGTGGTTGTTTGCTTGGTTAGGTTGTGCTGAGAGAGAGCAGTAACAAGAAGCTGAACATCAAGCACAGGTATTTTGACCAACGACGAGGTGAACATGAATCTGTAAGTAAGAGTTGACGTGGTAAGAAACTGTCTGGACGTGAACGTGGGAGCAGGCGTTTCCAAAGGTCCATCCAAACTGAAACACAGCCCCAACGTGGAATTTTCAAACAGAAACAGGGCCAACAACATTGTTCAGCTTCTCAATGTTTGGGCCTCCTCAACATTGAGTACTCCTCCCTCCCACACACACATGCACACACATATACATACAATCCTGCAACCCACAAGGAAAAAAAACAACATAATTGATTCCTGACACTTACAAGGACACCAGCGCCGTCGCTTTCTGTAAGTCATGTCTCCCCGCAAAGGCGACTTTACCGACCTGCGGGGGAATCTGTTCTTCACCAGGAGACAGGTTCATAACGCTCATATTTCAACCTCGGCACATCTTGAAAAGAATGCCACTGAAGAGGTGTTCCACGCTGCTGATCCCTGCCGAGCTGCTCGCTCCGCCTGCTGCTTCGCGTGTGCAGTGAAAGACCAGAGTGTAGCTACAGCTGCGCAACAAAACAAATACAGCCTCAATTTCACCTCTGTTCTGGAACTGGATCGAACTCTGAAGAGCCTGCGGTTTTGTCCGACTGTATCAGTGACGCCGCGCTCTCCCGCTTCACCTGTCCAATTTCACTGAGCCACAGGCTAGGAGCCAGCGAGCGGATGCAGAGTTTAGAGATGGAGAAGGACAACTGGGAAAACCAGGATGCCGTTCAACACGGTGCTTTTAAGCTTTTTATTCAACGGCTGATTCTATCTGAGCCTTCTGTGACAGTGTCATACTACAGTAACTGCGCAGCCTGCGCTTTCACACTCACAGGGCCAAGCAGTCTGATTGCTTTGGCTCAATTAGGACACGTCACAGGAGCTAATGACCATTAAATGCTAAATGGCATCCGCGTTCGACTTCTTCAGCAACCCGCAGACGCTCATTAAGAGAGGTGACAGTGTGAGAAGGAGCATGGGGCACGTATGGTCTCAAATCGAGGGCTGCGGGCGCACAAGCTCGCACACAAACACAGAAATCCACAAACTGTACAGGACAACATCACCGAGCTGTAATTGCTCATGCGAGTAATGGAGTGAACGGTGAAATGAACAGGAATGAGTGCAGCCAATGAGGTTATTTGGCCTATCAAAGGCGCCAACGCATGACTGGTCCGGCCCTACGGGCCCCGTAAGAACCACGCATGGCATCATCTGAGTTTCTCCTGTACGTCGCTCCTGTTCTCAGACGCGAGGAAACCCTCAGAAATGAATTAAGCAGAGAGCAGAAATGGTCCTGATCATCCTGTTGTGACCCCTTTTTCCTTTAGTCATAATGAGCAATTGTTCATTCCGTGACTGCGGGTGCCCCAACGTACGCGAAGAAATAAATTGCTTCCTGTTCACTGTGTTTCTTCCAGTTATAGAACACAGGTCATAGCATCCTGCTCTACTTCCCTACAGCAGATGCAATCTGTTGCAGATTAGGCCACATTATTATTTACATTTGTTTGTTTGAGTTGTTCTTCTGTTGTGGAAGATCAGCCTGAAGCCATGCAGAGTGGTGGTATCGATCTAGAGCTAGTTACTCAGCCATTTTCTAATATCTATGTTTTCCCAACAGCAGAACTTGGTAATCCAGTTTGTTTTGTTTAACTGCGCCTGTATACATTTAAAAAGTGTTTGTCGTGTAACAGGATTTGGTGAGTAAGCTCATTTGAAATGACATGGCCAATATTCCAGAAGGTTTTAAAGTGACTGTGTAACACTCCCGCACACCAGTCTCCGTCCGTACGGAGGTGAAATGACGTTCAGTGCAACTGGACTCCGAGGGGTCAGCGCTAGACGATGTGCGGCCCGTGGGCACTCGCTCAGCTCCGGGGGGGTTATTATTAGCCCGGCTGGCTGGAATCCTCACAACAGCTGCCACTGCCCTGCAGCCAGCAATAACTCCCACTGAGGAACACATGCAAGCCCGGGTTTTACTGCTGGAAATGTAACTGCACTGCAGCGACACTGGACACTTTATAGAGAAACTCATACACCCATAAAGATCAGTGCCGTCAGCCCGCGCAGAGGCGGCACGTTCACACGTGTTTGTGTGTCTGGCCCGATCCCCACCGGTTACTCCAGCCTTCAGGTTGAGCCGTTATCACAGAATGAGCCGTGGCTTTCCCTAAGCCGGATCCACAGAGCTCGAGTTTGTCCTCGTGCGTCTCCGTCTCACCACATCAAAAATGATGGCAGGCCCACAAAAGGCTTTTGTGTCGCAGCGAGCGAAGCGACAAAAGCTACACCATCACACCGATTGTGTTCTGTTGACGGAGGGGAAAAAAGAGATTGAGGAAAAGTGGAGAAATGGCTGAGGAAGTTTAAAAAAAAAAAACAATTATGTGAGAGGAAAGGCAGCTTGGAAATGTTGGAGGGAGAGAGAGAATATGCTGAATAAAGAGGGGGAAACAGGGAGATATGTTGTGCCCGAGCTCAGAGACAGAGCTGCAGGCCAAGATGAAATCAGCATGGAGAAAAATGAAGGGAAGGAGAGAATGTGTGGGCCACGTCGAGATGGATGGAGGGGAGGGAAGTGGGATGTTGTGTCACCTGGTAGAGAGAGCTGTCTAGCTCCAACCAGACCTGAGATTTAGGAGCAGTCAGCTGCAGAGAGAGGAGTAAGAGACAGGAGGAGGAGGAGGTGGTGGAGGGGTTATAGACTGCACCAGTTGTTTATCTGTTTTTCCCTCACAAGTGGAAAAAAAAAAAGAGAACAGAACTGAGGCAACAACTGGCACTTAACGACATCACCGCGCTCCCTTATCCTAAGACCACACGTCCATGTGGGTCACACCAGCGATTCAAAGTTTGCTTGTGCGCTGCATGTTGTACCATAACCTGGCGCACGGTGCAGCCTTTGAGCATTCCGTCTTCATTATCCCGCTCCTCCTTTAACGCTGCAGTCTCATACGGCAGATTGTTAGGACCAGCGATGAAGGCCTTTTGTTGTGCGAAAGAAACAAATGCCCCCCCCCTCCCCGATAATGACTCGTCTGATTCATGTCTGCATGGTGGACGTGCTCCTTCAGGAAGCTGCTGAGCCTGTGCCAGACAGGACGTTACAATGGAGATTTATCTGCGTACAGTACTGCTCCACACGCCAGGCGTCGGATTCACAGGCTTTCTTCAAGAGTGGAGGAATAATATTATGATATTATGATAACACTTAGAGTTATAAAGCCACTCTTAAAGACACCTACAATCTCAAACCCTGATTTGTTTGGGTTCATGAGTGTGTGCTTATCAGTGTGTTTTAATGCCAGGGTTGACCAGACCATCGCTTCCATTCATTCCCATGCAGATGTTAATCTGCGTCTGTCCGCCACTCTTCACATCCCACTTCCCTCTTCTTCAGGTCTTATCACTCACAAACACTCGTTGCTTTTCCTGCTGCCGGCCGACGGGAGGACAACAAACAGGCCAACGGCCAAGTAAATAATTACACTAGGAACAGGAATGGATCCGCGCACTGTTAACAATCGGAGGCGACAGATGTAGTATCAGCTCAGCACGTTAAAGCCGTATTGATGCCGATGTCCTCAACGAGGGACTGAAGGGGGAAAAAAGGAGGACTCGGTCAAACGTGATTGTCCCTTACTGTACAATTGTGGCGTGGGCTCTGGTGTGTCATCGCCTCCTGTTGATTGATGATCGGCAGGTGCGAGGTGGGAACTTGGAGGTGAGATTCTCCCAGCACGGCCTTCTGTCACAAGTGGCCCCAGCTGCCCCACCCCCCCCCCTCCTCCCCTCTGGGTGACAACAGGCGCAGGCCAACAGGCATTTCCATCACGCGGTTGCCAAACCACTGGTGCATCTACACGACAACACAAGGTGACCTTTAACAGAATAGGGAGTAGCCGTGGTAGTGACAGTTGAATGTGTTATTGGGTGAAATGCTGCAGTTTCAGCTTGAATTGTGATAGATTTGATTCCTTGTGCCACTGTGACACTCCACCACCTTACACTTCTTCCTCATATATGTGTATATATATATATATATAAATATATATGTGTGTATATATATATGTGTGTGTATATATATATGTGTGTATATATGTATATGTGTATATGTGTGTGTGTATATATATATATATATATATATATATTCTTTCAAACTTTTTGGGGAGAAGCAGGAGCAGTGTGGTTTCGCAGGATTTCAAAATAAAAGTGTCTGTGTTGATATGGACTGATATATATAGTTCACAATAAATACCTTTTGCATGATTGCAAAATGAATATATGACTAAAATAAACATACAGAAGAGTGGTGGGCCGCTTGAAATTGATTGGAGGGCCGCATATGGCTCTGGAGCCTCAAGTTTGAGACCTCCGATTTAGATGAACGTGCCTTGAGGTAATGGTGGTTATGAATTGGAGCTCTACAATTAAATACACTGAATTGAAATCGTAGCCTGTTCCTCAGAAATGAGGTTCTGTCTCATTAGGACCAGGTTTTGGTCTCTCGTGTTTATGCCAGAATTTTTCCTAAAGAGGTAATAAATACAAGTACACACACCCTCATTATTAATGTGTAAGGGAGCCAGGGGCAACAGGGATGTTTTTCGTCCTGGTGAACCAGTAAAACTTATAACTTATAGAGAACATGTTTTGGGTTTTTTTTGTTGTTTTTTTTTTACTATAAAAACACTAAAACATTCATGAACCTAAATAAACATGAAACTGTGATGTGATCTCGACTCATAACTCTCCTTATCCACATGAGCCTCTCCCTGCACTGCTGCACTAGTGAGCTGATATATATGTAATTGTGAGGTCACCTGACAAAGAAATGTTTTAACAGAATCCATTCCGTGGCGTTATGGTTAAATGTCAATCTATAGCTGCTGTACGGCTACTGACATTTAAGTTGGAGATTAGAGGGCTGTAAATTTGCCGATTTTTAACGATTTGATCCGCCGCGCTGCTAAGTAAAAACTAAGGGAATCGTGCCTCACTGTCCTGCCATCAATTCCACTTACACGTCGCGATTGTTTACAGTTCTTATTTCAGGGGGATTTTAAGACAAAATAAATAAAGCTCACAGAGTAACACACTATATATTCTATATAACCACACACCAGCAAGAATGTGTGCAACGGTGTATGAACATGTCGACACAGGCACCAGTATGAGGGTATTTGTCATGTCGCGCTCGTGATACGAGTTCAAATGAATAATGGGTACATGTGTATGTGTGTTTCTCGGTATATACTCTACTGTTCTCACCTTCCTCAAAATGTAAATGACCCAGATTCTGCCTCGATTTTCCCCACAGTCAAAAGTAAGTAAGTCAAAAGAAAAGAGGAGCGATGTTGTTCTTGTTTGTATGTGTGTTATCTGAGCCCTTGGGTCTCTTGTTTGCCTCAGCCTTTATCGCAGAAAGCCCTGCTTCGACAGAGCCACCACATCCCACTCGCTTTCCCTGCAGCCGCGGCCCCCGAGACAGCCTTCAAACAGCTACTGGGCCCCCACCGAGGTCTCCATTGTCTCCGTCGGTGTATTTTCACTCGTAAACCTAGGGCGCTCTCAAAGCTGACTGAGAGTGAGCTAACAGCCTCTCTTCAAACGGGGGCTAAACACATGTTCATTAATTATCTGGATCCTTGTTAATTGGATTAATTGTTGAATGGAAACCGTGTTATTAAAAATGACGAAAACACAAGGGCAGGGGAAGTAAAATGGGGGGATTAATATCCTCTCTGTTTACTCTCGGGCTGTCGGTAGACACAAGCATGCACGTACACACACACACACACACACACACACACACACACACACACACGACTCGGTTTGCCTTGTGTGTCTATTGCTCGGTCTGTGTTGCTATTTCACACACACACACACGCTGGAGCCGTATGTGACCCAACTCAGAAAACTGAGCACCAGAAAAGGTGCAAATTACCATCACCACTGTTAGAGATAAGAACTAAATCCATTTTCAAAGCTCAGAATAAATGCCAGATTCTTTTTGATGCGAGAAGACTGTGACTTTTCCCTGTCCCTTATATTCAAAGAATACGGAGGTAAAAGGGAGACGAGAACCATAAAGTCAATGCTGTGGACAATTTAGCAATCACATGAAAAACCATCGCCATTCTCTCTGCCTATCACACACTATCCACAGAGAGAAAAAGAAAAACACTTATCCGTGTTAGACTTTAATGGATGTTTTTATGAGCCTGGCTTTGAGATCATGCTGATACTGCATCCGTGTGGATGGCAGGACTAATGTTACATGCCCTGTGTGACCAACTGTGGGGGCAAATGACATGTCATTATGCAAAAACCTACTTATCTGTGCACTCCTGTGATCGCCAATTAAAATGATGACAAGGCAAAGGTCACACCAGATACACGGAGGACACCTTTTATTAGTTGTACATTAGGCCGGAGCATCGAGACGAACGTTCTCATTTTGGGAAATAAAAACTTCTGTTGGATTACTGAATGATCTCTTTTTAAATATTTGGAAGTCATCACCTGCATCAATACAGTTGTTCCTGCAGAAGCTGCCCTGCAGAAGCATACGTAAATGACTTTTTTTTTTGTCTGGGCTGCAATTGCAGCTTTACAAAAGCATATAGTAGTCGTATGGTGTAGCTAAATGTAGATGTTGGCTGAAGGGCAGGGAGCAGGATCCAGTAAATGTGTTGCATTGGTTGTTAAGGCAACTGTATCCGTCTTCCTGCTTTGATGTGGAGGCCACTGTCGCCTGCTGCACTCCCAAATGCTATTATCTCAGGCCGGAGGACTCATTGCACACGTTTTAGTGGAGACACACATTTTCCTGCATTCTTTTGCATACGAGCAGCTTTATAGTTTTTTTGCTGTATTGTCTGTGCGTGCGCGGTACGTTGGTAAATCTTTGAGTAAAGCGACACCGCGTCACTATTTCAGCCAAACTAAAGTCATCACTTAATCTAGATGAACAATCAATAAAGTGGGCCTGTTGCACTAATTTTATGAGCTTGGACTTCATTTTCCTCCCCACCAACACAGTGGTGACAAACTAAAGCCAGAGGGTCATAGTGCAGCTGTTTGAGTATTCATGCACCCGACGAGGGGACCGCTTTTACAAAGACATGAGTGGGTGAGCAGTAAGCACACAAACTGATTGAGGGCCAAGGTCAGGGCGCAGATTTAGCAAGGCCCCCTCGCAGCCAACAGCTGTTCAAATCAAAATGGATCAGTTGTGGTTTATTTTCACACTAAGCAAGAAACTGGAGGAAGCTGGTTTGTGTGTGTTCCATTGATCAGGGATGTTAATCTTCTGAGGATATGTAGAGAGGTCCTCCCAAGGACAGGACAATAAAAAGGCTCTATTGATTACTGGAGCGTTGATCAATCGGTCCCCAGACAGATAACAAGCTGTACAAGTCTTGAGTAACAATAGGCTTTTTGAATGATATGGACTGCACATGTTGATCATTTATTCTATTTTAACACCTTTAAGTGAAGCCTCCACATGAAGTCTTGGCTCGGTCTGATTCGTAGGCTGGTCTCGGCAGGTGTCCTCAACCCACGTATGATTATTCAAACCAGATTCCCAGACCCACAGAGGATTACGCCAGACCTTGTAAAATCAAAGTGACAAATGGAGCCGCTGAGCTAGTCACTGTTATAGTCTCAAGGAGGAGTCTCATCCGTTAATGCAGTCTTAAGAGTCAACTTCATGGCTAAAACAATGTTTTTCAAATATAAAAGCAAGTACATAGGATACATGATTTTCTCTATAAATATTTACATTTTTGTATATAATTAGCATTAAACAGCCTGTGGGTATTGCCCAATAATCAAAAGTAGAGTGCCTTTACTCTCCCCAATTGTTAACTGATCTTGGAGCGTCAGAAGGGTTGTTTACCTTTTGAGTTATGCTGCTTAGAGGCAAACACAGCTAAAAACACAGCCTTTTTTTGGCATTTCTAAAAATAAAATCCACATTAAGTTTAAACTAATAAAAAACACCTTTACACTGTTACACGAGTTTCTTCTGATAATCAAACTGTTTTTTTTTTTTATTCGTTTGTTTTCGTATCTTTTGAATACAAGTTAAACCAGAACTACAACCCAGTTTCAGGGTGGACCCACAGACAAACAGTTTAAGTGATGAAGCAACGACAGAACCATGCTCTCATGGAACAAAAACAATGTTTGTGTCTGAATTTCACAACCGACACGATGTTGAGAGGAAAAAGTAAACGTGTGTTGTTCACTGTGGACAACACTTCTTGGGCATTTTGTGCATTCCTGCGCACTGTGCGCCATTGGCTCGGTTGTCTGTCAATCTTTCCACCAAGCGCCCTGACCCGCCCCTATTTCTGCATATCTGAGCGCTAATTGGTCATACCATTAGTCCCCGAAAGCCCCACTGGCCAATGGGAATTGAGGTTGACGTACCCTTTCCGGTGGAGCAGTGTCTCGCGCCTACAGTGGTGGAATCGAACGTCCCCGAGCGCACACAGCGTAGAGGAGAGTACGGCGCACGAGTCTTCGGAAGGGAGATAACGGTTTGTGTTTTTAACCCCCTCTCCACTCAAACAACAAGAACAAACCAAACCTGAAATTTTAAGGGGGGTTTACAGAGTCTTCTGTTCAAAAGGAGGAGGGAAGCGAGGGATTGGAGACGCAGTTTTTTTTTCTTTTTCTTTTTCTCCCTTTCCTTTAAAGAGGATTTTGTGAGTGCTTTTTTGCGGTGGTTTGTTCTTCGCTTCTCGCCGCAAAGATGATGGTCGGAGAGGTCGAAGTGAAGGAGCGACCGAGGCCGAGTCCCGACTATTTGATGCAGTTATTAAACGAGAAGAAGCTCATGACCAGTTTGCCAAATCTCTGCGGCATATTCACACACCTGGAGAGGCTTCTCGACGAAGGTAAGCGGGACTAGACTGGAGTAACATGGGGGTAGACGCTGGGGGAGAGGGGGAAGAAACGCGTGACCACGGCGCAGTCCGGTTTCGGTGGGCGTCCCTGCTGCATTATGTTAGCGAAACCCAGCAGCACGTTATTACAACGGGGCACCCCGATACTGTTGACCGTGTCAGGCACCGATAATAACGATTCTAACTTCTTCAAAACAGTGTCTGCTGTTCGAACAGTCTCCTGTGTGAGTTTGTTTTACACCCCAGCACAGCGGGGTGTAGTTTTCAGTGCTTCTGCTAACGTTGGGCTTCCCCCAGAGTTTGTTCGTGCACTCTTGACTTGATGCCACAGGACGAAAACTTTCTACCACTCACTTTGACCACATAAAAAAAGAATATACCACCTCTGTCAACGTATCACACGACACTATGCTCACATGTTAGTTCTGACACAAACACGCGTGTTGTTTTTGTCGCTCTCGTTTTGTTCAAAACGCGGATTCCACATGTTCCTAAGCACAGTTAGCTTTGAGGTTAGCCTCGTTTTCAGCTAGCGAGGCTGGGTGCGTTCCGATGAACTCTTCAGGAACCCAAAAAAAGGGAGAGACGGCATTAACTTAGCTACGTGTTCATAAAAGGACACAATAAGTCACTGCAATGTACCAGACGTGTCTTTCAACAATTGCCCACTTCCCCCTTTTTTTTTTTTTTTGCTTCGACGCTTGTGTGAGTTGTTGCCCAGCGGCCGAGCTCAAAGCACGGTGCTGGAATGTGTCTGCTTGTTGCCCAAACAATGGCCAGTGAGTTGCTGCTGCTGCAGGGAGGAGGGCGAGTGCGTGCGCTAAGATCACACCAACCGTCCAACTTTTCCGTATATCTCCTCCGTACATTTGTCAACCGTCTCTTGGCTGGTATATTGTTTGTCTTCCGTCGATTGTATGTTTATTCTCACTCTCGCCGCCGCAGCAATCGTCGTGTATTTTTTATTTTCCTTTTTTGTTTTTTACCAGTCAAGCTTGCGCTACAACAACTGCGTCGGCTCTTGTCAGCGGCGCCGTCCCGACGGGGTCTGTCCGCCTACGTTTAATTTCTAGCGTTTGTCAACTCGTTTAGACTCAAACATTGATGTAATCATTCAAATAATGTGGTGTGCGGAGGGTGGTTGGATCTATGGTTTATGTAAGTGGTCTGGGGACACTAGAGAGCGCCACAGCCCCCTATCACACTGTCCCCACGTCGTGTGTAGGATCGGCTTGGTCACAATGACACTGATGGATAAGAATAATAGACACTCCGTCTCCCTCAAATCACAAGAGTGATTTCTTCACAGATAGCAAAGGATGCTTATTACTTCACAGTTTCGGCTGCATTTCTGAGTTAGAAGCACTCTCAGAATGCAGTTGCTAAACCGGTCTGCAAAGATTTTTTTTCCTTCCTTGATGGTTGACAAACAAGCCAGTTGATCCACTCAGTGGGTTCTGAACTATTCTTCCCTGCCCTCTCAGGAAACTTTATCTTTATCTCCAATTTATCTGTATAAAGGTTTAAATACATGTGAAAGTTTTAGTCAGTCTCAAACTTTTTAATGGGACATGTATTATCAAAATGGTAAAAGCAACGTAACGTGTTGCAAGAGCAAATGACAGTGTGTGCACACTGTAATTAATTAGTGTTGCTTTAATTGTCATTTCCGTAACATCAAATGTGATTTGAATAGATGGAAACATCTCAGGGCTTGTAACAATACTAGTCAGGTAAATAGTGACGCCTAAATAATTTAACATACGCACCAGTCATGTCACAGTGTTGGTATAAGTAAATTAATAAAAAGTCCGCCCTTATCAAGAGATTTATGTTTCATAACATTACTACATTAAGTGGAATGGTACCTTTTGAAAGAGGCGTCTCTGTGGCATTCGTCTGACGTCGCAGCCATCAAGTTAAAATTACTTTGTACACCCACAATTGCCTCACACGAGAGGCACATTCACTGTTTTTTTTATTCTAGAAAAGCCTCTTTCTGTTTTTACTCAGTTGGGAATAATGGGTGTGTTATTTTCATTTGGGGAGAGTCGGGAAGCAGCCTTGTTTTCGTTTCCACCCCTGCTCCCTCTTGCCGTCCTCCAGCCCCAAGTGGTAGATCAGGACAGTCGTCTGAATAGCAAAGACAGGGGACGTTGCGTACTCTGTTTGCCTATCGGTTACTTTAACAGCCCAGCCGCACTGCTATTGGCACATAGTATGAGGTAACCCACCTAATGCTTTTTTTTGGTGTGGTCAAATGTTATTGCATTTCCCATTTAATTAGATGACATTAAAACTTCATATAATATTCATTTCTCAGTAAATTGGCTTTTATCAATTGTCACACTGCATTAACAAAAAAGCGGGGCCTAACTAGGGTCTAGTTGACCAAGTGCAGATATTTTGCCCCTTGGTGGTAGTGGATGTTAATGCACTTAATTAAACTCAAAATATATGAAGCGTACATATCACTTTTTTTAAACTTCTGGAAACTGTCTTTAGATTGTGTAATTGACATTTTACATCTTCCTAAAAATGTAATAATGTAGTCAGTGCTACATTACGTACAATTAAAACTACAATCATTATTCAGAACAGAGAAATACTCTGCACTAAATATCTTTATGGCTTCAGGAAAAACAGGCAGGAAATGAGTGCTCTAATGCTATACTGCTCTGAAATTTTTATGCAGGACTTCCACATATAGAGGGATAAAATGTTCCCCCGTCTGGCGTTAAAGAAATCATGACTGAGACACTTGTTACTCCCCAGTCTCAGTCTCCCTCGTTTAAAGCCACACAAATCTAAGGTTTACAGGGGTTTCCACAGCACCAATCCAAACTTTACCCTGCTGCCAGAAATTGCATGTGTGCGATGAAAGCCAACTTAGTTCAGAGGAGGCCCGTCTGACTGTCTGGTTCCTGTTAGAGGCCTTTTGGTTTGCTCCATCTGTGTGGAAGAGACTGAAGTCCTCATGTGATTTTTGGGGCCAATCTCCTGCTCCCTGTTCATACTGGGGTAAAGCGAGTTGAGCCATGGCTAAACAGATGCATAAAGGTGTGCAGTTTTTAAGTAAAAGGAAAATTGGGCAATCTGCTAATTAAAGCATCGTTTTAATAGTTTTTGAAATTGTGTGTCGCATTTGATATTTTTAATGTAATGTATGTGTATAGAGAATGCTGCAGGATAATTCCCTGTCAGTTCTGTATAACAGCACGAGGGCACATTTGAAAAGCAGATGCTACTTGAAAACGTATTGCTGCCTGCGCAGAGATTGATGTGTAACCATTTGTCATAGAACTTCAGCCGTCTTGTCTCGGGAGGGGCAAAAGTGAATGTGTTTCTTCAATAAAATTATTCTCCTCTGTGACAGTACTCGTTTAGAGACTTAAATGTGACTAAATATCTTGAATATCCTACTCTTGTCAGACTTTTATCCGCTTAATAAAAGCAAAAACCAAACCAGTCACAACTAAATGCTTAAATCTCATTCCCAGATTGTCCATCTCTCGGGGTATATAGTCTTCTAACAGCTGCATACAGCCCACCCGGCATTTTGTGCATGTATACACAGTTGTTACCATGGCGTATGAAAGCCAACACCACCCCGTGTGTGCTTACTTGCCCCCATTTTCTTCAGTGGTATGTGTGCACGGACATCCGCGCTACGCTGCCACTTTGTATGTATTCCCTCAAGGTCACTCAGACCCATTGACAGGCCCCCTATGAAATGCAGTTGTTCATCTCTCAGAGGTGACACCTGCTCTGGAGTCTTTTTTTATTTCTCTTTACGATCTGCCAGCCAACAAGCTGCTTCAAATTGCTATATTTTCTCTTGGCAGGAGGAGATAGCCCATATAACATCTAGAGATGCTGCCTAGTAGTAGAAGTGCAAGTGCTGTTGTAAGGTAGTGGAGCATAGGACAAAGGCAGGATATTTATATATATTCTTTATATAATATTTATATTTTTGACTGGAAAATATTCAATTTCTTGATAGATTAATGATAGGTTAAACGGCCCATTATTGCATTGCACACTTATCGGTGGAACCACATGGTACATTCCTCCATAGTTTTCTGTGCTTTCCGGAGCTCCCTTTGCTAATACTCTGTTGTGAGTGCTTGTTAGACTCTGTGTGCTGTGATTTAACTGGATGTTCCCGGGAGAGCTGTCAGCATTTGGAGGACAAACTGTCTGCTGTCCGCCGTGGTGCCTTTGTAGGGAACTGGTCCTCTGGGAAAAGCTGTTAAGAGAACAGATTTTGATAAATGGAGAATGCTAGAAGTCTTTGTTTCACGTTTTACCGCATGTTTATGTGGTTCTTTGGCTTATTTCAGTCTCTCAATATCAACTGATGTGAAAACAATAATATATATGATAACCATTTGGCTATTTTTGCTCGACCACAATAGCAGTCTGTATAATCCTATAGCTCGACCCTTTATGTTGCTCAGTACGAGGCTTGACCTGCACTCACCTCTGCCATGCAATCAATGTAGTAGCTAATAAGACCGAGCACTGCTCACAAAGTAAGATGCTGCTGATGGCTGCGAAAGGGCTCCGATAGGGAGATGGGAAGAGAGAATTAGGGTTGTTTAGACAGGACCCCCCCCCCCCCCCCCCCCACACACACACACATTACATTTTCCTCTCCCCCCCATTCCATCCCAAAGCACCTCTTATAAGCTGGAATTTAATTAACCAAGAGCTATTGTGTGAGCTGGTTAACGGGGCTGTCGCCACCAGTGAGAAAGCAGAATTGCAGGCTTTGTGCTGTCTTTCCCTGTTTGCCTCCCTTTCACTGTCTCTCTGGTTATAAATTAGGTGGTGGCGTAGGTCTAACAGAGTGAGGTGTAGAGGTTGTGGCGGGACCCAGCACTGCACCTACCCTCCAAACTGTTTTAACCACCTTGCTCCTCTGGCCCCGCCACAGCAATGCCCCCTTCCCCATCTCCCCACACCGGGTGTTTTATGATAAAGTCGTTCAACGACAGCCTGCGCTCTTATCTCATGCTTCAATCCCGCGAGGGCTGGGGCCTCCTTATCACCGCTGCCTCTGCCTGGCCTCCTGTCTCCGTGCCCTGCCCTGACTGCCTGGCTGGCTATCTGGCTCACTGTCGGCACAACTAAGTGTCTTTCCTTCTATTACTGCAAGCTGATAGACAACACATTGCGAGAGGTAGTTTATCTCAAGCGTTGCCACTTTCTTCCTCAAACCTAAAAGCACAGGAACCTGGTTAAAATTAAGGATAATTAAGGTAACCAGATGCCCAGCGAATTTCTCTGATGTAACTTGGGACACATGGCGTCTGTCAAAATGAGAATCATGGCTCTGTGTTTCTTTGTATGCCAAATGATGATCATTTTCGTCTTAATATTTAGTCTCGTATAAAAACAGCTACGGGAAGTAGCGCCTGTTTTAGACGGGAAAGGACCACGGAGGAGGCAAGTTAGTGGTTTGTTTTCCCTCGGACGGACGGGGAGAAGGAGCTGTTTTCATGCTGTGGTGACAAGAGAGGCCTCCTCCTCCTTTGCCATCTCCCACAGAGGTGGGTCTGTCTCAGTTTTCCCTTACGAATTTGCATTGCATCATGAATCATCGCCTGTCACTGCATATTTGTGTGGATATGCAACACAGTAACGAAAAAATATATTCGCCCCACCCTGTTACATTCTTTGAGTTCTCCAAATAGCCGCCTCTTACCCCCTTGCTCTAAATAAGGCCCCCCATTCACTGGCTGGTTTTCCTCCTGTCCTCCGTTTTTTAAAGTCTCTCTCAACAGACACGATAGCATTTCTAACAATTGCATTTTTTTTTCCTCGTGCGTCACATCGGTAACATTTTCTCAGTTTCCTTCCCCATTTTTTATCATAGAAAACACGAGTTGAATGCTCACTTTGTTCCTTTCACTCGCCCACCCCTCTGCATTCATTTGCTCTCCTTTCAGAGGAGGAATGGCAAGTGAGCGTTGGCAGCCAGCTCAGGAATTTTTTACCAGAAGCACAGTCAGAGCACTTAACCTCCAGCCTGGTGTTTGTTTTCCCCACACACTCTTCCATGCAGTCTTTTAGCACAGATTAACGTGAATGTCATCCACGGTGAGGCACTGGAGCATCTATTTTGCTTTATATATCGAGAAATATTTTGCAGCAATAACAAGCTCCATTCCATTTGTATGAAAATATTAGTCATGTAACATTTTTCTAATTTGACTGATTATGTCTTTGCAACCTTTTTTAAAGTGCATTATTTTTGGTTGTGTGTCAGTGTCCAATGTATTTCCCACAGTGACCATCCATATTTCCTCTCTTTATAAGGATGTGAATAATAATTTAATAGTTATTGAAATAATAAATATAGACATACTCAACAGCGTAACTGTGCCTGTGTAGAGGTGACTCCGCACAACAAATCTCTCCTGGTGAGTGAGAAGTACTGACAGATTGCCACAGTCACAGTCTTTGCCATTTGCAGTCGTCACATTACAAAAGTCAGCTATAAAGTGTGTGGATAAGCTCATGTTGCAGTGTAGTTGTTACCGAAAGGCCAGGCACATCACCAAGGCCGTGGATTAAATCATTGATTAGTTAAATTGATTCCATTGTTTTCTGCTGTGACTGACCACCACGCAGTAACATTTCCAGCAGAAACAAAGATAATATACTTATATTATACATATATACTTATGTTTAAGTCAGTCTCATCCCCACCTAAGCCTAAATCCAACCTATCAACCAATCCAAACCCTTAACCCGTGGTATGATTTTATTATATTTATGTTTTATTATATTATTTTGTTTTTTTAATCGTCAGATTTTATTTTTAACCTTTATAATACTTTGTAGCATTGTTTTAAAAATGTCTTTACAAATAAATTGTATTATTATCAACAGTTACGAACACACATCTCCCTGGATATGCAGAATTTGACACAAGACCAGCAATGTGCTGCCTCATGCACAAAGATTGTTTTAGTGTTAGATCACACTGCTATGTTTAGCTCAACTTCCTGGGGTCAAATGTAAGGACGATGGTCGGCGAAGTTAAACCAAAGAATTATGAAACGCTGTCAACTGGTGTGCATTATAGTGATGGATGCCATTTTCAGCAACCCACCAATGACAACTGACCTCATTTATTTATCAGCCAAGGACCGTCCTCCTTCACACCATACGATCAGTCCGCGTTGTGGTTTGCAGCCCTTACCTTGGTGTCTCACTAGTTACAGTCTGGCCAATAAATCAAAGAGGAATAATTTACCTGTCCCTCAGCAGCCGGTGTTGTTTTTGTGAGGCTTGGCAAGAGCAGGCGGCGCTGCCGTCACCTTCCCCAAAGGCTGCAGTGTGAGGTGGCATGGTTGTGAGGTTGGTCCTCAGGAAGCGCTACAAACCCCTGAAACACCAATCTCTGCTTCTCACCTAGATCTCTACAGCTGACCGTTGATATTGTTATAAATACAGTGGGATTCACAGTCACTCGCACAATTAATATAAAAAAGGTGTTTTGATGCAGATCAATCCATGTCTCTGTATCTGTAGGCTAGCATTGAAGTAGCCTGTCATGACTAGGGAAAGTGTGGTATTTTGTATTCGGTTGGCAGTAATGCTACAGTTTGTATTTTTACCCTGAGCAGGTGTTGTTCAACTGGCTTTGCATCTTGAATGCAGATGGTTTCATTAAGAGGTTCACTGTTGTTCAATGCAGCTGTCCCGTTCGATTTTCCTGGAATTGTGAGTGTGGAAATCAATAGTGTACGGCGGGCTAGCACTGAGAACGGTACTGTAAAAGTAAAGTATGGGGGGGAAAAAAAAGTACTGTCAACATTAATTCGATCAATTGTAAATATTGTTATTCACTCTGTGTTCTCAGTCAGGTGTTGCCCTCACAGCCAATAGGTGTTGCACACAAACAGAAGCACAAATGAATAAAGTTACCATGTGGATTAAGAAAACAAAAACAATTCTGCCGTTCAGACTGACTAAATGGATTCTGTTGTGTGCTTGTCAGTTTCTATATCTCCATGTGAAATGCCGAGGTCGATTAATGCATGCTTTTGTAAGTGCAGCTCACTTTCTGCTGGCACATGTGGTGGCTATCGGCTATATACCAAGGCACCATTGTAAGCACAGCTGTGCCATGCTGTGTTAAGTCCATCTTGACAATAAAAAGTCGTAGCCATTAAGTGCTTTTACAGTGTGCCCTGAAAAGACGTCAAAGGGCAAGTACGGAGTGAAAGTTAGTGTGTCGACCCGGGTGTCATGTTTATATCAGCACTCATTGGAGCAGAAGCCATTTTGCTTGTGTGCTAATATACATGTGCGTCAGTTCTGACTACCAAAACAAGGAAGAAAGCTGCTTAAATCACAACTCCCATAGGGGGTGTGACTTCAGTCTCTGTTTAGAGCATTACTCTAAAACCTCTTGACACAGACAAAGGCTAAGTGTCTCGAGCATGTATAACTTAAATGTTATCTACTCAAACAAGCAACATGTAGTTTAGTGACGTACTGCCAAAGCAGCTTTTTGCTCTCTGCTTGTAGTGATGGAATGCCTGCTGGTGTGTAGGAGGACTCAACCTCAACCTATTCAGCATTATTTCACCGTCTCCCTGACACAGTAACACAGTGACTGTCTAGACTAACTAGAATTACATGTGTTGCACAGTTGTTTTTTTTACAGTGGCTGTCTGCCCTGCAGTCTTGTGCTGTAATGTAAAACATGATTTGCTAAGCATAATTTATGCCCATGTGCTACACGTCCAACCAAAAGTGACGGTAGCGGGCCATGAATAAACGGCCGTACAACTGCAATTGAAACAGTCGTCACTGCTTGTCTGTTTGCGGTGAGGCTTAAATCTGTCTGTCCTCATCAGTGCAGCAGTCGGGAGGAGATTACAGAGCAGAAACAATGGGTGGTTTTGTACGATTAGGCTTTAATTGTTTAAGCGAAGAGTCCGTTTAGCACCACGTGTAATATAGGAAAGACCGGCATAAAAACCCACCAATAACTGGCCGGAAAGAATGTGCTGTCTGTATGAAAGGGTGAGTGAACATGAGCCCCATTCCTGCTCAGTAGATTGATTGTGTTCGCTGAAAGGAAAAAGGCAAGCAAGGCTGCCTAGAGCGAGGGGAGGATGGTTAGTGTGATAAAGAACAGTGGGGCGAGACAGAGGAATTCTGTGATGTGAATGAGGTCATCTGGTTGGTTATGAGGAAGGTCCCTAACCCCTCCCTCAGCTCCACACACCACCGTCCTGTCCCCTCTCCTACCCCATACTAATGATAACACAATGGTGGTTTTGTGCTTTAGTGGGCCAGATGCACACATCGGGTCATTCCTACCGGGTCACACATAAGTGCTGTCTGTCAAATCAGGCCTCTGCATTACAGTGTGATTTTTTTTTTTTTTTTTTTTTCCCACATTTATTGCTTTATTAGCTGTATGTGCCCTCACATCCTGGTGATAGTGAACACAACTTGTAGAAGGTTGTTTTTGTTGTTGTTTTTATTATATTTTGTTATTTTTTTTGTTTAAGTCTTTAAGTGAACAACTATTCTGTTCTGTTGGTAACCGTATAGTTACATGACTCACACGCAGTCAACAGACATAAGCTCCTAGTTGAGCTTACAATAACACCGTAGAGTTGTTTTGACAGGTTTGAAAATACACAACCAGCTGGCACCGTTAAACTGTTCCTCTCCCTCTTTAACATGTGGCTCTGCCACACTTTGGCCCTAATTTTCCACCATCTCTGCAAAGTGTCGTTATGTAGGAATATTGCCCATAAAAGGCTCACAAGGTGTTGCTTTATTGTCGCCTCGGATAAGATTAGAGCTGCTGCTGCTCCTGTCTGTCTGGCATATATGTTTTACCACAGAGCGTTCCGTGGCAACCTCACTGACAAGGAGCACAGGGATTTTCAGTAATGGAGCAGTTGGACTCGCATTGCTGTAAAAATTTCCTTTTTTTAAACACCTGTGTCTTGTGGGTAAATTACATAATTCATTATCGATGTTACTTGTCCTCTAGCGTAGGTTAAAGGCAGCTGGGGATGGACGATGGTGTGTAAATGCAGCAGGTGTTGGCATCGGTGAGGTGCCATGGTGCCAGATGTTGTTGACACCTTGAGGTGAATAATAGTCTGCCAGGTGATGGAGATCTCCCTCTGTCCCTTCTGATCCTTCTCTTCCCCTCCCTACTTCCACTCCTGTCTTCATTTTTCTGACATGAGTTTAGGGCTGTTTGTGCTGGCCGCTCTTCTTACAACTTGATTTTTATTGAGTGTCTGACACTTTCAATGAGCCTGATCTCAGTTCTATCTCCACCTGTCCTCCCTCATCAACCATGTACTGCATAAATCACCTCTCAGATGTAAATGTGTAGGTGTTGCCTCTTATCCATTCTGTCCTAAACATATACAATAACATTTTTGCTATTTTGCCTGCTAGTTTGTATAGTAAACGATTGATGTGATGGTGTTTGTTTTCTCCAAGGGGGAAAAACAGTATCCATTATCCAAAGTAGTGACTCAGTTTTCCTGGCTTTGGCTTTTTACCTATTTATTTAACCACAATGACTCTTGCACTCGCATCGCCCTCTTCCCTAGTGCCTTTCTTCTTTTTCCCTCTCCCACCTCTTCTCTTTTCCATTTGTTTCTTCCTTTGTAGTGCCTCTTTCTACTTGAATGTGAGTATGTGTGGCAAAAATCCAGCCGCGGGGCAACATTGCCTCTTTCATGTGACGACCAGTGGTGACATTAAAGGCCCACGAGGTGGTCTGTCGGTTTGCATCAGTCGTGCTCTCGCTGTCCGCGCCCAGGACTTTAATATGTGCACAGCTTTCCACAGTCACTCTCTGGCTCAAATGTCCGTTTTATAGAGAACATGGCTGCATCTGTGATTGTGCACATGTGTATTCACAGATTCATTAATCCTCCACATCCAAGAGCTTAATGCAGATCAATGTTTAAAGGCTTAAACATAGTGGAAGCACGGTTAATGATAAATGCGTCAGTGAGAGGGCTTCTCTCTTTTCTCCTAATCCCTCTAATCTTCGTGACATTCGGACCCAGTTGTCATGTCCCCTCCAGCCAGTGTTTCCACTACGTTCAGATTATTGAACGCTACCGTCAAAAATGAATAACCTGCTTTGATTATTTTCTGCAAAAAAGGAAGGTTTCACTCAGGAAAGCCAGGGTCTTGCTATTGTTCAAGTGTAAGGGTAGGTCACACTAAATGCTTGCCACTTTAATCTGTAGAGGCTGTTATTTCTGGTCAACATGTTATTTTAAAACAGCATACTTGTTTCCTATATTTTCTGGGGGTGTTGCAATAAAGCGACAGAGAAAAAAAAAAAACTTTATAGTCACCACAGTATTGCCCAAACAACAAGTCTAATAGTGGCCTACGACAGTATTATACTGTGGATCCTGCAAAAATGAGACAAAGAAGAGCTGCCACAAAACACAACAGCAGCTGTGATGCGAGTCTGTGTGTTGTCACACCCTGGGACAGCTACTGAGTGGCTGTTGGACTGGAACTTAGGTGGTAGATACAAGTCCCAGCAGGCCCCGTCCCTGTGGATGAGACAGCAGCTGACGCAGACACACACTTTATGATGTTACCTGTTTGTCTCCCTGCCTATATAACACGCGTTCTTCTCGGGGTCTGCATTTACTCAGCATTACATTAAATGCATCACTGTCACGTGTAATGGCACTTGCTAAATCACTGCAGGGTGAGTGACAAGCGAACTTCACAGCATAACACATATTTTAGTTATCACCAGGGAGTACAAAAATTCTTAATTCGCAAGTACTGTTGTTAAGAAATTAGCTATTAACTGACTTTCACAAGAATGTTTCTGGTTGCCTGCTGTGAAGATAAACAGCTGTTATAGAGACGGCTTGATTAATCTTTGTGACATTATAAACTCTTTTTATATTATACTGAGACTTTGCTTCAATACATTGTCCAACTCATTTCTGTTACTGATACTACTTTGCATTAGTCTGGGATAGCTTTACCTAATATACTAAATCAAGTCCTATTTAAACAATAAATCACTTTTTCAATGATAAAATTTAAGATGGTTGAACGACATGTCGAGCTTTAATTTTGCTTCTGTTGGGGAAAATAGGATTGCAGGTTAATAGTTGATGGAACGCAGTTGTCTGTTCGCCTCCGTCTCTGTTTGTTGCATCAATTCTTTCCCCGCTGTTATCAAGTGACCTCGTTCGCTGATACGGAGGCAGCGAAAAGAATTTCGTTGTTCCTCATTCTGTCAACCCCCCACCAACCAAACATGTATTAATAAAGAGATTTTTCTTTCAATCTGTTTGTTGACAGTAATAATACTGCACTTCTGGCTCCGACTCCTGCTGCTTCCATCTGTTCCTCACCAGGAATCACAAGAGTCACAGTTGATCTATGGATTTGCCCAAGATTTACAGTTAAAAGTGCAATCCCTGACTTCTGTCTTTGTGTTTACTTTTTAGTTTTTGTTTTTAACCGTAATGACTGACTGAATGATCACTGATTAACCTAATCTCCTAGTTTGAACTTGAAGGCTTTACAGAAATTGCTGCTGCCATGTATGTCCAGATTATTTTTTATTTACAAAGTTGAGGTTTTATTGCACAAAGACACACTGTCAAGTCTTTTTTTTTTTAACTGAAATGATCCTCCCTCACTCCCATTGGTTCCGAGCATCGTGGTCTCCTTAGTTACTGGGGTGGGGACAGGATGCAGAGAGCATGTTATCGTCTCCGGGCACATTGACAGTCGGAGCCTTTCCTTCCTTCCTCTCTCGTTTCCTCTTCTGACAGCTGGACCTTTCCTGGCATTGTTCCCTGACAGAGGGGGAGATGTGTGCAGGGGTGGACATAGTTCAAATGGGTTTTAATAGATGAAAAGTGGTCAGCTCTTTGGTCGCCCCTTTGAGGCATAGATTTGTCAATATATCAAGAAGAGTTATTGGTGTCTACTGACAGAAAATGTCAATGCTCCTCAAACCCCCTCCAGGTAGATTGTGAAGGACCAGGATACCCAACTTTTTCCCTGACTTCCAGTACAACAGTCGAAAATCAAGTGGGGCCCTCAGTCTTTAACATGTACAGACACACATCCCAGCAACATGCAGCCTGACTACCTCATCCTGTTTTTCTTCCTATACCTTATCTCGTAGTCTCACATCTTGTTGAGCTCACAGCATGCATCCTGTGCTCCGGCTTCCACATAGCATCCCCTTCATTGTTGTTGCTTTTTGTAGGTCTGCCTGCAAGTGCGGCCGCCTGCCTGTGAGAGTTTGACTGAGGCCTTCGATGGAAATGTGCTGTGTTTGTAGAAGTACATGATGTGTCTACGTGTGTGCGTGCGTGCGTGGAGTTTAATGGTTTACAGCAATGTTCAATAGCACAGCATGGCTCTGCTCTTGTTTGCTTGAATTCACTGGCAGGTAAAGTCTGTGAAATGAGTTCCCATGAGGTACGCAAGAATCAACAATCTGTTTGACGGTTTTTCTTTGTTTTGAGCATTGTGTATGTTCATACTAATTAATCAACGAGTTTTGACTGCACCTGTCATTACGAAGCATCCTTTTTAGTATGCATAGAATTGCACAGATGCAGGGTTTTTTCCGTGGGATTAGGAGCCGCTCTTCTTCCTGGTATTGTAGCTCGGTTGAGGCAAGATGTTTCCTTTTTTGACCAAGTTCAATCTCAAAAATGTGTGTAAACAATTTCAGATCAAAAGGCCTCTCTCTTAAAGCCACCCTGTTAAATGACTATTGCTGTGCATTCAATTTAACGCTACATATTGCTCCCTCCTTTAGATGGCGAAGGCAGCAGTAAAATTCCCTGTCTTTGCTTGGTATTTTTGTTGTAGTCTGACTCTGCATTAGTGTGCATTGATAGGTTGACTGTTTCAGCTGAGCTAGTGTATCGGGCTACTTTAAAAAGTGAACCCAAGGACGGAGGAGGTATTTGTATAGAATTTTGTAATTGTTGAATAATTAGCAATATTATGAGACTACTCTGGGATGGAGCTTATCCAATTTCTACCACTCTAGCACTCCCTTTTGTCTCCTGAACGCCGACTATTTCTGTGTGTAAATGAAAGAAAACTGTTGTTTTTAGCTTTGCACCTTGCTCTCTCTTTTTGGGGTGCATTCTTCAAGGTTTGAGCGCGAGTGTGCGTACACTCGCAAGTTTCACTCCAGGATCCTGTCGAAAGTCAGCCCACGCAGAGAGTAATGAACGTTGGCCCCTCGCGGCAGCCATTAAGAGTAAGCCATTATGGTTCAGTATTGAGCCTGCCCTCCCTGCCAGTTTCACCTCATCATATGGTAGACCCCACTGCGTGCACAAAACTGGCACTCCCATGGCTCATTGAGCTGCCAGTGTGCCCCCTGCAGCACACACCCCCATAACACAGTTTCCCATCATCTGATGATGATCCCCCGTTCTAATTTTAGTCTGAAGTCTTAATGGCTTTGCAGATACTGCCAGAAACAGTCATTTCAGTGTGAAGCTCAGACTGGAATAGCATTGTGATGTACTTGAGAAGGATAAGACGAGGTTAGGCTACACATTTTTTTTAGTATGTAATGATCTCCCCTTATAGTTACGCCCAATATTATTGATTGTTTTTCACACACCTCAAGTCAGACCATAGAAGACTTAAAAACATCTGAAATCATTTAAGATATTGCTGGCATCACAACTCCTGACACCTCCATTAACTTGAACCTATTTCGAGCCACATTTTCCATGGCAGTGACTGCACCTATCCATCTACCTCCTCTACTTGTTGTGGTATAGCTATATGTATACTTTATTAAATCTAATTTCCAATTACAGTCTATTTCCAAGCATGCATTTCACTTCCCAAGCGTATTCAGTCCACTCTGCCTCACTGTATCATAATGTCACCCCCTTTTGTTACCCCTTCATCTCTGTCTTTGCTTCGCCCGCCCCCCCTGCTCAGCCTGTTTGCTTTGTTTAATCACCAAGCTAACAGGCTATGTCACGTTCCTATAACACACCGTCACTATTGCTGCCAGCAACCACAGAAAAGCCACATACAGGTTGGCACTTATTCCCCTTCCCGCATGCAGTCACAGTGACAGCTCCAGAAAACATTGCATTTGTCACCGGTTATGATTAATGGCTTTGCTGATTGCTGTTCTTGGCCATCACCACACCTACACATTCTGCTTTTAGCATACATACTCTCAGGGCTTCAGCCAGAATGGAGGAGGTAAACAGCGCCTCGCAATTGTCAATGTGCCCGGCATCAATGGGGATGTGTTGAACTCCAGTTTTGATTTGACAGATGACTGCGTTAATTTGTTGTCAATATTTTAAGTGATTAAAAATATGACAGAATTTTTACTTTTAAATCACACGTGACTGAAATATGCTACATAGGATGCATCTTTTGTGCTATCGTTTCATTATCTGTTTTCACTCTCTTTGTCAGTAGACTAAACATAAAGCAAAGGCTAGTTGGGTAAGGATGCAGGAGAGGTTTATTTCCCTCTTTTCTATTTGTTTAGCAGAATTTTCTCTCAGGCGGTTTGCCTTCTCTTTCTATATGGAGTGTTATTTCTGTGGGTTCACACTCTCTGGGGAGCCCTGCCTACAAACACAAAAAGCTCATTAGCTTGTGTGTATGTGTGGGTGTTTGTTTTAATGTTTAGTTTGGTGTTTGTTTTCACGTGTGTTGCATGTTCTTACATTTGTGTTAGGGCCAGCACGTTCTCGTCCATTGTTGGACCATAGCTTGATGCCGCGTGCGTTGTTTAGAGGCTGCTTCAGCTCATTATTGAAGACCACAGAGCGTAACTTGTTGCTCTCAGGGAGGCAGCTGCCTGGAAAAGAGATGCGAACGTGTATTCTTAATGTCCACCGTGCACAGATATTGTGTTAACATTTTAATTGTAGAATGCATTAACTGTTCATTCATGTTTCTGTGTGAAAGCAGCGTTCTTTGTGTCCTCACTTAACATTTACCCCCGAGATAGCTGGATGAATGTGTGTGTGCACATGTGAGTGTTTTTCTGTGTTTTATTACTTTTTTTCACCTGGCTCGGAGAGAAGATCCAGAAACCTTGTTATGCCAGTCGTTTATTTAGTGGCCCATCTACTTAAAGACCTGCCACTGGAGCTTTTTACCCAGCCTGCCTTTGGAGGATCACTGACACACAACATAAATCTCGCCCTCTGGCTCTTGGTGAATAGCGTCATAATTTCTATCCCGGGCCATTTAGACCCCCTCAACCTGTGGGGGCCAACACTTTTATTCACATCGTGTCAGGGTTAGGAGCTGAAAAAGGTTATTTATCAAAACCATTTTGAATTGGATGATCGACAAAGACCTGGTTGGATAAATATATACTGTAACATATGGTAGAATGTTCCCAGGTCCAAACTTTCATGATAAGCACAAGCCATAATTAGACTGAAAGTTGCATTTTTCTGCTCACACTGGCAGAATCTTGATCTTTTATGAGTGCAGTGATGGGAAAATAAAATGTTCTGTTCTCCAAATTAGTTCCTCATGTTACTATCCTTGTTCTTCAGCTCTGCAAGGAAACCCTTTAAGATAAGCAGGGGCATATTTGTTGAAAGCGATGTATTCAAAACAAAATGTCTGGTTTTTTTTTGCTCCAGGTTAAAACTATTTTGATGGAAATGAACATTAGTAAACATTAATGCATTTCCTTGTGACCAATTGATTTGGCTGCAGAAAAGGCACAAATTAAACACTGGTATTTTTACACTTGCACCCCTGTGTGTTTTAGAGAACTGGTTAGATAATCGACACACTTGGATAATGCTGTAGGAAATGACTTAATCTGTTTGATGTAATCAGATAGTTTGAGTTATAACATTGTATTTATGAGGTTGAACAGTGACAATCCACATTTGTTCCCTTTTAAAATGTATATTTTGATTTAGTTCACTTTGCATGGTGAGACTAGCGCCCTCAAAGATGAAATAAAAACCTACTTTGTAAAATGCTACTTTTATCAATACTTAGATGGAGGCAAAAAATATGAAATCTGTGCCATCAAAGTTCCATCAAAGGTTACTACTAAAGTGGAAAGCGCAATGTTGCCCATTTAACTGTATTTTTAGATTAAACCCATGTGGCTAAAATGAAGCGTGATGAGATTAATGAGGAAATCTGCAAACGTCGTCTGATGAAGCATCAGCATCTGATGTTAACACTCGTGTTCACACACCTTCAAGTGCACCGCAAGAGCGAGGCTGCCCGAAGCACAATCTAACATTACAGATCAAAGTAAGCACTCTGCAGATATAGAGCTAACATGTTTCTCGTAAGATGTCCAGACTAATCAGTAACACCAGTGTTGTCACAAATGTATTACCTGCTGGGAAAATTTCAGCAGCATGGGGTCCTTATTTACACAAACCAAAGCAGGCGTCCTGTACTGAACATTCTGTGATCATCTATCATATATGCTATGTATTTGTTATATTAAATTAGGACTGCAGTGATTAATGGCTTTTTAAAAATAAAAATATAATGATTTTTCCGCTTCTTAAATGTGAATATAATCTATTTGTTTTTTGCTCCGTATAAAAAAAGAAACATTGAAACAGACTTTTAGTGTTGCCACTAAATAATAATAACAATAATAATAGGTTAATTGGGCATTAAAGCATACTTGTTGTCCTCATACAAACCTCATATTTCAGACCTTAACCAGGTATTTCCCCTGTAAGAACTGGAAATACATTCACTGTAATACAGCATGCTCATTAACGGCATGGGAATAGTCGGTGAATCAGAGGATTGCGCGGTGCAGGCCTACCATTAATTCAAAGAGTAGGAAGTGGAAATAAGACAGAAGCACAAAGAAACATCTTTATTCTCTCACAAGGAGGTAAGAGGAGAGCGAGGCAGCTGTAAGTTGATGATAAGACCAAGAAATGCACATGTTTTCATGGCTCTGTCACCCCCCCGCCATTGCACACTATACTTTGGATTTCCTCCTTAAAAGAAACCCCCTGTCTTTCATATGCTTGGCCTGCCAAACCCCTTAACTGTTGAAGTGGAGTGTCGTCGTGGATAAAGTTGTCTGTGCCATGAATAAAGGGCAGGAATGCATGAAACGTCCAAATCCTTTCACTTGCAACGGGCACCCTGGCTTTGTGATTTATAAATTGCGTTACTCTTTAAGTGAAAAGGCTTGTTACTCGCCCGAGTCCTATTTCACTCGGCGCCAGCAACAATCCGCCTGTGAACGTCATTGCTCCCATGTTTTAGAGAAAAAAAAACATTCACCTCGGCTTTCACGCCCACTCACATCATTAGATGAGCACATGTGCATGCGGATGCAGGGTTCCTGAAACGGTGGGGGGTATTTTTCCTCATATTTAACGGGGGGGGAGGAGAATCATTCAATCAATCAGTTAAACACCTGATGGTTTAGCTTTACTATTAAATGGTGTTGAACTCGGGTCAGTTTGTCTCAGGTGCCAGATATCATCAGCCTAATACCAGGCATCACAAGGCCTCTAAAGCTGCTTTCCTCAGGCAAATCTGATCACACCGATTACTTGCCCATTACATTTTCTTTGGTACGTCTCTCTTTCTCTCTCACACACATGATGTGTGTGTATGTATATATGTGTATATATATATATGTATATGTATATATATATATATATATATATAAGAATCATGTGTGTAGGAACAAATCTGCTCTGCATGGTCAGAGGATGTTTTGCTGTGAGTTACAGTGAGGACAAAGCAGTTATGGAGCAGGTCTATTTTTGGGCTCTTAATGGACTTGTTCCCATTCTCTGGCAGAGCAGGTCTGCAGCTGAATGATCTTCACCAGTCTTAAACCTGATTACGGCGTCTCCTTCTGGACTTCTTCATTGTTATTAATTTTGCAATTTGCTCTCTTTTTTCCCTCCCCCTCTCTGTCGTGTCTCTGCGTTCGTTCGCTGCCTCTGAGCTCCATGTTCGTCATTCATGCTACATGCTGCTTACATTCATTATAATATCATGTTAGACGAGAGGGGCTGAAATGTGAGTAAATCATCCTGCCTGATTTTTATCATTTCATTTTTTTTTTTTCTGTCATCTCAACCACTCCCAAACCTTTCTTTATTTGCTTTGTCTATGTTATTGTTTTTTGCCATGAGGCTGGGTGAATAATTGAAAAGCTTCTCGATCGAATGACGTGGAATCCCCGATGGCTGACCTGTTCAATTATCCAATTTAAATGAGCTCAATACAAAGTAACGTGCTGACATTTGAGAAAACTTCAACCAATCAGCGAAGACCTTCAAAATCCCTACACGGTCCACTGACCTCTCCATTCTTGAGTTTTTTCCTCTGTTTTTTCTACTTCTCTCCGTTCCCAAAATCAAGAATGGAGACATTCACTCTTCACTCACTCCCGTACTCCCCAGTCTGCTGGCTCGTACACCCCCACCACCTTCCCCTTGAACATGCAAGTTACAAAGAAAAGAAAGTTTCTTTATATGCAACCACAGTCTGTGTCATTTTGTCTTATTTTGTTCTTTCGAACTTGAGAAGGAAGGGCAGAAATTGGGGAGAAAAAAAAAAGAGAAGGACAAAATGAAACGTGTTAACTTACATCGAGGCAGAAAAGAGCCGCGTGAGTCGAGGGGAACGAAACTGCGCTCTTGCTTGCTCAGCACTGTGATTATTATTCTTCCTCTTTCCTCTGTCTTTGTTTCGGCAAATCGTCTTCCACTCTGTCCTCACACTTCTCTCAAGGTCGATTTCTTTATTGTCCCTTCCACACAAAAGTGATAATATCCTGTGTGTGTGTGTGTGTGTGTGTGTGTGTGTGTGTGTGTACACAACCATCTTCACAGATAAATAGACAGCTCTGTCGAGGGTGTGTGTGGGGTTTGCTGGTGACACACTGGCATTGAGCTAAGAGATGTCTGAAGGGGAAAGCATGGGATATTTTACCACTTTTCATTTAGCAGTTCGACACATACATTTGGGTTAAATCTGTGATCTCTGGCTTATGTAATCACAGATTTTCATTTTGTTCAGTCCCAGAGTTGTGGAAAAGTTCTCCGCTTTAGCTTTTACCGATTCAGTCAGTTGTCTTTTTCCTCTTTTGTCCGTTCTTCCCAAGATGGTAATTCTTCTTTTCCAACCCTCCCCTCTGTCTCTCTTAGAAAATCAGCCTTTTTTTCTCGCCGTGATGGACAGCTAGACAAATGATTTTGTCGGTCATGCAAGGCAGGGGGTAATTTTTAGGTGAGCGTAGAGCCGCACAAAAGACTTGGCACGCTTAAATTAGAGGTTGTCAAATGCTGCACGTCTCACTGATTCCCCCTTATGTTAATGTGGCATTTTCTGCAACAGGAAATGGAATCAGAAGGAGGAGGGGTGCTGCTGCTTGGTGGCTTGCATTGTCACATGGACATGCTTCTTTTATTTTCTGGTGTCATCTAAAGATTTGATGTTCCTAGAGAACACCAGACTCTGCACACATGCACATCGTTTTTGTATGGTTATATAAATCTCCATCGTTTGGCTCATATTTTTTCTATTCAAACAAATATGTATTTGTTATTAACTGGGTTGTGTTTGTGATTATTTCTATTGCTTGCTGTGTTAAGCTGTCCTGATTTCCTCCCTGTTTGATGTGTCGCTGCCAAGTCCCGCTTGTCATACATGGTGTGAATTCATGGCCTGTATTCAGTTAGAACTGACGTTATCTGTCCGCTGGGCTGGATACCATGAGATGAATGTATCTTTGAGGGGACTGGGAGTATTTGTGTGGACTTCAATGTGGTGAAGGCACATGTTTTGGGGAGGAGATGTATTAGGCGTATTATAGTTTGCAATATGTCCCACTGGTTTTGTCCACCCAGCTGCGGGCCAGATGTACAACACATGTGTGCACTTGACGGTGTCCATGAGCTCATCAGTCAATGAAAGCATATGTTATGATTGTTTTAAAATGCCCCACCAAAAATTCTATGACTAAATATTCTTTTTTTAGCAGCTTATTATTCATATACATATATATATATATATATATATATATATATATATATATATATATATATATATATATATATATATATATACTACAACCTTATTATGTAAGATTGCTTCAAAACTTGCATCTGTGTAAGGATGAGCCAGACGGGTCAGGCCTGCTTTACCTTGGCCTTCTATCGTTGGTTTCTTAACATGTTTTTATGTAGAAACTCTCAAATGCCTGAAAGTCTCATGAGAGATGGAAATGGTGTTTGACATCAACCACCACTCCACATAAGACTCGCCATACCTGGAGGCACGACCACCCTTACCATTTTAAAGCTCACACCAAACACCTTAAACATGTCCTTGTCAATTGTCTTCAACTGTTTGGTTAAGCATTGCTTTTCAGGCGTTTCCCCGTAACTTTCTGCCACATTTCTCACACACACATGACCTCAGATGCAGTGTTTTTCCCCTGCTTCTTCATTATAGACCTATCTGCAGTGCATCAGTTTGTCCACCCCGGGCAGAATCGTATCCTGTGCATTTTTAGTGTGACCACTGTGACCAAATAAGTGTGACCAAATTACAGATGTCGATCCTCATTCTGTGTTATACACACTGACAGTACAGTTTTCCTCTGGTGTGTGAGACCGAGGTAGTAAAAGTGCAGTTTTTGTAAGGTTAACCTATGTCTGTGCGAGGAGGAGTTTAGAGCAGAAATCTGTGGCACCGTATGTGCGTGTCGATTTATCTGACAACTGGATCAGATCTGAATCCATAAACCAGAGTTTAAACATCTAATTTCCCCATCTGCTCAGCCACTCAAACAACTGTGGCCATAAGCCCTCCATAACGCAACAGTTAACTCCTGTCTCTCTACTTGCGTTAGATGCACCGCGTTTTTCACCAGGGCACTTGTCTTACATTTATATACTCAGAGGCTGTGGTATTTTTTTTTCCGTGAGGTACTTAACAAAAACACACAACACTCAAGGCAACTGACAAATTTGTGTTACTTTTTTTGTTTTTTTTCACAGCAAAGATTTATATGCCACATTAAGCCTTTGCCCCAAAGTCAAAATCAATATGACAGTGATGTATCAAATGCAAAATAGAAAAGTGCAGTTGTACTGTTGTTGCTTTTTCATTTGCTTACCACAGTGTACCTTTTTTTTGTTTTGTTTGTGTTTCAGAGATCAACAGAGTGCGTAAAGACATGTACAGTGACACAGTGAATGGCCTTGTGGACAGACACCCACTGGAGCTGCCCGAGCCTGTGGGACCCATCGTCCACCTGCAGGAAAAACTCTTTGTGCCTGTCAAAGAATACCCTGATGTAAGTAGCTCTCTCACACACATAACAGATAATATTTGTGCATTAGCCTGAATTGTTTGAAATATTTATACGAAAAACTATAACTGATTTTACTCACCTTGAGCAGTGATGCACGGAGCCCGTGCTTCTGCCAAGATGGGAACTCTCCTGGTAGTTCTGCATGCCCATCAATCAACATCCGCGATGTGTGCTGAATAGTGACACCTCACTTGGATTTCATTTTGAGGATAAGGAAGACGTTGTAGAGAGTGGGGTGAAAGTAGGTTTAGAACTGCGTTGATGTAGCGATGAAAGTGCGGGTTTCCGACATGCTCTGAGTGGGCATGTTGTCATGTTTGAGCATGTACTTCTGTGATTAGGCCTCCGATTGGCGTAAGACCTCCCTCAGAAAGGTGCAATTTGAGAGATATTGTGATCGTGGGGCATTGATTTCTTGTTTATCGACCATTCAAAGGCTGAACAAAAGAACACGCTTGCTCTCAGTGGGGTTCTTCTCGCTGATCGTCTTTGACTTTGACCGGCAAAAAGTTTAAAAATGTGTTGTTTTGAGTTAAGTAAGCGATGATGGTGTGTGTGTGCAGTGTGCATGTATGGTCAGAGACAAAGAAGTCTATTCTTCTATTATTAAGCGAATATAATAGATGATCGTTTACTTGTATTCTTAATTAATCTGACCATGATTTAGTATGCTCCTCAATCTCCAGAATGTCGCATTGTGTTCGAGAATAGAATAGATGTACTTTATTAATCAAGTATTTTCATGGCTGTTGTAGAGAGGTATGACATGAGTGGGTTCCCACGGTTAGTCAGCCATCATCCTGCCCTCGTAGTGGTCTGAAGTACACACGTGAATGGTTGTGTCGCGTCTTGAGGAGCAACATTTCTCTCCCTAATCCCAACAGCTTGCAGGGGGGAAATGAATGGAGGGAGGTGACGAGGGATAAGCAGCACTGTAGAGCAGAGCAGAGCAGAGCAAGGCCAAGCAATGCATGGATTGCATTTTCCCCCTGACAGAATTGATAAAGAGCCCAAGGGACCAGCTGAGGTTTAGCTTAGCTTTAGTCAACTGTCAAACCAGACCCGGCCTCTGAGTTCATAAACTAAATCAGCCAACAAGTCCCATCTTTCAGTTTTCATCTCCAGTGACAGGACTCCAGGCCCTGAGACAGTTCCATCATTAGCTGTTAGAATCATATTTGCCGTTGGTGTTGCTGTTGTGTGCTAAAAGCATTTGTTATGTAAAAAGCGACTATGCTTGTCAATCTTTACCCAAAAGAAAAATCAAGATTAATGTGGTGTATTATCGAAATAAAAGTTCACTTTAACCTTTGTGACAGGATTAATACATTAGCAGGAAAAGAAGAATGTATGTGCATAAACATCAGTTACTTGATATTCACTTGTCTCTTAAGAGGTTCATTGGTCATCAAATTAAATCTTTATGCTGTAGCCATTCATTTTCTTTAAAAAGGCATGTCTAATACTGTGATTTTTATCTGAGATGATCCCTCTCTGTGGGTTGTGCAACTGACGATAGACGCCATAAGCTACGCTGCTATGAACAGAGCAGGGCTGTAACTTGCTATTTTGTTTACGAGCTACCCGGAAAGTAAACACTAAATTAATTAGGCTTCCTCTTGGTGGCTGAGATGAGTCGCTGCTGACCTTAGTCGACCCAAATTTACACACACTCTAATTAGGGGTGCTTGAAAATGTCGATTTGGTGATATATCGTCATCTTTCCCCGTGCAATACGCTAATTGATGCACCAGGGCAAATATTGATATTTTAATTAATAAATGAAGGTGCTCTAAAGTAAACAGTCTCTGCCAGTTTCACCTGCCGGGTGTCACTGCTTGATGTCTCCTTGCGGCGGCTCTGCTCAAATCAATGAGGGGAAACTTGGGGGGAAGTCACCTGGCCGAAGAAGAGGGAGTAACTGTGATAGTGATAGCAGGAATGAGCAGTTTACGCCACCATCGTAGCAGTAAATACGTCTGAAAGTAACAAGAATGTATACAGTTAACAGGCACACGCAACTGCACCGCTCCCTCTCTCATATGACCACTCATTCAATACGAGCACACGTGTGATTTTTGTATCCTGGAGTGCTTTTGTTTCTGTTGTTTTGTGTGCATAAACTCTTAAAGTTTAAACAGGTTGGGTTGAAAGCAAATTAAATGAAGCGTTTCTTTATTTGAACAGCAAACAATGGCAGATACATTGTTAGCATGTCTTCCAGTGATCTCCATCTAGTGTGGAATCATTTAGTATTTTATTATTATCTAAGAGGAGACAAGATCTAGGATTGGTGAGGAAAAAAAGGAGGGGGGGGAATTATGATGCAAGGGAAGTGTCACTTCCTATCCCATCTGTCCCTTGCTTAAAGGAGAGGAAATGGTAATAATGATTATTAGACTGGGGAATATTTTACCCCTCTCACATTTTCATCTGATTTCCCAGATTCCCCTCATTGAACAAAGATGTATGCATATACGTGTATGTATCTCACTGGCAAAGGTCTGGGTTCTGACCAGAAGGCAAGCAATTATGGTCCCTCAGTCGGTTTTGTGTTTTTTTGACATCAACTCCCATGCAGGAGACGATTTGTTGTTGTTCATACCATTTGCCCGTCTTTCCCCCTCCCACAGTTCTCTTGCCGTTTTAGGGATTCATACCGTCTACTTGCATTCCCTGCAGTTTTCACTTTAAATGACAAATACGACTCCCACCTTATCCTTAGGCTGGAGTCACACTCACTCAATAGGGTTTTCTGTCTCACCTATGAGCCCCCTGCTCTGGTTTCACCAGTAGATAATTAGATTGTCCTGGTGCCTGGATGCAGTGCAGCATGTCATTTCTACCAAAATAACTTGCCTTGCCAGCACACCTCTACCCTAATTCCCTTAAGTGTGTCTCGTTTCTGGCTTGTGTGTAGTCGCCTGTGTGCCGCATCCATCTGTAAGTGTGTTTGATATGCTGGCCTGTGTCTCCATCATCCGTTTTGTCTGCATGTGTCCCAACCCGCGCGCACATGTTCATCAAAGTCAGCCATTTCCTGGTCTCGTCAGTGGTGCAGAGCGCTGTGAAGTGACCGTGCATCTTGACTGACAGCTGAGTCGCAGGCTATCTGATAACTTCAACCTTCAATTAAATGCTATCTGTGGCTCCACTTTTCTTCTGAGCGCACACACACACACACACACATACACCTTGATAGATAGTTGACTGATGGCTCAGCATGTCATTTCTGTTGACCTTCAGGCATCTGATAGGATATGTGACATGTCTTTTAAGTGTGTCTCTGTCTCCTCTTTATTCCCAGAGTATTTGAATTTGCCGTCTGTTAAATGCTCAGGTGGGTTGTGGGCTACTGGACAGAGAGAAATGCTTAGGAGTGAAACCATCCTCAGTTAGATACGAGCTGTTGAGCAACTAGTAAACAGGGCTGTTTAAATTATTTTTGCCAGATTGAAGGCATTGCAAAAAAAGAAAGCATTTATGTAGGGTGGATTGAAAAGGAAATTGGGTGACACCGTGCAAATGCACTGTTGCATTTGTGTTTATCTGGTCTTTTGGGGGTTTGTTATGGTTTACTTCAATAATAGAGTCCCGTTAAACTCCTGGTCTCCCAGTTTCTTCATCTTAAGCTCCACTTGTCATCTCCAAACTAAAGATCCACACGGGAACAGATGTTTGATCTCCCTGCAAGTCTTCATTTTTTGGTTATTAGTCTGTCTTTTGAAGGCAAATTAATCTCGTTGAAGACTACCGATGACTTGTCATCTGGAAAACAACACAGCCAAGGGATGATTAATCAATATTGGCTCTATCCACTATGATGTTGGAGACTGAAAATTAGTTTTTGTTTGTTGTTGTCATCAAGTGTATTGCAGCTACACGTGAAAGTCCTCATAAATTTTAAACTTTAAATGGTGCCTTCATTGATGAACAACAGACTTTAAAAAAAAGTAATTAAAATGGCAATAAGAAATCTGCATTGAATAAAAATGACTGATTTTGTGATAATGTTATTTGAGTAATCACTTTGCCTTTCAGTAAATCCTAAAGTGGGATAGAGATACATTTTGTACCACAGAAATGTTACGCGAGTATACATGTGTCATATTTTGCAGTGTGGGGAAAAATTGCAATATCGCCTTGATATTTCACTTCCACTGCAAGGCACAAAAAGATGAGAATCCCAAAGAAAGGGCTCCGGTGGTTCAAAGCAGACGGTTTCCTGGACATTTCTCTTTTCCCTGCAGTAAAATTGCCGAACCAAGCCAGCCACAGAGAAAGTCATTAAGCTTGTTCCCATGAGGGTGTCATCACTTATCATGCTGGCTCCTGATATTCTTCTGACCCCCTTAAGTCATTACCAGTCCTGAAAATGTACCGCCCCACACCTCACCTCAGCGACGGAGTGGCAGAGTGGAGGATTTTGAGATCTCTAGCATTATGATAATGTGATGATGGGATGGTTTTCTAGTTAGCTATTTGATGCAGAGGGTGATACCAATGATGATTTAAACTGAGGGGACTATTTGTTGTAGTCAGTTAACGCAGCAAAGGGTAATGCATTTACATCTGTAAACTTCAAACTGGCATCACTTTATTCCCTTTTCTTTACCTTCACCTCTGTGTATTTCCACCCTGCATGCACCCCCAAAATAAACCCGAACGGAATTATCAAAGGAGCCATGGATTAGGTGGTAAAGGCTAGATGTGCTGAATAGAGAACTTTGAAGTCTGTAGGGCTAGTAGGCAAAGATGTCATCATGGAATTGAAGTCTTATTTTGTCTCTTCGCCATCCTTTAAAACTCCACCTCCCCCCACAGATCAAGCATGCAAACTGCTGTAGGTTGTGTACCTGTATTCCCCTCATTTTCCTTTCATCCTTTTTTTTTTTTCTTCTTGTAAAAGTGTGGAAAATGTGGAAATGCTGTGGGGTGTGCATGTGTGCGTTGTGGGGATCAAGCCACAAAGCAAAGGCAGGTGAGATGGCTTAATTGAATGATGGAGCATTTCCACCCAAAGATGAATGAGGGATAAAAGGCAGGCAGTCGGCTTGTGGCTTGTGTGTGTGGCATGTTGTGTGTAGTCGCAGGGGCAGATTGATTTGTGCTGAGAGAGACCCATGTGCCACAAGAAGATGACAGATAACCAGAAGAGAAATAGCAAGAAAAAGGAAGCCTGTTTAGTTTGTGAAACCCATGAATCGATCAGTGATACTTTGTAACATTAAGGGAGGGTTACAATCAAGTGAGATCACAGTGAAAAGATGGGTAAAGTCTGAGAGCAGGAACTGTAGTTATACCATGCTTTGATACATTGTACTGAATAAACTCTTGCTTATTTACATAAAACCAGCGAGGCTGGCTAATAAGCGATTGGTATTCTCCTCTTGTCCTGGCTCTGCTCTTTGATAAGCCCTGTGCACACACAGCCAGAGAGCATGATCTCATTTCCTGTCTGCCCACCACCCCAAACAAACGCCATCAAAGACTCAATTGTTCTACCTCTCCGAGTATTGTTGATGAAACTGCTGTTGTGTCTCAGTTGTTCACACAAAAACAAACCACAATGCCACGTGCACTTTAAAACCCACACGACAATCTGCTGTGGATGCTGTGGGTGTCTGTGGGTGTCTGGAAGAGTTCACCCCATGTATTGTGGTTTTGTGCACACTTGTGCTCAACACTAGTGCCTGTGGAATAGTGATAACTGGGGCTAAACAAAGGCCCTTTAATGTCACTGTAAGCCTTGTCCTGAAGGGGGCTTTGTATGCACGTATAAGTGAGCGCTCGTCGGTGTCTGTCTTCTCAGAAACTGTTAGTAAATGTGGATGGATTTCTCTGTGTTGAATTGAAATGAGCTATAAAAGTATACAATTGTATAAAATACTGTAAGCCTGTAGATTGGAAAGACAGTCCATTAGTGTTTGGCCAGTAAGTGGTTACTTAAGTTAAACCATTTTTTTGTATTATTTTATGTATTATTATATTTTATCGGATGGAAGGAAAACATTTTGCTGGCGTCAATTATCAGCCTTTGCCTGCCCTGATTTATAAAAATCGACATCAGTCATAGAAAAACTCTTTATCAGTCGACCTCTATACATAGTTTATACAGTTAATATGCATGAACTGTGAACAGCTTTGATTAAATACAGATGGTTAATGTACACATTGTGTCAGGGCTGGCCTCTGGCAACACCCACTATCATACAACTGGTGAATGATCTTTTCTTTTCTTTCTAAAAAAAACCCCCCAAACTAACAACAAATCGAGCAGATTTTTGGACAAACCTACACCCGAAGAGGGAAGCTGGGTGGGAAGAAAATACATGCACTGACTGAACTTATCTTGACATTACTCAGAGGAGCTGTATGTGTGAACGCAAATGTCCAAACGAGGTGGACTGAACTGGACATTAATCATTGTGATGGCTCCCCAGTACAAAGTCTAATGTCCAATTGAGCTAATGTTTGAATAGAGCCAGCCGTTGTCTGGATAATTCACAGTGAGCAAGTGGGCGTGTTGATGACTTTTCTATTACTTTTCTGCTGCTCGCCATGTTGATCCTCTACAACAGCTTTCAATCTACATCCTCAGTGCTGTGCGTAGACAAAACACGCCACATTCGAGCTTTGACCCCGTGTTTTCTTTAACTCTGGAATCATTTGTTGCTCTCTTCTAATAGTCATTGGCAACAGGGCATCAAAGGCTAAAATGAAACTGTTGATGATGATTATCACAATTTACAAAGACAAAAACTGCCTCAAAACTTTGCCAATCCCGCCCAAAAGCTCTAGAGGTTTTACACATTAGATCTCAGTCTTACTATTATTATAATAATAATAATAATAATAATAATATCTTTATTTATATAGCACCTTTTTAAAGTGCTTTCACAGATTAATAAAAGCCAAAATAAAAGTACAATGATTATGGTAATAAAACATTAAAATAGATTGTAGCTGTAAAATAATAGCAGATTAATTAATGTATAAATTAGTGATTAAATAAATAAGAAGACAAGGTCACAAGACTGCCAGTCTTTAAAAGTGGGTTTTTAGAAGTGATTTAAAAGATGTCACTGATTATGCAACTCGGGCTCCTTTGGATTTTAGGCCGCACGGTGTCTTGTAGGGGGTCAACACCTCTGACACGTAGCTAGGGCTGTCCCCTACCTGGTTTAAAAGTGATCAGTAAAACCTTAAAATCAAAACCAGTAAAAAGCCTAGCTACTGCATTCTGGCCCAGTTTGAGACGGCAGAGTGATTTCTGACCAATACCGGAGAGGAGTGAGTTACAACAATCTAATCTAGTCTCGTGAGACAGTGCACTTGATATAACGGCAGGACTAGTGAGGATGGAAAGTAGCTTTTATCACTAGGTACAGAGGAGGCTAGATGGTTCAGCTAGAGGATGTGAACAGAGGATAATATGTTTATCAGTGAGGAAACCGTATCTATCACACTCCTTTGGTTAGTTCCTGGCAGGCTCACTGGCTCTGCACCCTTCCGATAACTCACTTGCTTAGATTCCCATTGTCTCCACATTCCAGTGGCTTAAAATGGAGGTTACCTTTTCTGGAAGCATATCAACATCCAAGAGAAGAATGTCAGACCCTCAGTGCCGAGTTTGACACCAGGGAGTACAGAGAGAGGGCTTTATTCCTTCACTGTAATTATTTTTTTCATATCTCCTGTAGAGTTACACTTCAAATTGCGAGTGTAATTGTACTAGACAGTGTTGTTTCTTTATACATTCCTAGTTTGAGGTGAGGTGCTCGAAGCGCTGTGATCTCACGTGCGCTTGTGATATAATTTCCTCGAGTCATGTGTGTGTGAGTAAATCTTGTGGTGACTACTTGGCCAGACGCAGCGCCTGCTCTGCGCCGTGCCCCTGCCCACATGTACGTGAGCGCATGCCCCTGTCATCATTAAAACACATTTGACAGTGGGGCACTAGCCTCCACCCACAAGCTCTTACTCTATGGGAGGCCTCTTGTGTCATCATCTCTCTCACCTCCTCTGTCTGTATTTCACTGAGCTTTTCTTCCATTAGGCCTCTGCTCACTGTCAAGTTCAATTGTCATCAGCATATTCATGTCCACAGAGAATACTTACCACTGTCAGAAGGAGAGTGGTAGGAGCAACATGGTGAGAGAATGCCACAGAATAAAATATTAAATGCACTTTCTGTACCATTCTAGCCGCAGCCACCTCAGATTTTAAATCCAATGTTTGTTCCCTCTTCTCTAGTCTTTCTGACATCTGGGGCTTGCTCTGTAATGCATCTATTGTGTGCATTTAATATATTCATAGCCTGTAATTCTGATGGGATTTTAACTGATGGAAGATACCATTGCCTGCTAGGTTGGTGGGAACTGTCACATGTCTTATCTGCAGCAAAACCTACATATAAATATAGAACAATGTTGTGTGTACCAAAGGGAAGCAAGCACACCAAAAAGTGCCGTATATGCAGGGAGGCTGAATAACAAAACCCTGGGTGTTGTTGTCACTGTAGTCTCCGTTTTATAAGCTAGAGGCCATGCATGCGCTTATGCGCGTTGTGTACGAGTACCACTGTGCCACCATAATGCCCAGAGCTTGGGCTTCAGCATCGTCTACTGCATCACTGTGATGCAGACAGACAGGCTCTCTCCCGAGCTCCTTGAGGTGCTGCGCTCTGTGCGTTTTGTTTATGTAGAACGTCAGAAGAAGGCTAGCATGCTTGGTTGGTGGCCGACCTCCAAGGACGGGTGCCCAAGCACCCTTCGGAAGACCCAGACTTTCACAAAGTACCCCCTGCGTCAGCTTCAGTAATTGAAGTCGACTAAACAGGCAGTTGCTTTTTGAACATAGAAACACATTCATGAGCCTTGTGTCGCTGCATGCTATGATCATCCACGTTGCTGCAGCCACGGGGATTGTCTTTCTCGACAGGTTACTGACTCCAAGTGACAGGGTCTAGAAAAAACAACAGCCAGGCAGGAGTTTTTGACTGTCCTCACTCCTCACGAGTGTTTGCATCGTTTTGGGAACATACACCGATACTGTTTTGAATTATTATTATTTAATTATTATTTAAAAAAAAAAAACCATTTCCAGAGTGTTGATAAATGTTTATAAAAGTTTATTTTGGTACAAAGCTTTCAAGCCCCTCTGCCTGATAAAAGAGGGCCTTGATAAGAAACTGGTGTCAGGCAAAATAAAAGGCACCCCATAATTCCCCTTTTTAGCAACACTCTCTCCACTTTGACGTATCATGCACAATACCATCAATGAGCCAATTCAAGATGGATCTCAACCATGGGAATTCAGCTCTGGATTGTTTGTTGACATTCAAATGAAATGAATGTGAACACTAAGACTCACTGGTGTATTTCTCTCTCTCTCTGTCTCCTCAGTATAATTTTGTGGGGAGAATCCTTGGCCCTCGGGGTCTCACAGCCAAACAGCTGGAAGCAGAGACGGGATGCAAAATCATGGTGCGAGGCAAGAGTTCCATGAGAGACAAGAAGAAGGTATGTCAATCATCATGTCTCGTGTCCTGTGTCATATCTTTTGTTGCCCCCGTAGATGCACACCCAAATGCACCTGCTACTTTCCTATAAGGATATTTTGTTTAATCTAGACTTTGACCGACCGTCACACAAGAACACCAACAACATAAGGCAGCCACACACTCAGTTAATGCCTGGTGGCTGCATTCTGACATCTGAGAGGGCAGTTTGCAAAATGCTGTGCAGTGGAAAGTACACACAGTGTAGTGCTAAAGAATATGGCCAAGGCCGAGGGGGCTAACACTATTTCTGGACCCACTGAGCTGAGGCTGGAGACATAAAAGGATAATGTTGTGCGTACACGTGTCCTCCTGTGACCCAAGGGTTGAACTTCCCTAACAACCCTAACCCTATTTAACACAATTCTGAAATTAATATTTGCACAAAATGGTGCAGTTTAGAGCATGTGAAAGTAGGCATTTAAAAACAACAAAAAATGGGCTGCAGTCTGTCAGACAACGTCTGGTCCGCCTGATTTTAAAACTTTTAAAGTTGACTCGTGCAATATTTCACTTCCAAAGTTTTATTTAGATACATCATATATTTCAGCTCAGGCTTATCATTTAATAATGAAAACTTTATAATGCAACAGCAACTTGCAGCACATTCATCCCCTAACCCCTGTATGCAGGGTTGGATTTGTCAGTGTGTGCTTAAAAAGTTGCTGTGATGACATTTTTGACAGTTTTCTGTGAAGCGCCCATGCATGTTCACCTCCCAGTTGCCCAAATTTGCAAGGAAATGGTGCTGTATTACAGGGCATTTACTACCTAAGACGTGTGTATTTCATCTCTCACTATTCCCAAATAGAGAGAGATGAACACATATTTTCAGCCGAGTCATTATCTTAGAAGCTCCAGCTTGCTGCAGGGCCATGTTTTCTTCTGTCTTTCTTTTTTATGGCTCCTCCATTTGTATTTTAATTTCTATCTCTTCTCATTTCCCCTTTGAGCGTGTTCATTATTACTGAACACGATTAAAACGCTCTGCCGTGGTTCTTTCTTTGGAATTACATTTGAAAGTAGTTTAATTGGAGTGAACATGCTCAAACATGTTCACGCTCACTCATGCATGCTATAGAAGTTTTGTGTCGCTCATTGTGTAAATCTATGACTACTTTTGTAATGTGTCAGTGTGTTTGTTTTTTGTGTGCGGCCACATCACGTGACCCTGCACACATCTCAAACTTTACTGAAACACATTTTAGCAGTTTATGGAAGGTACTAAGAAAATAGAAATCTTTAAAAAGAGTTTATTTAATTTAATTTCCTCCATTCATCATCTTTCCTCATCACCGTTCTGTCCCTTACTGAAAAGATGATGGGGGGGACACCCAGTAATCTGCTTGTTTCCCTTATTCACTTTTAGTAAATAACAGAAATGACTTAAACGTTAGCTCGCCGTACCCCAAAAGCTTTAAATGGTCTAAATGTGTCATAACTGTGGTTCAGCCACAGCTGTAGCCTCTAGTCACTGCATCCTCAGCCTCAGTATTTTCAGCTTGATGCCCTGTGGTAGCAGAGGAAGCCACAGCAGAAGCTTAGCCGGTGTGTTTATTCAGGATCCATTAGCGGCAGCGTTTTTATGCTCTCAATAATTCAGCTAGTTGCTCCCTCCTGGGCCGCACTGCCTGATGGGGAGTCGGCTCACTGGAGCTACGCAGTGGGAGAGAGTCAAGCAAAGACTGAGGGACGGAGAGAGAGAGAATAATAGGGAGAGAGGGTGGAGAAGATAAGAAAAATTAAGAACTATGGTGAGAGAAGAAAGGCAGATTAAGAATAAAATAATGTTTCCTCTTTGTAAATATGCATTCTTTTTGTCCTCACAATACAGCTCAAATCCCACACTTTGCCTACCTGCATTAGCAAATTATGTCGCATTATGTTCACTGAAGTAATTTATTCACAACCACTGAGAAAACACTGACTATTGTACTGATGCTCCTTACTTCATCTATCTAGCTTGTCCTGTGTCTTGTTTCTTACATTTATAGTTTTTCTGGTTTTATGGTAAAGACTAGCGATCACTACTGTAGTTGCTTATAAAACTTTAACTTATTTTCACCTGTAACAATGACACAGCAGCAGTAAATACCCTCTGTTGTTGCAGTGCTGTCACAGAAATCGTGTTGATCTGCTTTTTAGTTTAGCTTCAGTCAGACCATGAATGAACAGAGTACTTTCAGATAAGAGTCATTCAACTCTTGAATGTCTAAAAACATGCAGATTAGGGGATTAGGCAAACTGGACACTCTAAATTGACCGTAGTTGTGAGTGTAAGAGTAGGTGTGACCCCGCCTTTCGACCTATGTCAGCAGGGATTGGCACTGGTGCCCCGTGGCCCACATGTGGAGGATAAAAGCGGTAGAAGATCAATGAATGAATGAATGAATGAGCTCTGGAAAGATGCAACAACATTAGAAAATCTGATGCAAGCTCTCTCTTACATTATGAGAAATACAAGAAAGGAAACAACGACCTCACAGTCCAACAGAACCCCTGCAAAACAGCCCTCAAATAAATCCAACTCTTAAAGCATTCAGTTTTTAATAATACGCGACATACAACATACTCGCACCCAAAACAATCTTTTCCTTTCAGTAACCAGGTTGACAACATTTAGATGTCACTGACTCATTATCGAAATGTTTTTTGCAAGTTATTTATTGTGTTCAGTAAATCATTAGCCAATGACCTGCAGGCATTGTAGCGCACTCACAGATAATGTTACACAACCATCTATAGTTATTTGTTTTAAAAGTGAGGAAACCTCATCATAGATCTGATTTCTTTGTTTTCTGCCTAAGTTGTCTCTTTAGGTTTGTTGTTTAGTCCTCCTCGACTGGATACAGCTTCTGCTTGTGCTGCAGTTATGAGTTACCAGAGAGAAGAATGTCATTGTAGCACATGTGATTTATTTTTTTGTTTTCTCTTTTTCTTGTCAGGGAAATACTAAATATTAAATTAGTCGTATTGTAAGTTTTGGTCCTGAACACAGTAAATGTAACGTCACTAACTGCAGCTGTGTATGTGTTTTGGCGGACATGGTGTTGAACTCAAATAGGAGGAGAGGGAAGAGACTTACTCAGGATAATAACCTGTCCCCAGTTTGAACATCACACGCTGATCAAATGAGACTAAATGTAAGGTGAGAGTGAGTAAGTGCAGATACATTCTCTATACTCTGAGCAGAGACTCTATGACACATTTGTTCACGCTGAATGGCTCACACACTAATTCCATGGAGAGCATTTCGTTTTCAGGTGTTTAAAATGTTTTGTTGTGAAATCCTAGGCAGTTTTCAGATGTAGCCTTTGGGGAGGAAGCTTGTTAGTTCAGTCCTTTTTGATGATTATTGTCTTAACTGTTGGACAGAAATGCGACTCCTTCTAGATTACTATTCTAATCCAACTTTTCACGCGATGTGGCAGCTTGAGTCTCCCCGGTTCTCACGTTTACAGTCATGCTTAATGTAAAACAACAGCAGGAACAGTAGCAATTAAATTACAGGTAAATCATATTGATTTACTGCTCCAGTCGAGAGGGGATTTTCCTCCCATTTGCAAAAACACTTTCCTAATTCTGTTTTAACCACCAGACAGTGTGAGCTCACAGATGGCACCTTTGACAGCTGTTGTAGCTGGAACTACAAAACATGTCCTTATATGCACGGCTCATTAAAAATGACGGAAACAAATCACGATCAGTCTCACATTTTCTTTGATTTGGTTTGTGGCTGTTCCCTTATTTTGTTGTCAAATAATTATGCACTTCATATCCGTTAAGATTTTGATGTGTAATTTAGGTTTAACCTTGATCCCTTAGTGGCTTTTAGTAGTATATATCAGGATATACATTTTTGATGATCTAGCATGTAATAAATTTGTGGTATCAGCATGATCTCTGGCAGAGAAGTATAGACCTCTGGCTCCAGGAACCTTCAGCCTTTGCCAGCCAACTGACAGTGCCACACCATGACTGCAACATTTTATAGCTTAAGAAGAACTGGCACTCGATGACATTGGCAGTTAGTCAATATTTTCAACTTGATTTGCCTGTTGGCAGTGTAGCATGCAAGCCTACGACGCTTGTTTTAAGTTGACACGGTTTCTCCCCCCCCCCCTAATTTCTTTGTTTCAGATTACCTGACCCAGCACTTACAAAAGCCTGTTTGGTTTTTTTTTATCAAGAAATTACAAGGAGCCTTTGTGTTGACAAAAAAAATTTTGAGCAAAGTCCAGGTCTTGGTGCCCAAGGGGTTATTGGCTGGAAATGACTTGAGAGGGCAAGAGGAGAATGTGATGGTTCAGGACATTCAGGGAGGCAAATCGCTGCAGGTGTAGCAACAATTGCAGGTCTGGTTTATTGGAGCTATAATTACTTCTGTTGATGCAAGCTCCTTTTTTCTACACATAACTAAGAATCCTGACATTTAGGTGACCTCTTTACAAAGGAGGAGAGAAACATTGTTGATCTGGCTGATCTGACAGGTGCTCTTTAGTGAGGCAGGAAGAAGCACAAAAATATGATCCTAGAAGTCTTGCTGAATATTGAATCATGTAGACAATCATGGGGAAAAACTAAGACACCTTGTCTGAATTAATTGATATTTCACAATTTTATAAAACTAAAAAAAACAAACCAAATCCAGACAAGTGAATTCATTCACTCTTATTTCCTCCCCTCTCGATAACGTTTCCTACTGTGACAGTGATTGTATTGAAGTAAGTATATCCTAGTATGAAAGTCAGTTCAGTCCTGGTTCTTATGCAGTGTTCCATATCACATTTCTTAATCAGCTCATACTTCTTTCTCTACATGCACACTTATCCTCGTTGATCCTCCGATGGTTCTGCCGCTCCCTACTGCACCTGTTTTGTCTGCTGGCATTTAGCCTCGGTTGCTCTGACCCCAGTCGAGGACGTCCTTGTGGATCAAAGTAGTTGACTGTTCGGTGTGAGAGAGGCGGAGTTGAAACAAATAGTTTCATTTATGAGTGTTAAAGTGCAGCACTGCCAGGACGTCATTTTTTACCACATATTCCAAAATCCCAAAGCAGCAGGGTGGTATATAAAGCGGGGTAGGATTGAAACCTCTGCGTCTGCAAATGTCCACCCTGTCATGTCCTTGCAATAATAAATAGAGCAGCTTCCCCATGGATAGAAACTGTTGAAACGAGGGTTCCAACAGGATCAATTCCATTAACAACACAACAATAATAACAACAACAGTATAAAGTAACATGAACATGTAAACGGCTAGATTGAACTGCCAAAATAAATAAATACAGGGAGGGGAGAGCCAGAAGGAAAAAAAGAGTCATCTATTTTTATAACCTTTATGAATGTGGTGCCATCCATGTTAAGAATTGAGGCCTTAGAGTATTTTAGGCTCAAGCTGAGAGGTGTGAAAGCCAGGAGGCAAACAGGTGTTCTACAGTCGACGGGAGTCGGGGAACATTATGAAAGAGCGGTCTTTTTTCCTCTGATCCTATTCTTAGATGTTGTTTCAAGATGCAGTATTCACTCTATTTGTTTAAGATGTATATATTTGTTGCCAAAACTGATACCCTCCAGTATGTAGTTAATGCTATGGCATTTGATGTCAGCCAGCATGGGCATTCTCTTCAAAGGCTTTTCCCAGTATTCCCTCCAGCACTCGCCTCCCCTCTCTTTTGTCACCCTCCCACTCTCCCTCCCCCCTCACCCTTCCACCCCTTTGTCATGCTGTCACTTCCTCTCAGAGGGCACACTGCGACCTTGTTCACAGACAGTCGTGCTGTTGTGTGCGTGCATACGTGTGTGCACGTTTGTGCACTTAGTCCTCATGTCTTCTTGAATACAGTCTAACCAAATAGGAAACTGCCAGTGTCCAGGTCCAACTAAAGCAACACGTTTGTTGTTCATCAATAGCCTCTTCAGCCACAGGTGGTAAAAGATTCTGAGAAAAGAGTCTGAGTGGTTACGTGTTTTTCACGACCATAAAAAAAAAAGCCTGTTGCTTGCTTGACTGGAGCTGAGCTGCATAATCCCGCTCACTGTTTTGAAACACAGTGGTTTCAGAACAGGAAGTGAAGTTACTATAAGAAATGCACAAAACATTTCCTTGTGGCTATAAAAGACACCCTCTTTATGATTTCATGTCTTTTTTTAACTAAATAACAGTTCCATACTGCTCTTGAACATCCTGGGCCTGGTTCCAGAAATAATCTAAGTCATTAGCTCTGACTCAGTTAGGCAATTCAATATACTTTAAAAATGCCGGTAATTGAAATTGAAATGGTCACATAATGTTGCTTTAATAAACAATATGTTTGTGTATGCCCACCATGTGTTTTAGTGTGCCTTGCATTGCAATGGCTGCCTTAATAATCCTGTCTGTCCATTGTAGAAGAGGCTGAGTCACCTTCCATCCCCCATGTCCCCTAATAGGCTATAAGCAAACAGCCATGGTGAAATAATGGGCTGACTGCTAAAAGTAGGCCCTCCCCCTGTGCTGAAAAGGAGAAAACGAGAGTGGAATATTGAACCCCCCTGTGTGTGTGCGTGTGCGTGTGCTAGCACGAGCACGAGCGCGTGTGCATGCACTAAAAAGAGCAGTGCCATGGCAACCGCTCTTTGGAGTAGAATGCAGGTGGGTGGCACTCGACTCAAGTGCTAAACTGTGTGTGTGTGTGTGTGCGCGCGCGTGCATGCAGGGCAGTGTATTTGCCCCGCCGAGTGTCCTGAAATCATGTCAGGTGGGCCCCCCTTTACAACTACTGCAATGCATTGTCTGTAATTCCACAATCTCATCAGTCACTCTCTACTCACAAATGTGAGTTGGTGGAAATTGCAATTTGATTTAAAAATGATCAATTTGGTTTCTATGTATTTGATTTTCTGGGTTTTGTTTCCACAAAATCTGTTAAATATATATAAATATATATTTTTTTGTTTTTCCAGACAACCTAGACCTAAATTCCTCAACTTGGGGGGTGGGGGGGAGTAGTCAGCTTTGAAACTGCTGGCTTTCATGGTTGTACAGTGACACGCGATACAGCCTCCAAAAGCTTTTTAGAGCATTGTCAGTGTGACATCACTGCTTTTACTGTCAGCAGGGCAACAAGAGAAGGCAAGAAAAGAGATATTTTAAATGTAGAAGCACCTACAAATGTGAAGCTACTCCACATTTACCTCCACATATCCAATTTCTGCCTTTTCACAAGTCTCGCGCCTCTCAAAAGAGTGAAGTGGGCATGTGCTTTTAGTGAATACAAGTGTTATAATTTGAACTGAGCATGACCGGGCTCCAATTCAACAGCAGTATGTGTCAATCGCGTGCATGAGAATTGTTACGTCTATTGATATGCACATCGGAAACATTTTTGAATGGTTCAACGCTACTGTATGTTATTTTTGGTCAATGTTCTTAACTCAGCCCCTGCATTCACATCTTGAAACTGCTTGCATTATCAATACAGCCCTTTTTGCCTTCGACTCAGCTCTAGTGCTGCAATTTGGCACTCTGTGAGTGCCTTGCCGCTGCCTTTTCAGGAGGAAAAAACACTCCCTAAGAGAGCTATTGTTACTCAGACAGTATTGTCCACACAGATGCAAGTCAGAGACAGAGGCACTCACTTAAGTACCTTCATGCGCAACCTCTTTTCCATAAATTGGTTTTATTTAAAATCCCCATCCATATCTCTTTGGTCTATCCATTCATCCATCTTTTACTGTTATTAATTGCTGCAGGCTAGCTGTCAATTTTGTCTCTGTGAGGTAGGGTATCTATTAAAGAAAGGTGTCCTTTCAAAGTTGAAGCTAAAAAGCTGACTAAAGGGCTAATCCTGTCATCCGTCTTCCCTTCACAGGGCCCTGTCGTCCTCCGTGTATTAAACTCTGAGACGTTTGCCTGCACTCTCTCCCTTTTTAGGCAATTTTACAGCATGGGTGTTAACAGCACACCCGCAGAGGTGCATTCACTCACCATCTCTTTGTTTCTCACTCTCCCTCTATCTTTGTCCAGGAGGAGCAAAACAGAGGGAAGCCAAACTGGGAACACCTAAATGAAGACCTTCATGTCCTGATCACAGTGGAAGATACACAGGGCAGAGCAGAGATCAAGATGAGAAGAGCGGTGGAAGAGGTCAAGAAGCTCCTCGTACCAGCTGTGAGTACACATGCCAACATATTACGCATGACATAATAACATAGTGGCACCCTATCAAGTGTTCTGCACAAGTTCCTGTTTTTTGGGTTTCAATTTGGGAATCAGAGGCAGTTAGTGTAGAGGACATGGTGGAACCATGAAGCCTTTTCATGTTAAGCTATCTCAGTGTGAACAACAGCATAATGGGGCTACATATGGCACACCACCTCTCTCCTACTGTTCGCTTCCTGTTTGTCTTCCATATATAGATCAGGTGAACAGGTTGGCTGCACCCCCAGTGGGTTGGAAACACACGGGTAGCTGCACACACCTCCTGTGACTGCCACATTTCATCCCCGCTTCCCCTCTGCCCCAACTTCCTCATACACTGTGCCACTGGTGATCTGCTGGTAGTTTTTGGCACGTGATGTGCATTTTTCTCTGTTTACTGTGGTGATCTGATGAGAGGGGCAGGTGAAGGCCCAGATTTGCTATCAGGTGGCAATCCACAGGGTTTAGTAGTCTGATGATATGAGATCGGTCAGTGCCAGGCGTGCAAGATGAACCAATGGCTGCGCTGTAACTTGAATCCTCATATTGTTGAGCTGCGCTTTATCTTTTAAATGTAGAATTGTGCTTATGTGTGTGGGAGAAATAAATACATCATGAATGATGATTGCCCTAGATATAGCTGCATGGCAGCACAATTTATCTGCCTATAATGTTTCAGTAGCAGAATAATGATGCCTTTTATAACCACAGGGAAAGTGACAGCTCAAGACTCGCAACCCATTTAATTATGAGCAAATACAGACATGTTACAAGCAGGAAGACGTTTGAGATGATCGTACATGATGCTCTTCAGACATAGCCCAATTCTCACCCCTCTGAACGTACCTTAAAAGTAACAGATTTGTATCTGATCACATGACAGTATGGCTAAATTTGTAACTGTAAGAACTGCTCACCTGAAGCAGTTCTTATTTCTATTTATTTCAGTTCTATTTAACACAATAGTTGAATTCATGCTCGTTTGTCTCATCAAGGCCATGACCCAGCCTGACTATGTGGAAAGCACTTCAGTTCATGTTCTCACATTTATGAGTTTCTGTTCAGCCTGTCTGTTGCTCCATGAGACACTTTTTTATGTTTTTGAGTGCAGGAGTGTTTCAGATATCAGTCGGTATGTACACACATAGGATGTTCCTTAAATGTGCACGCACATACTGTATGTGCAAGCAACAGTGTTCTGAAGAGTGATGTAACTCAGTCATTGTTGACTTACGCCTTTTTGTCTCATTTAAGCCACTGATGGCTCTTTGCAGCCAGCCCTCATCAGAACAGAGTGCCACTAACATGGCCTTCAGACTCTTTGAGAAATCTTTATTAATTTCACATCCAAACAAGGGTATTAAAGATGTTCTAGAGAGTCGGTATCTGAACCTTGCAGGAGATTAAGAATAAGAAGAAGCTCTCCACTTTTATTTCTCAGACATAAGAGTTTTATGGAGCTAATTAATGACCCATCGCAGTCTACTAGAGGCAATTTTTCCTTCAAGCAAGGCATCTTTGTTCATTTAAATGTAATGAAGAGATCATTCCATTAAACAGATTGTCTTTTTAGGCCAACAAATGAACCTATAAATAATTTGATCGTTGAGGAATAAAATGTTCCTGCCTTATTTTATAACTTAATATCAAATTGTCTTGGCCACTTGTCTTTGTTTATATAGAAGTTATATAAGATTTCTAAGAAAAGTAATTGCCTTCAAGGCAATTTTTGATTAAGATTTTTCTTTTATATTTAACATATATTATGTTAGGTATGGCTGTGGACCTGACCCCCATTCCAACTTCCAACTCTTGGAGCACATTATGACAATGGCCACATTTGATTGTCCGTAGAAGTGGCATTTTAACATGGCAGACAAAGCATTGACTCGCCGTGCCCCTGAGAGATGGCTGGGTGCATAATCTACCCAAAAACCACCTGGGGCACTCTATTTTTCCCCATGTAATTACATACAGCACTGTGCAAAAGTCCAGAAAATATGGGAAACATGTATTCAGTTTTAAAATAACTAGATTTTCCAGAAACAAAGCTGCTTCTTCAGGTTTAAGTGTCAGGTATTTAGTGTGACATACCCTTACACTGGGAAAATAGCATGACCCTGACTCTCTTGAAACCTGTAGTTGAATCCTAATTAATGTTACCGGTGAAACCTGTTTTTGTCCTACTGCTTCCATGTCGACAAATTACCTTTTGGAAAAAGGTCTTTTATGCCAGGTTTTTTTCAACACACGCTTGAGCTTTGTTTGCATGTTGTATGAATTAAACTAAGTAACGGTACAAGAGATAATGAATGAAAGACAGCTTGCTGCAATGCTTGCAATGCCCGTTATCATTGATCATTGATTAAAACGTGGACATCCTTGGTATGCGTTGTTCTAATGAAGGGCAGCTTCTCCACATTTGGCACCGCAAGATTGCCTTTATTAAATTGCACAGGAAACAAAATGAGATCAAGCTTTTAATCCCATTCTACAAACATGCTTAACTTGCCACCGAAGGTCGCCCAGCAAGGGAAACAAAGGGGAAGGGTAGAGAGATAACCAAATGTTGTTTTGTCTTCAAGCCTTTCAGTAAAGTAAAAAGCCATGTAATGATAGCTTTGCTTTTTAAATCATCCCATATTGACTCAACTTTGGATCTGAAGCCAGGATGTCTGGCATGGAGAACCCCATACTTAACCAGTTAATCTAAATATGCAGTGTCATGAAAGGAAGAATTATATTCTGTGGGGAATGTTGTTAAGCAGTAATGTTATATTTGATCATGAAATTACTTTTCAAAGGAATTGTTTGACTCAAGGCACATGGGAATATGTTGTTAATACATTTTGTGTTTGTCAAAAGCATTTTAGTGGTTGTCGTATTAATAGAGCAAATATTGACTATTGTGTAATGCCCAGTCATTGCTCCTTCTCAAGACATTGATTGACGGCCGGAAAACGCCACTGACGGGAAGTGTTAAAGGTGCACACTTGTTCCCCTTTACCCTGATAGCTCTTGTTTTTACCCAATTTCCATGAACTTTTCAACTCTCAGTGAACTTGGAACAAGGGAGTGTTGTAGAGATGAGAGAAACGGGAAGGCAGAGAGAGAGAGAGAGAGAGAGAGAGAGAGAGAGATGGGTGGGAGAGTTTGATTGAGCTACTCTTTCAAGTGTGGATTTACTCCACTGATCCTGCACTGGTACGCACACTTTTGCTCAGAAAAAAATTCCACATGCATTCACACACACACACACCGACTAAAATGCTCTGCTTATCCCTTGAGTCTGTAGGTTAAGGCAGTCAAACGAAACTAGCAGTAGAGGCCCACTGCACTGTAGGTAACCTCCACTCAGATGCTTCCAGACCTGAATGCATAAAGAAACCCTAACTTGCTCACTCCACATACCCCTTCTGTCTCCAGACTGGTATGTAGGGAACATGTGATATGTTTTAGCCTCACAATTGAATTCTCACTATTTAGCATCACTAGTTATATAATCTTCCTTAAAAGGCCAAATGTGTAACATGAAATACTACAGGGGTAGAGGCGACAAACACATATAACAGGAAGTATTAACCTAGAATCTCTTTCCTTTCTTCCGCCTCTGTATGCGCTGAATCTTTGGAACATGTTGCAGCTTTGAGCAGACACATCTGTAGGAACCTGCTGTTTGACATCAATGATTGGGATGAGAGCCAAAGGACGACAACATAACTTATTAAATGTTTGACCACAAGCCACAATGCAGTAGTTTTTGACAGATTACACTGTGAGTGTGATTGACAGGAGTATGCACTGGACATTGTTATGGTATAATAAATTCCCATTTGTCCTCTCAACATATCTGAGGGACAAATGGGAAAATGACAGATAGGCAGACAATTGGACAAGGCCATACAAAGGCCTTGTCTGTAACTAACCCACCCCCCCCCCCCCCCTTCTGTTGTTCTTCCCTGAAGAGATCCTTTCCTAATAAATATGTTGTTGCTAGACTTGTTTACATTTTGCTTCTGGGCAGTAGCACTGAAGTATAGAAGCACTATTTCTTTTTCAGATAAATCAGAGACTTCTTGGTTGCTTTTTTGTGATCTTAGCTTGAAAAAAAATCTACTATACACTTACATGATGACTGCATATTATGTCATAGGCTTAAATCACATCTCCCTGCTTTATGTGCTTGAAGATTAAAGAGGCCTATAAGCCACTGGGCTTTCCTCTTTTTCTAGTATCTGGTTTTTTTTTTTTAATAATTCTAGTAAGATAAATTTGTCAGGTCATTATGGCTTTGCCTTTTGCATATTTTCCCCTAAAATATGGCAGATTTTGGAAATTGAGCGTGCCTATATGACGTTACCATGAAAACAAATCAACATTAGCACCTCATCCTTTCTTAATGATCAAATTGATATCCGCTGATGTGTCAGCTTTGAAATATCATGTTTAGTCCTAAGTGGTTTATTTTTGCCATTTTTTTTTTACAGTATATAGGTTTGTAGAGTAAGCATGAGACCACGGTGGCCACACTGCTCTAATCTGACTCAGTGCACTGATGACAAACGCTTGCCGCAAGGTACTTACAGTACATAAAAAAAAAAAAAAAAAGAAAAGAAATTGTGAGCTGGCGTTGAATTTCTTTGCACAAACGCACACACAGACACACACAAATGGAGCATATGAGACAGCAGCAAAGGTTTGGTTTTAAGGGAGCTGCACAAAGAGAAAGAAAGAGTTAGTTGGCACTGGCCCTGGAGAGCCCAAGTGCATGTCTCGCTGAATGAAAGTGTCATTCCCGAGAACAAAGTGAGCATGGTAGCAGCCTGCGCAGACCAGTGGCCTCAAGCACTACTCTCCATTTGCAACACAGTGGGAAAGCCTTCCTGCTTCCCAGCTTCAGCTCACTGCTCCCTCTTGTGCTCCAATCCCCTCTTGTTCCCTCAGTCCCTTTTTTTTGGTCACTTTTTAAAGATCTGTTTTTGGTATTTTCCAGTCCACGTTTTGGAAATTACAGGTTGGTTTCATTGCTCCACTTTTCATTTTGTTTATAAATGGCTTTTCAGTAGCTTGCAAAGTGAGACCTCCACAAGTTGCCGTGTTTGGCTTACCAGCCTCGCTGTTCTCCTAATAGGCCAAGACTAAGTTTCTCTTTTGGGCAAACCTCTATGACCCTTTGTTATAGTTCCAGTCTCCTGCTCTTCACAGCCCGAGTCTCTCTTTCATCCCTCCTGTGTTTCACTGCCTTGGACCACCATGAGGAAGAATATATAGTAGGTGTTTTTGTAAAAGGCAGACAGATGGACCTTAATGCAAGCCAAGTTTGGCGATCTGCAGGGTGTTGTGTCTGTACTTGCCAGTAGCATCCGGCTTTGCAGAGTGCTACAATCACAGCACTACCAGAACCACTCAGAGGAAAGACAGGGGCAGAGAGAAGATGACTAGATTTTAACAGACAAAGTCTGTTCTAGCAGTGTTCTGACTTGGCAATCAGCAAACACCCTTTTTCTTCTCCTTTTTCTCTCTCTCTCTTTCCCTCTCTCTCTCTCCCCCCCCCCCCCCCTCTCTCTCTCTGTCAGCAATGTATGACAAATGAGTACAAAACACCATCTGGCTGCATCCATCCATGTGTGCCTCTCCAATTAATGATGTTTATTCTCCGTTACGTCTACCTATCACTACCATTCTCCTGTTATTTACTCTTAATCGACTGCTCCCCAACCCCACCCCATACGTCCTCTGCCATGCATGGTATCCAGCCATTTCCATAAACGGCAGCTTTAGTGGGCCTGATTTATTGGCTTGAGTGATGCAATGCACTGCAACAGGAGTTAAAAACCATAATAGTGCAATTACTTCAAAGCTGCAACTTTATGGTCACACAACGTGGGAGATTATGTGTCTTTGCTTCGTGACAGGAAAAGAGTTGAGGAGTGATGAAACTAGCTTCTGTGTTTCTGTCATCCTTGGATGTCTTAGATGGCCCAGCGCCACAATGTGTATTATTTGCGAGCTTACTTGCAAGGCACGTGCTACGTCTGCTGAGTAAAGGCGGTGACACGCTCGCACATTAAGTCATACTGTGTAAGAAAGGCTACGTTATCTTGTCCAATATATTGTGTGATTATGTGCATGTGAATGTGATGAATAACAAAAAGCAGCTTTTCTCTTATGGTGCCAGTGAGCTCATGATGTAGACTTCGAGGCGTTGCGGGCAGGCAGTAGTTAGATGCTCTTAGTCAACCTGGCAGCCTTTCTTTCCCTCTGGGTTGTTATTACCTTCATCAGGCTAATGAACGAGCTGAATTGGATCATATTAACCTCCTGATCTCCACCTCCCAGGACACTGCAGTTACAACAAGCTGGCCTGCACTGTTCACTGCACTCTGTGTATGTGTGCGTGCGCGTGCGTGTGCGAGAGAGAAAGTGAGAGAATGGTTAAGCCAGCCCACCTGCATGAAGACACTGCATCTCCCACATGAATGTTAATCATCTTTTTAATTGGCTTCCTTGACTTGGTGACCTCTACTTGAGACGGCAAGTCTGCATCATTGTGCTTTGCTTTCAGTGCTGTTATGCTGTTTTTTTATTGTGAGAGTGAGAAAGAGAGGAGCTGGCCTCTAGACAGTCACCACCGCAGACTCTCAGCAATCTTCTTGTCTTCCACTTTCATTTTAATGTATCTCGACTTCATTACACTTTGCGCTCATTTACTCAGGCTTTTTGTCCGTCTATAGCCTGCTAATACATTTGAGATAAGTACTCCGCACACTCATTTAAACCTTTTAACCAGGTGAGCAGACGAGAGCAAACACTAAGGGCCCGTAAACACACAAACGAGTTTTAGACGATCTGCAAAAGTTTAATATCGTTAAGGCTTTTTAAGTTTGTTTAGGATCAGCATGTGTCTATACAACCAATATGTATATGTAGCAGCATTACAGCATGATGTACAGGCCTGGCATATGTACTATAGCGTTTACAGTCGTTTTGGGGGTGTTGTAAAAAGATTGTATATGGAAAGTTCTTTTTTCGTGTGAATAAGGCTTAAATGGCTGTGTGATGTATAAATCACCTGCGATTAATCATCCACAGGTGGTAAGTGGGTGATTGGAATTGACCACATAATTGCTTTACAACAGGTAGCATATGTGACTTTTCTGACAGTTCTGCCAATAATGATCACGGCTGCATGCCATTTAATTGGTTAGTGTGTGAGAAGTGGCTGTGTGAGGTGCTACAGCTACTCAGGCATATGCACCCTGACCGCCAGCTCCCAACACCAAAACAATAAAACCCGGGGTATTTTTTTCACCAGTACATAATGGCTAGGAAAATAAAAACAACATACACAATTACATATTGCACCAGAACATGTAAAACAAAACATGTATTGGCAAGAGAATCTTGGAGCTATTTGTTCTTGTCATACCTCAGTGCCTTTCCCAAGATGAAGAGGGAACAGTTCTTTCATCCCTTATTTCATTGGATAAAAGCATTTGCCATATGACTGAATATATGATTATTATTGTTATTATTTACTCATTGATATAGTCTTGTCGCTCTGTCTTCAGAAGATATTTAAATTATTTTTAGTCACAACTTCCTCTGATTGCATCTGCACCTAAGTAAAATCATCCCTTAATTATCTTGCCATACTCATCTTTTCCCCTTTAATCTTTTCTGTCCATCTTTTCCCTCATCCTCTGTGTCCCCTCACTTTGTGTGCTTTATCTTTTATTTTTTTTGTTGTAGTTGTGTATATTTGCCATGTCTCTTGCTGTCTGCTGTTCTCTGTCTCTCTGGGGGATTGAATGGACAAGCCGTCGAACACTACTTCTATTATTGTTCCTGCAGTGGCCTGAAGGCCGCCACATCCTGTTAACAACACACAGGTTACAAACCGTACAAAAGACTGGGGATAACGGCCTCTGCAATACACATGGTTTAAAAAAAGCATGACTGACTCACTGATTCAAAATACATGAAGGTTTTAAGAAATTATTTCCTTAAATTGTGTTCATAGGATGAGACCCAAAATGCATACAAACCTTTGTTTGGACCAAAATGTAATTGGTTCTGAAGTCACATGCGTATTTTAATGCATCCAAATGTGTCACCATCAGCACCACAATTTTAAGGGTTGCCTTTTGTCATTTCCAATACACACTCATACTTATTTCAATTATTGTAAACAAGAATATAGTGTAGGTAAATATTTCTTTATTTAAAGCACAAATAATAGTGTAGCATCATCCCTCATTTAAGTGGATACACAGAAATCCTGGCTCTTTTGTTGTAGGTGCACAGTGTATATTTGTGTCTTTCCTTGAGTTTCCAAAGACATTAGATATGAAACATAGATGCAAACATATAGTTGCATGTGCACGCTTGCTGTACCACATACGGTATCTCTTGAGCTTCTATCTTCGTGTCAGGCCAAACCCACAGAAGGAGAGCTTGGTCTGGTCTTGGCCTAAGGGCTCCTCCCCTGCAAATCTCCATCTGCCCATCCCTCCCCATTTCCAGCTCCATGGCTCTCCTGGCGGGCAGACAGGTGGTTCTGACCCTAAAGAAACAGCACCCCTAAAGGGAACAACCTGCCTCAGCCTGGCAGCCTTCCCTGATCTTGTCCTCTTCCTCTTTAATTTCCTGGCCCTGGCACAGAAAGACGAGCAGACTTCATCAGCGAGTTTTAGACTGGAGAGACATTGCCTTTGATATTTTAGCAGCGAAGCACATATAGAAAAATAATTAACATCATTTGTGATTAAATAAAACTGCCTTCATTTAAATTAGCAGTAATTACTATATGACAATCCAAACAATCGAAACGTCTTAATGCAGTGGCCTTTTAATTAGGGGGCTATTTATGTTATACAATTTTATGATTGAGATTGAAAGATTCTTTTTCTTATCTGCATCCACCCAAGGCCGTACATACGTATAATAAGCTCAGTAGTTGTTGTGGGGGTTAGCGTTTGAGACGCCATGAAAGCTAAGAAAGTGGCAGTGTGACTTTGAATTTCTCCCTCTGTTCTGTTCCCCACATCATCAGGAGTTTGCTCACGGAGCCAGTCACAAGATTGGGGGAGGGGGGGATATTCCAAGGCACAAAAAAAGATTTAGATTTCAATAACATTTATGCTGAATGGCATCTTTCATCTCCTTCCTCACTCTGTGTTATCCTTCAGTTGTTCTTCAGCTCACTGGTGTCAACAAATCGGGGGAATGGAAAAACAGAGCACAATAATATTTATATGCACTTTTAGGCACAATCTATAGATTAAAGGGGATTACATGAAACACAGACAAATGTATATTCCTCAATGGTGATCCATCAACATCAAGTATAAGTCCGATATTATCTGTGGTGGCACCTGTCAGGCTGCAGGTTGGTGAGGGTTGGTTGTGATGATGGCACGGCACACATGCCACTTATACAAACTACTAGTGCCTGTCTGCTGTGGACCATAAAACCTTATGGATTATTTTTCTTTTTCAAAGGTCCGCCAGTCCATTAATGCAGTGGGATTTCTCCCAATGGCCAGTCCGACAATGACAGATGGTCTTTTATCATTATGTGAGAGAGCGAGCCCAAAAGAGCAACATCGGGTCAATGAAGAAACAACACAAACACTACTGTAGAAAACCTGTTCTGTTATTATAAGGAATGCAAAAATCATTTCAGTTCATTAATAAACTGTGGTGTGATAAATTAGACAGGCTGTCACACTCAACATAATTAATGGGAAACACGGACTAATGCAAACTAATTTAAACACAGCTACATGTCGGAATGCTGGAATAAAGAATGCTGGTGCTATGTCACTTATTGACTACAATAACTTGGCATCTGTAGTTTTAAATCCTTGTCATCTGTGGTCCTGAATCAAACCCTGGCCTCATTAAGTTGCAATTAGCTCTTTGTCTTTTTTCACATTCTCTCCTGAGTTCTTTACTCGAAACACCGTCCTGTTGCTAATTCATCTCTTTCATTTTTCCGGGAATAAATCCTGTTCCTTCTCCTGTCTCGTTCATTAGAATTTTATGTTTGCTAAAATCCCCTGTGAAGGAGCATTCTATGTACACTGGCCCTCTGGACCACTTCCAAAATTGCCTTGCCTGCTTGTACTGTCCTTTCAATTTCAGTTCACATGCACACACGTGCACCTCCGTCCCCAACCACCTAGATCCCTGACATCATTGTGAAATAACCTCCTTCCTAATCCACCTGGTTGTGCTTGGCTTCTCGAGGGGTTGTTTAAGTATCCTAATACAGAACACAGGAAGAGAAGGCGGGTAACGAGACAGGCTCAGAGGCCTGGCCAGTTTTAATCTGCCTTGGTCCTCCTGCGACGAGGAGAGGGACCCTGCAGGCCCCTGGCCAATCTCTCCGCTTCTCTTTGATGGCCCATTTAATCTACTTACACTGAAGCAATGAAATGCAAAAGTGTGCATATGTGTTAGAATGTTTTTGCATGTGCAGATGGGAAGTGGCAGTTCAGACTTAGTGCTGATGAATGCATACACACATTATCTTTCTGCTACTTTGTTTTTTTTACACACACACATGCATGCACATGCACACACACACGTCACTTTGTACATTGTCCACCCGCTGTATTCTCTGAACTTCCCCTAGGGTCTTATGAGGGCCAAACCATGTGAAGTCGGAATACACACATACGCACGCACACACACACACACTTAGACATGGACAAAGTGCTTTCATCTCGGCCTCTCGAGTGACTGTGTGTCCCAGTGTTTAGGCAGGAAAATAGGATTGTGTAGAGCTCAGCGTTTCGAAAGCCTAAAGGCCGCCTATCAAATTCAGCTCTTAGTATGTGAGGCCGCACTTTGCCAGCCATCGCTCAAGTCATTTCCAACTCTATTCTCGTAGTCCAGCTATTCAACTCACGGTGTCTCGGGTGTAAAAAACACTTTTTTGTCATAGCTTGGGTTTTCACATTGTTTTCGTTTGTTAGTGATGATGTTTGCAATACACTCTGACTGGTTTTGGGTTAAGTTTAGTGGGGCTACAGCAAAACTAAAAACTTTTCTTTATTCTGTTCAAAAACGCTCTTTTGAAATGCCAATGTTTTTTTTTGACATCTGCAGCAAATGTGCACTGAAATATGTTTTTCAGTAATGCATTAAAATAGCTTTACATTAGAGCTGCTAGGGTGCCCTAAGGACTCAAAATTGTCACAGTTGGTAACATAACATCTTACCAACACATAACATAACATGATTCTGCATCGTATAGAAGAAATCACACAGAACAAAAGAGCCTGCTAAGGGTTTAACTTTGTAGGCATGTTAGAAGAATTGTTGAATTTGCACCTCTTCATGGATCGACAGTTTTGCATAGACAAGTTCATTGGACTCAGCAGTTTGTCTCTAACTAGATCCACATATTGCTCATTTTAGAAGTATCCATCTGTCTAAGGGGATCCAGGTTTGAATCCCATACCTTGCAGGAGATCCTAAGACCTCAGTTTTCAGAGAAGACTCCCGTGATCAGCTCTAGAGTCATGATATCTGAATCTGATGCAAATCCTCCAGCACTATTTAAAGCTCCCAAATCAATCCTGGCCAAATCCCTTCAACATATTCCCTGCTCGATTGGATGGCATTAAAGGATTGCAGCGACGGAACAATGCCCCGTCTGGCAGCCTGGTGGAATGAGGGATAAAGGAAGGGAAGAAGAGGGGAAGTGGAAAGAGAATGGAATGGTAGTGGATGAAAAAGTTAGAAGACGGAGTGTGTTAATGGAGGATATGGACTGGAATGACGTGTGAAATTGGGGGACTTTTCTTGGCAGGTGATGTAGGAAGAGGAAACAGGCGGCGGTTTGTTGGGCTGTACGTGTGGTTGGGATTTCTGATCCCTCCTACTCGTGGCCTGTAACATGTTTGTGAAAGCTGGTGCAGGCCAACAAGCTTTAACAATGTATCTTAATCATGTTGTTAAATCTGCATATCTGTTTCTAGGTTATTTAAATGAAGTGTAATCCCCCCTTAATGCTGTTATGTTACATGGAATATCAGCCCAGTTTGTGAGGATAAACAAGATCACTCAGAATTTCCGCATGGTTTTCCTCCATGTTACTGGAAATGCTTTTGAAGGGAGAGGAAAAACAGTTTTTTCTTTTCTTCTTGGAGCTCTGGAGAGAGCAGAACTAGCAGGGGGGAAAACATGTCATCCCTCTTTTCCTCTTCCCTTCCTCCTGTCGGTGATACTGAGGCTGTGTATGTTTGTTAGTTGATATTGATGGGACTGGCACAGAGCACCAAGCCTGCCCACTTCACTCCTTTTTAGTACGATAAAGGGCTGTTTAAAAGCCCCATAGATCCAGGAGTCGGTGCCAATGCCAGGGCTCAGACGGAGTCCACCACCCGTACTTGTATTTAACATCATGGGTGATGCTAGAAAAGCTGTAGGAGTAAACCAATCTCTACAAATTCAATTAATACATTTCCGCAACATGCTGTTGCACCTACCAACACTATATCAGACAGAACAGAGGCAGCACTTTTACTCTGAATCATAACAATGTTTATAGGTGCAGAGCCTCAGACAGTGTTGTATTAACTGAAGTGTTGGTTCTTGACTTTGTAGTACGCCACTTCAAACTTTACCTCCGTTAGCCGTGTGATTGACAGTAATGGGGCGGAGCAGCCACGATGTGTTTGTAATAATCTGACTGGAGTCAGGTTCACTTCTATGCTAATGAGCTAGTGTGTTGGTGGGTTAGCATGACTAATGGTGCATGTCGCTAACAGAGCTGTCTGGGAGTGCGGAGGGGAGCAAATGAGTAAAAGGAGAAATAAAGAAGCTTTACATGATTGTTGTGATGGTAGAAAATAGTCAGAGAGGAGAGTTGCAGGAGATTGCATTGTGAGTCTTTTGAGAAAAGGAAAATACAGTTGAGGTCTGATTCCCTTGGCAGATATGTTCACAAAACTGGAAGAGCAAGGCAGAGGAAAGAAAATTGACTTTGACAGTGCAGCGTTGAATTTGAAAAGGGGTGCAACCCTTTATTTAAAGGTGCTTTTCCTGAAAGAGAAAATACTATAGATGTTTTTGTATTGTTCCCCAGTAAGTGTGTTTTTATAGTCTTTGTAGTATTTTATACATTCATAGACAAAGTATAAGTTATATGTGAAGGGTGGGGGAACATGGATGTTTTCTTTGAAGGTTATTTCTTGATTTATGTTCTCCAGGTTCACTACGCTTCTGTTTTCGCTTCTTTCCCCAAGCCAGCTTCCAGGTTTGCTTTAGTTGACTTGTATCGACGAAACTTTCTTGTCAAATATTTATTTGTGACGATGTTTTGAAGCTTTCGCTACAAGTAGTCATTCCTTCTTTTTCGCTAACCCACCGCTTCTGGAGTGTGGAATTGTTGATAAGTCGTCTTGGCAGCATTGCGAGAGTAATCATTCTCCTCCAGATGTTGGAGTTTGGGAAGGAACCAAAAGGGAGTGGAGAGAGGGAGGGGAATGGGAGAAAACACAGATGCCACCACTACCAATCCCACCCCCTCTGTATCAAGTCATCTACTCCTCCTTCCCTGAGGCTCCTAGTACCACATTCTCTACTCCACTGAATTTCCCCCCTCCCCTCTTATTCTCAGTACAACACATATAGCGTCTATCTGTATCCTAGGAGTTAGCCAGGGCAGGCTGTGTTTACTGCTGAGGTAATTGGAGTAGTTTAGTGAGAGCCTTACCCTGGCCCTGCGAAGACCTCAGATATATATATGTGTGTGTGTGTGTGTCTGCACATGCTTGTGCGTTTGTGTTGACTGACAGTGAGGCCAGGGAAGGAAAGCAGGCCTTAGCCAGTGTCAGCCCACTAGGGAACAGACAAATTGGTTTTCACTACGTTGTCTGTCTTTTCTTGTCTTATATTCACCAGCTATCCCTTTCTTCTTCCTGAATATCTCTCCATCTCTCCACCAACTCAATCATTCGCACTTGCTCAGCTGTGCCTTTTCTCTTCCTCTTTTGTTTCACCTCTCTATCATTCTCACCGTTCATTTAATTTCTCTGAACTGAGCTTATCGACATAGACAGTGACTCTTGCCAGATATGAGGGAGAGCCTTAGTTGCAGTTGCAGCCATAAATTCATCGACCTCTTCCAACTGTTCATCTCTTGGTTAGAGGCATAGGAAAATGCCAGGAATTGGGGGATGGTGGTTAGTGCCGTCACTTTTTCCAAAAATCAAGATCGCATGAATTCATAGTGACCCATAATTTGTCCAAATAAATTTGAACATCCAGTTCAGAGAGTATAGGCTTAGGTTATTAGCGGATATTCGGAGCACATCTTGTCTATCCACCAAAGTAGGGGTTGCTATCTGCAGAGAGGAGAGCGAGAGGGGTCCCCCTCATGTACTGTAGGCTTGCATCTCCAAGTTGCTGTCGTAGCTGACACTGTCCTATGATATGGTAAAGAAACCTTTCATGCGCCCTCTGCTGGATTATAAGGGGTACTTCTGAAATAGGCACTTAAGAGATGGCAAATTTGCAATAAAAAATGACAGCCCTAGTGGGGGAGAGTGAGGGTGCAGCTCTGTAAACTCTGAGAGCCACACATCTGTGGCTTGTTGTCATCCACAGGTGCACATACAGTATACATTATGTGCAGGTACATAAGCTTGTCTGTGAGCAACAATGGGCATTCACTACAGTTTGTAGTTCATCAGCTTACTGACACAAACTTAGATCAGGTGAGAGGTCCAAAAAAGTAACACGCGGAAGTGATTTGGCATGTATCTGGTGACCTCATCGCAGGGTTGTCGGGTAGTCAGTGGGACACGGATCACTTACTTTAGCTCATCATACCATCGTCTCCCTTTTCGTTTCCCTTCCTGCCTTTTCTTCCTTCCCTCATCCCTCTCTCTTGCTCCTCCCTGATAGCTTTTACCGCTCCACTGATTTCACAAATAGGCCTCATTGATTGAATCTGATTCTTCTGGATAGAGCAGCTTTATTGAGTAGCTTTTCTCACTGATGGACAGGAATGTGTGGGTGTGTGCGTTTGTTTCGCGCATGCATGCATGTTGCGGATGATAACGAAAAACTTCCTCTCCTCATTCCTCTCCTGCTCTGTAATCCAGCAGCTATTCCTCTTCTGGGAATTCCTGCAGCCAGATCATAACAGACACACACACACACACACACACACACACACACACACACACACACAAGCAGCTTGCTCACACACATGGTGCTGGTAATGCCTGTGTCTGAGAGAATGTTTTATGGAGGGTGGTGCATGCTGACTTAGGAGTCTGTTAACTGTGGCGTCACTTTTAGCAGGGCAACATTCAAGTGTTAACGCCTCTCTGGTGCCGTTTATGAATTGTCATCTAAGATGTTCTGTAATACACTATTTAAAGCAAGCCCATATAGCTTTTGTTGCGCAGCAGCTACAGCAGTCTCTGTTGCCACATGTTGAAATTATAGGATGGTTGTTCATTAAATTTGGTTTGTGCTTTGAATTTGAGCAATTTAAGGGGACTGGCAGCAGTGAACCTCTAAAAACTAAGAGCTCATATACAGAAAACAAAGTCAATCAAATGCTCAGGCAACAATCATCCTCATCTCCTAGCTACAGTAACTAAACATAATTGGTGCAGTGTGATGTAGTGTCATCGTGCCATAAAGCATTCTACACTCCCAGGTGAAACATTACTCCGTTGCAATTGTTGTAAATATCCCATGGAAGTCGAGCAAACACCCACAGTCTATTCTCATACAAAGCTCATACAACATTCGTTGTTCGTTGTTGTTGCACCGGTACAACGTCATGCTGTACCGTGAAGGAAATGCAGCTTTTGTGACTAGGCAACGTTCTTATAATGCAAATACTTTGCAAACATCCACACAGCACTACAGAGAACAGAAACGGGGGGGGGGAAAGGGAAATGTTGCTGCTGGGAATAGAATTTTGATGGCAGGCGATGAGCTTGTTTCAGATGCAAATCAGAAACGATCTGTTGGGGTTTGGGGGCTTTAGCTAACAAACTGTGTTAGCAAGATGATGGAGCTGTATCAGCAACACTTCACTGGGAATACACACTTTTCACACATAACGGCACACACCTCATCATAGCGGCGGCATCTGTGCTCTTCCCCTCTCGATGCCCTCTATTTTGTGTCTTTCTCCTCTCAACAGGCTCTGTGCCACTGATGCAGAGTGGGATGGATGGTGGCACCCTCTTCCCCCGTGTCCATTTAACCCCCCCCCCAACCCTGCCATTCCATCATCACAGAGCACACACAAACACACAGGCAGCTCTAACATTCATCTACCAGCATGTATTTGTCTAAAGCTGCAGTCTGCTGCCAAGTGCCTTGTACTTACCCTCTTACCTAGAGCCTTATTAGAGCCCAGTCCTGCTCTAATGGTTAGTCTTCCTCTTACACATCATTTAAGTGTAGCCACAAAAACACCAAGTACCACTGTGAACATAGCTACTTAGGTAGTTGTGACTGTTTTTCAAGCGTTGGTCACGGATGACAGTTTGTTTTGGGACCTAGTGACTACAGTTGCACTGAATGTCTGAAACGCTTGGCAGGTTCCTTCTGCCTTCTTTTTAGGCTTGGTTGAATAGAATTGTCATAGTATTTCTGCAAGTTCCAGCCAATGTTGACAATGTTAAAAGAAAGTGTGAATTCTCACGGAGTCCTTGGTTGACACTTTCTTTTCATCTGCCTAGCTCATCGTTTATTTGTTTTCCAAATCCAAAATTCATAAACCATGTGATAGAGACACATGATGTTGATCAGGAAATGAGCACAGTCATTTCGTAGGTGATGCTTCTGTTGGTTTGTGAATAGTGTTGATCCATGTTATTAAGTGAGATGGGTGATCTTGAAATCCTCAGACAATGTTACCTCTAGGTGGGAGACTCAAGCCCGTATGTTAGGTTGAATGCTTGTAGCGAGTAAAAAAAAAAGAGAAGAAATCTGCAGGATGGATAGTGTTTTGTCGAGCAAGTCGGCTTGGCCCACCTCCAAAGAACCACTGACACACTTTTTAAACACAAACACAGAGAGAGGGAGAATGAGGAGAAGAAACAGCTGTTTTGATTTGTGTCATTAGTAAAAAAATGTAGCCATTTTCTTTCCTTTTTTTTTTTCTTTTGCCGTTTGTGTTTGTATTTTACTAGGTTGTAGAGAAAACAGTTTTATTTAGTTAATGTTGTAAGTAACTATGGGGGAGTGCAGAGAAGAATGAAGCAAGCCTAACAATGGAAAACATGGATTTAATACTGTTATCAGGCAGCTATTTGAGGGCTTGTTCATTCATGTGTACAAGTGTTTACACAGATGTTGCAGCATCTATGTAGTGATTTCTACTCTTTATCGAGGAGGGTCTACTTGCCCGTGCTTGTCATTGACCTAGGCCGTATTCAATTAGCCTCGTATGGTTAATGTTGTCGACACATCATGTCAAGTGGTTTTCGCCTCAGCCCCAAGGCTTGTGGTGGAGGGTGAAACCTTGGACTGGGAAATTGTTGAAATTATTCAGGAAGCCTTGTGCTCAATAACTAATACTAATGTGTTTAATTAGCTGAGTTGTGTTTTCAGGTTTTAGATTTAGACTCACAGTTGTGCATTATTGCGCAGCTTTGAGCAACAGCAGGAATAATGAATGCATCATTTGCAGTTGTGATGTTAAGAAAAACATTTGTTCAGAATTATAGTTTTGATATTGTGCTGCATGAAAATTCTGTCTTTTTGCAACGTTGTGATTCACAGCGTCAATTTTCATAAGCAAGAGTAGTGAATCATGTATGTTGCATCAGTAGTTTATGTATTTCTAGCCTTTGTTCATGTCTCTGCAGAAGATGAAGTTGCTGTTGTTGTTGGTTTTTTTTTTTTAAGACTTCCCCATAAAAGAAACAGTGACAGCACTGTGGCGATAGTGAAGAAAAGTGAGAATATCCTTGCTTCATTAATTGGCAGCTCTGTGCTGCACTAAACATTGCACACACACACACACACACACAGCTGAATACTGTGACTATTCGGAGGCCACTGCCTTATATTTAGTCAAGGGAGACCAGCCTCTGTCACTTTCTCTTGCTTAACCCAGCGCTTTCTCTTCCTCTTTTAGTGGCTGTGTTGAAGAGGAGTCTCTGGAGAGGGCTTAACTCTGAGCCCTCATTCTTTTCCCCTCTTCTTCTACCTCTCCCCTTCCATGTCTTTCTTTGCTTATCGTCCTCTGAATGGAGCAGCAGACTGTTGCTGAATTAGTCTAGTAGATAGAATGAAGAAACAGAGGAGGTTCAGTGTCTGTCTTCCTGCCCTTTTTGCTGCCACCACGAACAGACTGGTTGGCTCTTCTGTGTGTGCCGGTGATGCGTTTACATGCAGAGCGCATGTGCATAAGCCTTTGTCTTTGTGAGTGGAACTGGCGCGCGAGCATGCGCCCGCACCATTTCAGGAGCAAAAAGCATCAAATCCATTGTTCACTTAGGGTGAATGTGACATTAGCAAAGCTTCACATGCTTTGCACCCTTCCGTTTTGAGTAATTCACACCAGACCCTGCTTAAATTATGATGTACAACCTGGAAAATCACAGGGGCTTTTGTGTTGTCATGGTTATTGAGTGTTCAGTAGCTTCAGGGGAAATTGTGTTAGGGTGGTGGGTGCGAGTGGCAGTCGGGGTACTATCTTAATTGCTTTCTGTGAATAATTTCAGTCCACTAATTTGGCAATAATGACAGTGGCTGCTGCTTTTGTATTTATTTATCCAAACCTTAATTGACAGGACTGACATTAGCCAGGGCGGTTATTGCGCATTTGATTGCACACAAGGGAGCAAAGAAAATTACAGTAATTATAATTGTGATGTGGATTATGAATATGCATTCCCACACTTAATGTCTCTGTCAGCATTTTAGTAACAACAAGGCACTCTGCCATGACAACAGCACTTAAGCTTATCTCCATCTCTGTTTCCTTAATCCCAGTCCAACTGGGGCACGTGGAGGAGGGATGACGCGTTGTGTCCGGGCGATTTAGCTGTAGCTGTATCTATTCAAAAACACGGTCATGTTGTAAGGTGAAATGGTTGTTGTGTGCATTGTTTCAGTTGGCCTGCTAATGAGGCCTGTGTGGAGCCGATATGTGGTGTTTTATTGTTAATAGATACTAACATATTCTGTTTTTACAGGCGGAGGGAGAAGACAATTTGAAGAAGATGCAGCTGATGGAGCTTGCTATTCTCAACGGGACATACAGAGACAACAACATCAAAACACGTAAGAAAGATGCCATGAGCACAGGGAGCCACCCTATTTACTCCATTTTCACCATAAACCACTAATATTTTACTGCATTGATCATATCTAAATTATACGGTATCTGGATATTTAAGTCTGTATTTTTTTTTTAAATGCACTAATATGGTTTAACTTAACTTAATTCATGTGTAGTCACTTATGCTGTGTTTATACATCATAATATCTCCAGACTACTCTGTCTCAAGCTCTCCAAAAGTTCATGTTTACCTACCCGTCCATGAGTTGGACACCTTCCACTCTGTTCTTCTACGTATTTCTCTCCTCTCATCCTCCATCCAACCTTCCCCCTGCAATTTAGATGCAATCACTGTGTTTCACTTGCTCTTGGCGGACTCTAAACCCTCGGCACATTGCTATATTCCACCTGCTCATCTCTGCATGTCGGTTCACACATCCACCATGCTTACTCCTGAATATTGAGTGTCATTTCTAAATGCATAATCCATCTGGTTCAGGGATGAAGTAAAGCACCAGTATTTTAGACCTCGATACAAATGATTCCACATCACTCTGGCATCTTGTTGATGTTGTTAATTAAAAATTCAAAGTGAAACATTATCAGAGACATCTAAGGGATTAACTCCCTGTTAAATGTTCCTTATTTATCATCTGCCTACATCGCAGCTTTGATGTATGATCACATCATCTAACCACATTAACCCCAGTGCTTTAATTAATTGATGTGCATTTGGTGAACCTTGTGGGGCACAGGTCATGGCACGTGCTAATGCGCAACTAAAAAAAAAAAAATGTTTCTGAGTGTTTGTAGATTATCCAATTGAAATTGAAAAAAATGAAATATAACATTTTTTTTTAATAGTTTTGCCTGTCTTTGAAAGCAGATTGTTTGTATCCTCAGTCAACTGTTCCATTTCTGTTGGTGTGTTTACTTCATCTGTTCCATTTCCACTAGATGAATGTGAAGCTGCCATGGTGACTGGTTTGCTTTGAATGCATTGGGATGACAGCAACGTTTTGTGCTTCTTGTGTTTTGGTGTGAGGGGTTATTTTTATTTTGTTTTGCTATGATGATTTTTTTTTCTTTGCAACAGATTGTGGCTTTTGTGGTTCACCACCATGATCATTGCATGGACTAATTTTCCCTTTTGTCCCCCCACCCCTCTCTCCCTGCCACTTCTTGTTTCCCCTTTTTTCCCCTCTTTTGTGTTTTCACCTTTCACTGTTCATCTGTGATTATGATCAACAACACCACACTTTATCTCTTGTTTTCTTTCCTTCTTTCTTTCTTTCTACTCCTGTCTCTTGCTTATGGCAGCCACCTTTGCGTTCTCTCTTGCAGCTGCGGCAGCAGCCGCTCAGGGCCCCCGTCTCATAGCGGCCCCCACAGGTCAGGTGTTGCCTCCCCAGGCACTCCGGCCCCCCACACCAGGTGGGGGCCCCATCATGAACCTCATTCGACCCACTCAGATGGCTGCCATGCTGCCCAATGGCACGCCCACGCTGGTGCCTCCCTCACCGGATGGCGGGCTTATCTACACCACCCCATACGACTACCCTTATGCCCTGGCACCCACCTCCCTGCTGGAGTACCCCATCGAGCACAGTGGGGTTCTAGGTAAGAGAGCCTGGGGAAGCATGGGTGCAGCAGGTACAACGTTCAACTTTAGCCAGCCTGGACACGAGGGCAGCTTGTTTTACCCCGGAGCTGGGGTTCTGGACGCGGCTTCCCTGAGCCAGAGTCAGGACTTTTTGAAAGGTAAATATGTCGTGTCCACCTGAGGATCAAAACAAACAAACTGACAGGGTGGATGTTCTGGTGGAGCTCTGGGTAATGGGATGACCAGCTACAGCATGTGGCTCATATGGACGCTGTGTTCAAACATTAAAAGGGGGGCAGATCTTTACTTGTGAGGGCGGTGGTCTTTGAGGTTTCTCTTTATAATTTAGTCTGAGGTTACTTCACTGTAGTAGTTATGCTCCCGCCAAACAGCTATGCTCTCAGGTTGACATTGCCCCCTTTTCTGCAAGGTATATATAGGAGGCCTTGGCTCACTGTGAAATGAGGCACGCGGACAGAAATGCTCTTACATACACGCAGCCTGCTCTCTAACCCTTTCATGCACTGGCCTGGAGGCATATTCAGTCTGGCGGCAGATCCCCTTGGATTTCTGCAGCTTTTGAAATCATTTCTCTCTGCTGTTCTCTGCAGGCAGGCCTTGATGCCTGTAGATAGTCCCTCTCTCACCCCCACTGGGGATGTTCATTAAATTCCTCCAGTCTTCCCTTTTTTCTTCACCTTCCCCTCTCGCCATTGTCTTAGCTTCACCCCTCTTGAACTTTAGCTCAGTGGTAGCAGAGCCTGACGTCCCTCTTATTTTCTGTCAGGAGTACAGCTCAGTTTTAGGATTGGAATACTCGACTCAAAGGGGCTTTAAGCTCTACACATCTGTGACCAAAGAGACAAGCGATGGTACATCTATGGATATAATAGTCTGACATGAACACCGTATGTTGTACAACAAAGTGGCCTTTATCAGTCACTCTTACATAGTGCTCCCTTAATTTTCCTGCATCTTCTGGCAGCATCAGACACAGGGCTGGATTTAAACCGACCTGTGGATTTTGAGGTGCTTCTGGGAGTCGTGTGTAGAACAGACAGGGGCAGCTGACTGGCTTTTCTCTCTTTAACTTGCAGGGTTACACCAGCTTAGTGCATTTTATTTACTCACACTATCGATTGGTGCCTTCAGCTACACAGAGCCCTGTAGAACACACTCGCTCTCATACTCACACATACTCGCGCGCCTGGCTCGACTGCATGCACTACTGTATACAGCCGTCATTGTGTTTTCTCAGATTATGGTAATATTAGGCCACCCGCTGCCTCAGATTGGTAAAGGTGGCAGCCAAAGCATGCTTTATTTTTAGTTTAGATTTGTATTCATAAATCATGCATGCGTCACATGACACAAGACTTTATAAATATGGTGTGGTGTCATATATGCAAGCTAGTATCAGGCAGTGTAGCGGGTAGAAATCAGTTTTGACAAATAGTCGAGGTAAACGACAGCCGCTGTCGCCAGTGAACAGATTGACCTGGAGAGAGATGGCGAGAGAGGGGAAAGGAAAATGAAAGAGAAGGGGAGAGAGGCAGGTGGTGTCTGGCACTATTCAATTACCATCAGAGCTCTATTGGATTTCCCCACCTTTCAAAATAAAGAGACAAATTTCTCTCAGCCCCTCTCTGGATCCCACAGGAAGAATCACATTATTTTTCCTGGACAGCCCCCAGAGCCTGTACCCTTTAGCTGCCCTCTCTTCAAAGAGACCTCTATATAGTTCGGAGCACTGTGGAATTTTATGACTTAAGTTATGCATTTTTAAATACCAAGAGAAACTCCCAAAAAAGATGTATTAATTTTTTCTACTGCATTTTTCTACAAGAAAGATCCTTGTGGTGTGTGTGTGTGTGTGTGTGTGTGTATATGTACTATAATCTGTATTATGTTGCTATTCTGTGTATTATTGTATTATCTAAACATTATAATGATAATTGCTAAAAAAGAATGTGAATGTTATTACTGTAAAAGATGACTGTTTTTTTCCCCCCTTCCTCAAAGTGAATGGTTTCTAACCTTGTGGACCTGTTACAATCTAGGTGCAATGGCTACTAAAGTGAGACGGCATGACACGCGGGTCCATCCTTACCAAAGGATTGTGACCGCTGACAGAGGTCAGTTTAGTCTATTAGCTACACTCTATTGACTGATGCATTTCAATGATTATTATTATTATTATTATTATGCCTATTTTTTTTGCCTCAATGCCTTAGTTGGGAATTTGTATATTGTCTATATGGTGTTTTTTCTCGTTTGCTTCCCCCACAACCACCACCACCTTTTTCTACCCCATCCATCCACACACCAGCTAAATGGTTGCTTGTGGTATGCACATTTTTGTTTACATTTAGTACTTTTGACATATAAAAACACATGTTGAGCTCAGGCAAAAGTGACGTTAACGGCTTTTGCAGCTGTGAAGTCGGCACAGGTCGTAGTTTGCAGGCAGTGTTGAAGGTGTTTAATGACATTCCTCTGATGTGAAATTAGAGCCAAAATGGGGGCAGGCTTGTTATAGCATACATGGTTTTACTCTTTTGTTCATAAGACGCAAAGAAAACAAGGGAAAGCATTTCCACACGCGTAGCCATGCTGCTACCAGGCACCATTTCACTTTGAAATTTAAATTTATTTTGGATTTTATTTTTCTATGGAAGACAAAAAAAAGACGCACAGATATAAGCTGAGGTAGCCTGCGTTCTCTCCAGTGTTTTTTGCAAATATATTGAATAAAGCTAAAAAAAAAAATACATTTTTAATATTTCAGTTGTACATGAGGTACTGTCATTTTATATATTTGAGCATTTTATATCAAATGTATTTATGGTTCTTGTGTATATTTATATTATAGAAAAATATACTGCTAAATAAAGAGAAAGAATCGGAAAACAGCGATTCATCTATTCATTGCACATGTAACACTAGTCACTCAGTTTCCCTCGCATAATATCAGTTAATGTAAGTTTCCTTAACACTAATCACACTGTTTGTAACTTGCACTCCAATCTGAAAGACACTAAAACACTAGATTCTTGTTTTTTTTTTTGTTGTTAGCTTGTCTGTCTGTTCGGCCGCTCCTTGCTTCTGTTTTTGGTTATGGGGACATTTTGCGCTTAAATTAAACCGCCATGCAACATGATTCAGGGTGGGGGCTTAGAGGTGACGATCATCAGAGATGATGATGATGATAAGAGTAGCTGGGTTCATCTCATTTGGGCAGGGGTGTTAGGAGCAGGGGGGGGGGGGCAACATTAGAGATTGCATTCATTTTATTGTTAAAATGATGTCATTCCAGTCTCTTCTTGCTGACACTAATATCCTTTCTATCTTTTTTTTCTGTTTGTTTTGTTTTTGTTTCTAACCACCTAGCCGCCACCGGCAACTAACACATGACCTTCTGACCTCTGAACTCTTCACCCAATGACGAGCCGCCCCAAGCCTGCCTGCTGATCAGTTAACTGGTAATTGCCTTTTGCTAGCCTCTCGGACGCAAGTGACAGAGAGAGAGAGAGAGAGAGAGAGAGAGAGAGAGAGGCGCCTGCCCGTACAGTTACCCTAACACGTTCTGACAAAAAAATAGAAAACAACGCAGAATCTTCACTGAAACACAACAAAACCCAACAACGTTGTGTAATATTCATTTTTTTTTTCACTCTGTTTATTGAGTTCAATTCCCATTCTTTCTCTTTCTTTTTCTTCATGAATCATATATTGGGTGGATGCGCTTGTGGTATTACTCACGAATCTGCACTGAATTATATAGCAATAAAGACCCCGCCCACCCCGCCCGGCACACCCACTCTCCTTTAAGTGCTCTGATTTGAATGACCTCACTTGTATGAATCAAACTGCAACATCTATTTGACGCAAACCCTTCAGTTTGAGAGAAATGGCATTATCCCCCTCAGATGTGCTCCGGCCCTTTCTTTAAAAGAAAAAGCAAAAAAAATAAAATAAAAAAATGAGCCCCTACCTGCTCCCACCCTGTTACACCACCCATCTGCTGGGAGAGAAAAAGAAACAGAAGGAAAGAGAACACACACTCACATTAACTTGTTTAATTTCTGTCATTTTTTTACATGTAGTGCAGTTGTTGAGCTCTAAGATGTAATTATGAGCTGACACATTCTGGGTGTGCACCTCCAAACAGCTTTCTGTCTGTTCAAGAAAAAGGACAAAAAAAAAAGCATGGCTAAAATGATGGCAAAAGGAGCTTTTTATGATTTGTGTGTTGTTGTGTTTTTTTTCCCCCTCTGTCTTTTTGTTCATTTTGCTTTAACTTTTTGAGTCATTTCCTCCACCTGATTTTTTTTTTGTTGGTTTGTTCTCTGTTCATATTTTTTGACTAATTAGCTTTGCTTGCATTGACGAGCCCGTGCAAGGCAGGCGGTTCACGTTTGGGAAAGGAAAATGCAATCTGATGTGTGACGCAGGCTGAGAAACACAGACGTGACGAAGGGCAAAATGGGAAGGTCAAAATTGGGCTGATGGGTTTGTGTGCGTGTGTGTCTGTGTGCGCGCGTGTGTGTGTGTGTGTGTGTGTTCTTTTTTTTTATTTTTAAATACTACAATGAAAGTAGAGTGTGTCGAGGCTTTGGGGGTGATTGGATCAGTGCTCGTTAGCCACTGTCCACGGCTACACCCCCATCCACACTACATTCATTTTACAGTGCCTGATGTATTTAGAAAATATCTCGATGAGTTAGCTGAGCTGTGATCAAAAAAAAGACAAAAAACAAAAACAAACAAACAAAAAGTATTAAGTGTGCATATTTAGCCAAAGGTTTTTTCCAATGAATTATATATCTGCAATTATGCATTTAGTCCAACCAGGACTCTCTCTGTGATTTTAGAGTCAAGGGTGTGAATTTGTGGTGCCTGCCTTCAGCTGGAACAGACAGCCCCGGTCATTAAGATGATTTTTGACCCATTTATGCTCCACATTTTTCTGAGTAGGTGAACACAATTGCGGCAAGTAACACTAAATCGACAGGCTAGTCAATGACAGGACAATGCTTCGAGGGAAGGGCACTTAGAGTTTGCCACACGGAAGCTTTTGTAGGTGTATCCACGTGGAGTCGTTCCATCGGGCGCGCCGCCAAATGGGGTGATGAGTTGTTTTATTTTTGTTGTGGTTCATTTGATTTTTTTTTTTTTTTTTTAACACCACTTAAACATTTTCTAGTAGGTGGCCATAATCTGAGCCCTCCTGCAACTAATCCATTCATTCTGTTTTTAGTGATGAAACATTTGTTTTCACCACATTTGCCAAACCATCCAAGAGCGCATCCACAATGTGTCACACCTCCCCGTGATCGTCGTCTACAAACCTGTGCCCGACTATTTTTCTTTTTTTGTTCAACTCTCTCAAGAAAAAAAAAAAAAAAAATAGGATGTGAAAGCCATGCCTGCCTGTTCAAATTGCTTTATACATACGTCTTATATATATATATACATATATATGTATATGTATATATATAAATACATATAAATATATAAAAATGTAGATATCTGTCGATGCTTATACGAATACAGACGAGAACAAAAAATAGATCATTTTACAGGGTGCTGGAGTAGAGAAAAAAATAATGAGAAATCTATTTTTGGCAATTTTAGCTTTTGATACTTGCATTTACAAAATCAGAAGAATAAAAAAAAGAAAAAAAAAAGGTTTAAAACAGTATATGGAGTGGGGGGGGGAAAGGTGAGTGGGCGAGGGGGCAAAGTGCTGTGTTACCTTGGATATGATCGCAAAGGAAGACGCAGACCAAAACAGTCGTCAACCCTGGGAAAGTTAGCGAGGATCGAAGTGCGAGACGAAACGCCCCGCCCACCTCCCCCCGCCCAATCCCCCGAGAGTTTTCAAAGGATCAAATCAAAGTGCCTTATCAACAGTGGTTTCTGTTTCTCCGAGTGTTCCTGTTGTGTTCAATAATATCCAGCACCCACCGCGTCGGCGCAGAGAGGAATGGCTAGTGTTACTTGCTCCGGATAGTTGGAGCAGGGTAGCTCTCACCATACTGTGGCGCTACCCACGTTATTCTATGCAAAAAAGAATAGCAGTCGTTTAGACCAGCTAAAATATGTGCCATGGTTTTGTCTTCCTGAATATTTCTTTTCTTTTAGTTCTTTACCTAACGGCCCTTTACTCTGCTGTATGAGCAGACTCTTGATTTAAAATGACCATTATGAAATATTGTATTGATTTTCGTTCTTTCCTCCCCCCCCCCAAGACTGTGACTACTTTCCTCGCACGAAACAGAACTGCCAATAGCGACGCGGTAGTCCGCCATGTTTCGATCATGAGCTGAGAAAAGAAAAAGACAACGCCGTACGAGTGGTGATTGTAGCTAAAGATGACGTTTGTTTCAACAGCTGCAAACGGACAAAAGTCTGATGTCGGTTTTAACCACAAAGCGATGAAATTCTCTTTCCAGTTCTTGAAACAAACCGACCGGTTATCACTGGAAGGTAAACGAAAACTCGCCGACGTCTTGAGTGGAAGAATTCGATCTTAATCTTCGCCTCGGCAGTTTGTTTTTCTATTCATGGCTCTTTCATCATGCTGTTACACCGAAAGGTCAATGGTTCTTGATTTTTTTTTTTTTCCTCTCTTTCTCCTTTTTTCAGTGTTATTTTATCAAATTGAAATGCAATATTAAAGTGGAGCAAGAGATGGCTATTCAGCATTTGACAGTATTAAGAAAATCTCCCTCTGCAATGTTACAACTTGCTGTGTCATTGTGAAAGGCTGGATAAGTCCATCAGGTGAAAGGTTAACTCTATACCTACCGTATTCTCTCTGGCCTGCCTACTACATGTATGATAATGTAATTAACAGCCATTGTTACAGGTTTATAATGTATTTTTCTAATCTCATTTTATATGTATATTAATCATGTTTCCGAGTGCTTTTTTTAATGAAACCCACTGCTACTGCCCCCCCTCCTCCCCCCCAAACAGCCCTCTCTTCCCCCCCCTCCCCCCCTTCTCTTTTAGATCTTGAAAACTGTCTCTTGTGGGGAGTGTTGCCTTTTTTTCCTGTTATATTTTGTTTTGTTTTTCTTGCCAATTCCCAGCTTGTTTAACTCATTAGCTACTTTATTAGTTTCCTTGTCATAAGTATTTTTACATGCTTGCGTTTAGTTTTCATGGTGTATGCTGTTATTTTTCTTATTAACCTCTTGGCATTTATTTTAATAAAACATTCTTAGTAAGAATTTTACTAACTTGCTGATATTTTGTCTTGTTTTTAACCAGTTTCATGAATGTATTACCTTGGTCTGGTTCACGGACTAACACGATTAAAAACTGGTGTCTGGCCACCGCTCACACTTACTGATCACACGCACACACAACACCAGTCACCTGTGCACATGACTCCACGCACACACACACACCTCTAACTGGAAAGTGCACGAGTTGATAAGCGTCCCTCACCCTCCCGCTCACGCGCTCTCACCTCTGTGCTGGAGAATTCTGCTGACACCCTTCATACTTGCCCCTCCCCCCCTCCCGCTCCGTTTCCAACACTGCTGCTGTGTCTCGCCGACGACTCTCTTGTCCGTTGTCCTGTCCCCTCTCTGTGTCACTGACCTCGCGAGACGGCGGGAAGCGTAGCACTACTACATTCTTCTTCTTCTTCCGATTAAAGAGGTTTTCCGTCTGTACGCAAAGGTTACTCCCACCGAGGCGTCAAAAACCCCCATAATCCCCCCGCCCCCTTGGAAATAAGAGTCCTTTTTTTTTTCACAGACGTCCTCTTTTCTCTAAGCGTCACTTAGCACGGTGCTAGTTTTAATCTGTATGCATGAATCATCTCAAAAGGATTAATTTGACTGTGAATACTGAAGAACATCTCGTCACCTCACCGCGTCGCGGGTTATTTACAACAGATACGTGTGAGATCGTCTAAAACTGTCTCTCTCTCTCTCTCGTTGTTATGTCAGTCTGTTCGGCGAACACTTTCTGCCCATTCAGCTTATTGATAGAACCGCTAATACTGGCAGCATCCCATAATGCCCAGACACACACCAGCACCGCCGTGCCAATACGAAGTACTTTGGGATCAAAACAAGCGTACAATTCCTTCCAGTGTCAAACGCTGATACGGCGTTCAGTTCAGTTTAGTATTTATTATTGTTTGTTTTTGTTGTTTTTTTTTTTTTGGAGGATTTTTTAAAAAATTTTTTTCAGTTTTTTGGAAACGCTGCCAGTGACTCTGTCAGTGACTTCATTCAGCTGCTCCTCTCCTCTGCCTCCTTTCTCCTCACACTCATTCAAGGTATCGACACTGACGCGCACACAAAAGTTCGACCCAACTGCCTCCAGATTTCAGACCCCTCCCCCTCCCACTCCCCCCTCCCCCCACAGCGTGACCTCAGGTGATGACGATTGTCTCCATGTCTCAGTAGAGAATAAGGATTTAAAAAGTGTCTGGAAAAGCTTCTCACTCACCAGCACACAGAGGCCGAGTGCGAGTCACTGGTAACGATGTCAGTGTATGAATGCAGAATTAAACTTGGAGCTAAACATCCGTCCATTAGCACTGGTTTCATTCACCCCGTCACGAGCGGTGCCTGTTAAACGTCACACGTCCTCGCCTTGAAAAGTGATGGAAAAAATAAATATTTTTTTACAGAGCGTTGCAAACACTGCCTAAATATTTTATCCGCGAGGTTACAAAAGTGCCTTTTTTTCTTCCCGAGGTTGGAAAGATGATATATTTTTGTTACTATATCATTCACTGTCAATCTTCTCTCACCACTAAAGCACAAAAAAAACTAAATGCCCACACTTTCCTCTTTCCTCTTTCTTTTTTCTTTTGTCTCTGCAGTGAATGATATGATATTTAAAAACAAACTGGGAAAGAGTGACCAAAGTGAGGAATTTGGTCACTGGCGTTTCCCCTCCATTAAACTCTGGCTTTAATGGATGTTGTTTTTGATTTGATCCACTAGAGAATGTTGATTTCTTTGGACCCCAGTATGTCCACATACTGCTGTCACAGGGCATTCAGCGTGTTGATCCACTCACTAACCTGTCAACCTTTTCGTTTTCCCCTTCTGTCCTGTTTAACAAACATTCCTCCAATGAGTTAAACGGCAGGTTGAACCGATCAGTATTGCTCTCGGTGACGAAGCTCAGGTGGTTAAAGGGCAAATGCTACCAAAACACACCATTAGAAGAAGAAAAAAAGAAAAAAAAGAGAATTTTAACTGTGATGAATATGCATTCAGAGGTATAACAATTGTTCTTCCTAAAATTATACTAGTATGATATATATATTGTAATTTCCTCCTCTATATAGTGGTGCACTAAAAACCTGTGAGATGTTTTTTTGTGAGGTTGTAAGTTTTTATGTGAAGTAGGTTTTATTTTGTTTTGTGTTTCCTTGTTTTTATCAGACTGAGAAAAAAAAAATATGAATAGGGTGTAAAACATGTATTTTTTTTTTCTTTTGTTGTTTCTCACACCAAACAAAAAAAAAAAAAACGGAAAACAAAAATGTCTTGTGTGCAATAAAGAACCATATTTACAAGCTTCCCTCTGACTGCTCTACCTGGACTGGTCCTTTTGCTTCTTTATCCGTGTGCCGTGGTGTTTGTGCGTTCAAAGGTAGGTGGAATTTGCAGCGAATCAAAGAGAAGCCTCCACTTTTTTTTGGGAGGCCTTTCCTCTGTCGTTCACTGAGGGTCACTCGGTTAAAGATGTCTCCGTGGAAATGGGATTCAGCGGTCACGTGCATGTCGATTTTTGGAACAACCTGCACATCATTTCCTCACTATTTCGTACCGGTCGAGTCCGGTGAGTCATCTTGCACCTCCAGCCCTTGTTGCACAACAGCGTCAGGTTCAAACGTTATTATATATACATATGTATAAAACACACACCTAATATTATGTCAAATGTAGAACTGTTCACCTTAACCCAATGTTTTGTTATTTTTCAGGCTGCAAACGGAAGAATAATCCCGTCCCAAATATGCATTCTTTGCACCTTAATCTGGCCTCTGTTCTCCAGGTTGTGTTGTGTGCACGTATGTCAGCTGGATGCACAGGCGTGTGGCAAAGCGCGGGGGGAGGTGTGGGGGGAGAAATAAACTGGTGAAAACAAACTGGAGTCCCTTTGTGTTTTCTTCCTTATTTTGTGCTGTCAGTGTAAGACACTTCCTGCACAATAGTGCTCATCGTCCCCGATCATCAAACGCATCATCCAGGGTTACTGGAGGAGTCGGGCGCATATAAATAAACCAGCAGAGGCAACAGAAAATTGTCTTCTGAAACGGCAGCCTTCCACTTCAGCGGGTAATTATCAGCACCTTCTTTGTGGAGCTGGTGAGTCTGCGCTGTAGTCTTCCCCCCCCCCCCCACTCTCGTTTACGGCACTGTGGTTTATACGTCACCCACGGGCTTCCTGGTGACTTATGACCTGTAAGGAGGTGAGATGAGTCTGCTGGGGTCACACTGGGACAGTAGAGCAGTGCTGGTGTCAGATCCACTGCTGGTGCAGGGGGATATTAGCGGAGGACTTTGAGGCGGACGTCTCACTGCAGGAAAACTTTGAAGCGACGAGGACACATCTTGCTCTAAGTGGCTCTCTCATCCTCTTGCTGGAGGACAGAGCTGCTGCTGCTGAATAGGACAGAGGGGGAGTAGTGGTTCATGATGGGGAGGGGGGGTGCTGGAAGTGACTTTAATGTCATGCAGGAAGCATGGAGCTAGAAAAAGAGCTGAGAAGAGAAAGGGAGGAGGAGGACAGTGCTGACTGTGGCTTTGGCCCCTGGGAAGATGCATCAAAGGAGCATTTGTCGCAGAGACCAGCTGGGAGTCTAATCAGAGAAAGAGAACTGGGGTTAGTGTGTGTGTGTGTGTGTGTGTGTGCGCACATGTGTGTTTTGAAGGGGAAGAGTGGAAGGGTTGCATCAGTAGTGACAGATGAACCAGCTTCCTGTGGAATGAATATAGGGCATTCATCAGAGTGCAGCTGTTTCTGTCTCTCTCTCAGTGTGTGTGTGTGTGTGTGAGAGAGACACACACACACACACACAAAGAGAGCGAGAGAGAGAGTTGTTTTTGAGAGCACAGTTGTTGCAGGTTTCATGCTCACATTTGATGAATGGAGCTCTATAGTTCTTTGGGCACCTGTGCCGAGTGACACGGTCTAGCAGCTGGATACTGTGTGTGTGTGTGTGTGTGTGTGTAAAAAATGTGAAACAGAAATGAAATGTTCTTATATCAAGAGAGCATACTTCTTGAGTCATGTGTGGCTTTTCTCCGATATTCATCTCTTCGCGTCGGAAGGCACGCGTGATGGCGTCGCTCGCGAGCATCTAAGAAACACCTGAGAACGTTTCCTTCCTGTGTTTGGTAGCTTCATTGAGTTGATATCCAGCTTGTTACATCTACAGTGCTTCATGTGTATTTCTATCCAGGGGTTTCTACACAAAACACATTTATCTTAATATTCTGCTAGATTATGACACAGATTTGTATTTTCTTTTTGTTATTTATATGTTTTTTAACTATTTTCCATCTTGTGTTATACTTGTGTAGGTCTTCTGCAATTTATTCATCCTGCCTTGCCTTTGTCGTTATAGCCGCGGTTCTCAAACTGTGGTGCAGGGTATGTGATCATGTGAGTGGAGCTGAGGAAGTGTGAAGAAAATGACACAAATAACAAAACATATCATCCACTTTCATGATGATAATAATAATAATAATAATAATGAGTCTCGCCTTAAATCTCACGCTATCTTAATCTCAGTTCACTACCAGTGTGTGAAAATCTGCCTCCTGACTCTGCTCGGTCTATTTACACCTCTGTATTTTAACGTTAATGGTGATATAAAGATATAAAGCTCAATATTTTATATCATTATACCTTTCCTGCTCATAGGCTGCATATAACATGCTGCAGTGTTGTAATGTAACAAAGTACAAATACTTTTTCACATATCTGTACTTTACTTTGTTATTTATATTTTTGACTTTTACTCCACTACATTTCCGAAATAAAACGTGTACTTTTACTCCGATACCTTTCCCTTAACTATCTTTGTTAATCGTTACTACAAATGAAAACGTGTTGCGTTGGTGACGTACTGCCTGTTGTTGCTAGTTGTTTTTAGCGGGACAAAGTGTTAGCCGCTCAGCTGTTAGCCGCAGAATTGGGCTCCAAATAGACTTAAAACACACCAGCGACTCGTTGTTTACCGTGTCTGACACTGAGGCTCTGGTCTCCGGGTTTCTGGTCTCCTGTCTGTGGGTTTATTTTGTACACTCCTGATGCCAGGTTTCAGCTATCAGCTGAGCGGCTAACCGGTGAGCTAGCGAGCTCACACAGATAAACCGCAGATTTTGCCTCCAAGTTGAATTAAAACACACGTTTTTATTGTCAAGAAGCCACAATAAATGTCAAATTCAAAATAGTAATAGCTCACTTTGTTGAAATACTTTTACTTGTCATACTTAAATACATTTTATATCACAAAATGACTTACTTTTGATACTTAAGTACAGTAAATGTCATGTACTTTAAGACTTTTACTCAAGTAATATTCTAAAAGGTGACTTTAACTTCTACCAAAGTCATTTGCTGGTAAGATACTTGTACTTTTGCTCAAGTATCGCTTTCAAGTACTACTTATTAGCATTCATAATGCTATATCTTAGCAACTTCACTATACTTGAACCCCAGACACATGACGTCCCAACGAGCAGCAGGTGCTGCCGTAGGCCCCTCCCCCTCGTCCCAAATCACTCCCAGGTGTCTTCTCCTCCCAGCTGCACTCAGAGCAGGAGATGTTAACCTCTCCACAAATTTAAAAAAATCTTTGTGTAAATCTAAAAGTAACAATGATATTTAAATGATATATAAAAATGAAGTAGCTCCACCAGAGTGTCTCTTCTGGGTCATATCTGCCGCTCCCACGCCCGGATAAAGGAGGAGGGTTGGAATTGTGACATTGAAAATTCCAACAATTGACAAACAAAAAGGTCAATTTGTAGTTCTTAAGTTATTAAGAGTGTTTTTTTTAACTGTGACATTATTTCTCTCTCCTACTCATTACAATTAGATACTCACTGCCAATTATGCAAATGAGGTCATTTAGCGACTTTTAGGGCAGCCAATAGCTACTTCCCCCACTGAGGAGTTGGCAACGCTGACGACAACACAAATAACAAGCTCCCGTCATTTTAAGTCACTTTAATGTTTTTCGATGTTTTCTCGTCTTTAATATTCCTGACTGCACTTCCCTCCCGAGAGCCACCCAGCTCTCAGCGAGTCAACTTTATTCACAGCAAACATTTAAGCCTAAAAAGCACAGATGAAGCTAATAACACCACGGAACACTTTCTTTCATTTTAAGCCAATGGGTGTGTGTGTGTGTGTGTGTGTGTGTGTGTGTGTGTGTGTGTGTGTGTGTGCAGAGACAGCTGCAGCTGGAACACCTACACTGAACGTTGGTCGTTACAGCTGTGTTTTCATGCTGCATGCTGTGCCCAAACATCTGCCCTGAGGAACGCCTATGGCCTCAGTGACTTTCCCGTCAGTGGCCTTCAAATAAGTACCACACACCAACTACTATATAACGTACATGGAGTTTATTGCATCATAAATGCTTACATTTATGTTCATGTATAGAGCTCAGTACGTCACGTGACTCAGGTTTAAAGAGTAACTAAACCCCTAAACCACTTTTCTTCCAGGTTAAAACTAATGTATATGGTTATCTAGTAATATTATTCAGTGATCCAGGTCCAAGTATTTGAATGACATATTTTGTGATGAAAAATGGGTGTATGTACTGCCTCTTCTGGCTAAACACCTCCCATCACATTTGCATTTTTGTATTAGCTGGCTCTTTCCGAGAGGAAGTGGGGAAAATAAAACATCCGGTCTACTTTTCAGAATAAAAGATCCCACGTTGACACAGAAAGAATCCTCGCAAGCTCAGTGTGATCCAGTTTCTAACATTTATAACGTATTTCTACGGGAGAAGAACCCCAAAAAAACCTAGTTTGGCAGACGTGAGATGCCAGCAGTGTATTTTTTTTGCCAAAATTGACATTTTAAACTCGTTGGAGCGGTTGTCGCATCACATCGCACAAATCATGCTACGTGGGAGATGAGTTGCCTGGTAAATAAGCGGCTTGTTATATCTGTCTCTGCATGTAAACAGTGCCACTTTCTGCCAAAATGGCGTCGCTTCAGTTGTGCGACATCGGCTATAAGAGCTCTATTGTTGTCATGGACCACTTTTTATGATTAGCAGTGATGTGACTATCAGTCAGAGCGAAGCAGACACACACACACACACACACAGGCCTGCAGAGTCCAACTTTTTCTTCTCTTTCATGCAACTTAACGGCTCTTTGAGGAAGGTTGACCTTCATCTGACCCGGCTCCCCTGTGTTTGAAGCCCTCGGCGTGAAAAAATACGTTCACATACTTAACACACAAGCATCCTCTTCTGTGTCAGACACACTGGGAATCTCTGCGTTGCAAAAATAACTCCTAATCTTTCTTTTTTCGAGGAAGTGTTTAATGTGTGTGTGTGTGTGTGTGTGTGCAAACGGTGAGAGAATACGTTTGTGTCCTGGTGTGGTTTGAAACAGCAGCGTTCTGTTTGTGTGTGTGTGTGTGTGTGTGTGTGTGTGTGCGTTTGCTCACCCTGGGAAATGAAAATGCTGACCCAATTTACTACACCTGTGTCTCACTGCATTCTCGCTCAGCGCTCGATCACACACACGCACACACACACACACACACACACACGTCCTGCAACAGTGCCTTACCAAATCAGATACATTCAGCCAATTCAAAAATAGAAGGAGCCTCCACCCAATTTCTAAAAGAAGAAACCACAAACACACGGGGAAAAGAAGTAGTCAGGTACAAAGCGTCGGTGGAGCAATTCCACAGGTTATGTTTTTGCCAAAATCGGCGTCTGTTTGTGAGCAGCATAACTCAAAAAGTTAAGAAACTCATTTAGACGAAATCTTCCGAGGATGTAGGTCATGATCCGAGGAAATGAAGTCGAGAATCAAGTCTAGAATCGGGCGCAGATTTGTTCACAGGGTTCAGTTTGAGTGCAAAACTTAATCTTTGCTCTATATTTATACAATCCATCCACGTAGAGCGTGATAATACACAGTGTATTAATAATTCTGTACAAATATACAGTGGTTTCCCGATGTATGCTTTGATATGGGTGTTATTTCTCTATGTTCTAAACTCCCAGCATGCAGTTCAGGGTCCTGGGGTTCACATTCAGTCATGAATGAACTTCCACACAGACGTAATCTCACGACATCCTTTCTTGAGTGGGTGAGTTCAGGGAGACAAATGACTACTTTGTCCCCGGATGCACACTTCCTGTGCATTTGCGTGTAATTAATGAATCTGTGCACACAGTGGGTGTAAACATTAGAAAAGGACACATTTTTCTTTTTTTGTTTGTTCTTTTTTTAAACAGATTCATTTGTCTTGTCAGATCTCCGCATCCACACGTAAATGAAAGCCTCACAGGAGAAGCCAGACCTACTTTAGTTCAGCACGTTATGTCGCGTTTGTCAGTCGTCGTGTTTCTTTTGTACGTTTCTAATTCCTTTATTGTCGCCGACAGCTCGGACAACGTTTCCCCAGATGTTCCGCAGCAGACAGAGCTGAAAACGTAGCTGTCAAAATTTCCATTTCTTTTTAAGGTGAGATTGTTTTCTCAGCTTCTGTCTCTTCAAGGTCAAGAGTTTTTGCCTTTTCCTCCCTATCTGCTGCTATTTCCACTGTTATTATGAGTGTATCAGGCCAATGGAAACATGTGCAGTGTCTGTTTATGTCTCTTTCAAAAGGCTGCATTTCATGGAAAGTCTGAGTTTGGGTTTTGGGTTCAGGGAGTAAAAAGAGAGTTGGACTTTGTCACTCCTTGTTGTATTGTATGAAACCTTTAAGTCTCCCCTTGACCTCCCCTCCACACTCTCTTGCCCTTCTTCTCCCGTTGGCTAAGCCTTCTGTTATTTCCCTTCGCTCTGTGCCTGGGTCGGTGCCGCTCCTCTCATCCCAGCCATTCTGCCTTTAATTGAAGCTGACTGACGGCCACATCCATCTCTCAGCCCGGTGTCATGTAGCAGGCTGTCACTGTTACACGCGGCAATCAGCGCAGGTAACAGTTGAACCCCGGCGAGCACATGGGAAGCCGCATTATTGCCCTGTTAATTATTAGGATGGAACATCTGGGGCCTTCATCAATACGCCTGTAATTGACGCGGGAGGGAAGTGTGCGGTAATTAGCGAGAATGAGAGAATTTGGAGCTTCACACCTCTCGCTGTTTCATTATGAGACGGTTCTGTGCGACGGCTCGGTTTGATGTCTCGGTAATTAATGACGCCGGCGGCGTACCTGTGACACGGGAGAGGATCCCTCCGATATCAAGTGAAGGAGGCAAAGGCGAGTCGTCGATGCAGCTGCCGCGTGTTTTGTCGACCAGATGGTGGCAAAAGACGCGGGAGACGACGTGAACATCCAGTACGGAAACACAACTCAGTAATGGGCGCGAAATACAGATTCTAATCATTCATTATCATTTTGACATCATCACATGTGCTGTATCCACATGTTTGATTCTCGTGTTATTTACATTTTAATTTAGAATAACGAAATTCTCTTGTAGTGTAATGTTTTAAAGTGAGAACACTATTCTGATTAAATCTAGATGAATTGTAATCACTATGTTCACTGACTCCATTCATGCTAAATGACTAACTGAACATGTGGTACAGAAGAGTTTATTTCAGTCCTTCAGCTAAAGCAGCGAAACATCTGCCACTGAGAAGCGGGAAATGAGCACATCTTCACCTCGAAGCGCAAATGCCACAATAAACGGGGATAAAAGGACAAATGACGGAGACACAAGGTCACCGTCTCGCCTTCTTCGTTTGTTTTTGCAGTTTCTCTCCTCTGAGTGTGTGTCCGTCTCTCAGGTGTCGCACTGTGAGTGGCTCGTTTGAAGGAGACTGGCTCACCAAGAGTGGCTGAAGAGTCTCCGTGCTTCCTCCTTTCCTTTCCAAACACATGAGTGACTATTAGATCATTAAGGTGCTGTATGTGTATTGTGTTTACGTTGATTTTGAAAAGCTACGGTGAGTCGATTCTTTGCTTTTCTGCAAAATGAATACAACTGCTGCACCGGGTTGGACAGACTTTTGATTTATTTGGCTTCCGTTGGAAAACACAGACACGCACACACGCGTTGGCCAGGGACGTAACAGCGAGCACTTATTATAGTTCTCTCTCTGGTCGTCAGGACTGTTGGACGTAAAAGTCTGTGTCACATCTGCCAACACAGCTCTTCTTTATTTCTCCATTTCTTCATGCAATCTGTACAGTAGCTAATTCTCTTTTGTCGCCTTCTACTCTTTCATGTTTTCCACCTCTTTATTTCATCAGGAGACGTTGTGAGGGCTGGGTCAGACAGAAGAACTACTTGAAAGGTTGTCTGGGTTTTTTTTTTTTTTTGTTGCTGTCTGTGTTTATTAATTTCGATGCCAAGGCTGAGATGTTTCTGCTTTGATTAACTGGCGCCGCTTTGCTTAACAGAGTGGCAGTGAGTGCATGTGCATGTAAACTGGTCTTTAGAGACCAAGGTTGGCTGGTTTTATATAATGAAGACTCGGGGCGAGCTGCAGGAATTGAAAGGATGAGTCAACCTTGCTTTTTTTTCCCCTTCTTTTAATCCTGTAGAACAGGTGCAGTGCATCTGTTGTCAGTGTGCTGACCTCCATGACAATATAAAAGTGGTATTGTGAACAGTCTGTATGGCCGAGAACGAAGAGCTGCTCCTGTCGTCTGCATGATGTCTGTCTTTCAATGCAACACTTTTACATTTTAGATTTACCGACAAAGTGTTGAGAAACTGTACGTTTTACAAAAAAAGAAAGAAAAAAAAAGCTTTATTAATGCCACATGTCTGAGTAGAATGCGCCAGACTGTCCCTTAAATCACAACTTGTTACAAATAAGGTATGAACCACACCATAACACATCCAACCTTGCTGCAGAAGAGCCCACTGGACGTTTTATATGGGACACACAAGTGGCTCAGTTAGATACACAGTGTGTACGTTGAAAAACATTTACATTTATGGAGCTGAACGAGCACAAGAACACGGATCCAAGGTCATTGGGAAGTGTACGTGATGGAGCTCTGCCAGTGCAGATAAACCTCACTTAAAAGAGTTTTATTAATGTGCTGTGAATGCCGCGTGTGTCTTTGAACAATCTGGAGGAGAAAATGTAAATTTTTGATTGCATACATATATTAATATCTATATATATATATATATATATATATATAAATATGTATATATATATATATATATATATATAAAAATATGTATATATATGTATATCTATCTATATATTAATATCTATCTATCTATCTCTATATATATATATATATATCTATCTATATATATATATATATATATATAAATATATATATATATATATAAAAATATGTATATATGTATATCTATCTATATATTAATATCTATCTATCTATCTCTATATATATATATATATCTATATATATATCTATCTATCTATATATATATGTATATATATATATATAAAAATATGTATATATATGTATATCTATCTATATATTAATATCTATCTATCTATCTCTATATATATATATATCTATATATATATATATATATATATAGATAGATAGATATATGTACATAAGCAGACTCGGCTGAGCACAGTCAAATCCACCCATATGGCACACATATGAGAGGTCCATAAAAACGTGCAAGTAATCATCACAATAGTGGGTCGTTCTCATGAGCTATGGCAAGCACAGCTTATCGACCAATCTGCTCGCTCCCCCTCGCTCTCTCTCACACACACTCAAAGAGAGAGAGGGAGAGAGGGGGGGAGAGAGCGAGTCATGTAAGCCCGGGGCAACTTTTCATTAACATTGTGGTATTACTTAAAACCCATTAAAATAGGCCCGTCGTAATCTAAATCCAATAATTTGTGCACTTCACTGGCATCGTGCTCTGCTCTATCTAACCCGATCCTGAGAGAAAAGATTCATTATCTCTTGTTTGGACAGGGATTATGCTGATTGGGGCAGCTTAAAGCAGGAAATATAAAGACTTAATGAAATTCTTCAGCCATTGCAGCAATGTGCCACCTTTTTATAAAGCACTCACAAACCTTTTCCATCCCTCTCAGATCATCTTTGGACACTCCTTCAGTTCTTGCTCCGGGGTGTTTGCGACACAGATGAATTAATGCTTGATCTGAAAATCCTTTTTTTTAGAATATTATTTAATTGTTCACTTGGAACCTAGATGACGGTTGAAATGACTTTACACCCAAGTTGATTGTAATCCAGTACAAGTCAGAAAAACCCAAACTTGACACTCGGCGATCTTCGAATCTGACTAGATTTTTTAAAATGTGGGGGACCACAGACACGATGAACTCTGTAAATGATGTTTATGGTTTTAATCCTGAGACTAGACGATCCAGTCCACACTCAGGACCACACACTTGGTGCTTAATCAATTTCAGGGAGGAGATTGGACATTAGTATTAATATGGTCTACATTTGTGGGCCTTAAAGGTATAAATTCTCCCATTTACTAAATGTATATATACTGTACATATAATATACATATAGATATATATATATGTAAGTCTAAATGAAAAGATATTTAACTATATATCTAATAAAATGTGGTTATTCGCACTTTAATGACTGTGTTTCTTGGCAGGTTGGTGTCGGGAGAAGAGTGAGCGAGAAAGCGAGAGAACAACACAAACAAAAACACACAAACAATAAAGGTAAGAAAGGTGAGTGCAAACACAAGAAACACGCAAACAACACACAGAGCACACATCATAAGACAAGAGTTGGAGGGACTGTAAGACCATAGTTTACATATTAATAACTGCACCAAATGGCAAAAAGCCATTCATTAAGGTCTATTCTACTGTTGATGTACAGAACAGTGACTTTGAAAATCCAACTTCAGGAGGCCCTTTGTCAGAGAAACTTCTCCACACTGTGATATTTCTGACTTCAATGTCCTTGCTGTTGTTCAGGGGCAGCTGGAGAACCTTTTTTTTTTTTTTTATTGCTTTATATTCACCGAGGCATGAGATTAAATATGTGTGAGAGGGTTTCTTTCCAAAAAGGATTCCTGTCCTTCGCCGCCTGAATTTTAACATCCGGCACTTGAAATGATTTGAAACCTTTGTGTTAACACGTTTAAAAGTGAACTCGGGGTTAAAAAAAAAAGGTGTCATATTACAACATGACATCACAATCGTTTTAGTGGCTGATATTCCTGAAGATAAAAAAACTGTGTCCGCTCAGTGTATTCTGTGGTATATCTACATTTATAGTCTATATAATTGGACGGACTATTGGCAGAACAGTCGCCGGTGATTATATTTCATATAAGAGACAGAGCAGTTTTTATTATTGTGAAGTTAGTTGTTAAAGGTGTAGTCCCACACTGCTAGATGTAGGAGGTTAAAGGATCAATGTGTAGGATTGAGGGGGATGATTATGTTAGTATATGTATTTACATATATATATATATATATATTGTTATTTCCTCGTATCCCATCACGGTAATGAAAAGCAAACAGTGTCACAGCATCTGAAAAGCGACCGCGTCGACGCGTCTATTCCCTGACTCTCGCTTTAAAATTTGAACGGCAGCAGTGAGATGTGCGGGCGTGAGTGAGCCGAGTTATTCGCCGAGACAGCTGCACAGACACACGCGTCCAATTAAGACCCGATTTAACAGGTGACCAGGCAGCGAGAGTACGCCGGCGTCGCTCGTCGTTAATGTCCGTTTCACAGGCAAAACGTGCCTGTCTTCCATGGCTGAAGAGCGCTGCGGCACAATATCGCAATCTTTAAAACAAATGCATAAAATATGACCTGTTCCGACAGAGAATCAATATTGCATGTTTATCTGGAGGAAAGCTGCTGATGCATTTGCCGTGCTGACTTTTCCAATTTCTACATCTGAGATTACCATCACTTTCGAGTATGCTGCTCATTTTGAAAAACAAAATTTCATTCAGTTTCTGCTGTAGCAGAATGCCCCGAGGCTCTGTGAGAGAGGGAAAGTGTATTAATGAAATGAGAGACAGGCAATGTTATTTAAATCACCTCAACAGCGTAACCTGAGGCCCAACATAGGTTCTCTGCTGCTTTCCAGACCTGTTTTCATCCCTCAGCCAGCCAAACCAAACTTAATCATATCCAAATAAACTCAAGCCAAGAAAATAAAAATGGGAAACACAGCTCGACTTAGCAACTCTGAATTAAATCAGGAGGTACTGAGTCTTCACATCAAATCAAAGTGATCCAGGCCAAATCAATCGCCGGTTGCCTGGCAACCTCATGGAGATGATAAGAGTCAAAGACGTTATTTTATCCGCCAACAAAGTCGTTTGTGACATACCGTGCCACGAGCTGTCGTTTCCAAAAATGTTGACCTGTTCCTTTAAATCCTGTGGCTTCCAGTGAAGTTTCGACACAGACTCCGGGACGTGCGTCTCGCTGTCACACTCGGCCAGTTTCAATTAAGTTTTAAAAACTCACATTTTCTAAAAAAAAAGCTTTAATGGTTTTCCTCAAACTGAAACTGCTGTCACCTCTGTCACAAAATATGACAGATTTCACACAAACTTTAACAAAACAGTAGGAGGAAAAAACACCGAGCCATTAAAGTTCTGCTTTAAAACCTCCAGTGCCCTTTTCCCACCGCAGGAACTTTTCTCATTTACCTGGGATTTTGAAAAACCTCGGGCATGTTTCCACCGAAGTTACCCTGTAAAAACTTTCCCTCGGCCATAAACTTTCTCCTGAAAAGTTCCTACTCCCGACAAGTGACTTTTCAGATTAGCAGGAATTCTGGGGCTGTGCGGGGCTGTGTGCTGAACAACGCTGATCGCTGGAACACATTTTGCAGCGGTTTCAGTGTTTCCTGGTCTTATTCGAGGTCTTTGCAGACTCACCGGACGGCAAGAAAGTGCAAATAATTCAGATGTGAATTATGACGCACACTCGCATGCGCATCAAGCGAAGAAACGACTAAATTATGAGGACATTGGTGAGAACTATTTTGAAGGTTGTATAGTGTGGTCTATGCTGGTCCACCAGCATCATTATGTTGGTCTTTGCTGGTCTATGCTGGTCTTTGCTGGTCTTTGCTGGTCCATGTTGATCTATGCTGGTCTTTGCTGGTATATGCTTGTCTATGCTGGTCCATGCTGGTCCACCAGCAATAGTACACTGGTCTATGCTGGTCCATGTTGATCTATGCTGGTTTTTGCTGGTCTATGCTGGTCCATGCTGGTCCACCAGCAATAGTACACTGGTCTATGCTGGTCCATGTTGATCTATGCTGGTTTTTGCTGGTCTATGCTGGTCCATGCTGGTCCACCAGCAATAGTACACTGGTCTATGCTGGTCTATTCTGGTCCATGCTGGTCTTTGCTGGTCTTTGCTGGTCCATGTTGATCTATGCTGGTCTATGCTGGTCTTTGCTGGTCTATGCTGGTCCATGCTGGTCTATGCTGGTCCATGCTGGTCTATGCTGGTCCATGCTGATCTATGCTGGTCCATGCTGGTCTATGCTGGTCTATGCTGGTCCATGCTGGTCTATGCTGGTCTACCAACATGACCAGCATAAAACAAGCATGTTGAACTATGCTGGTCTATGCTGCTCCACCAGCAACAGTACGCTGGTCTATGATGGTCTATGCTAGTCTATGTTGGTCCATGCTGGTCTATGCTCGTCCATGCTGGTCTATGCTGGTCCATGCTGATCTATGCTGGTCCATGCTGGTCTATGCTGGTCTATGCTGGTCCATGCTGGTCTATGCTGGTCTACCAACATGACCAGCATAAAACAAGCATGGAAACTATGCTGGTCTATGCTGCTCCACCAGCAACAGTACGCTGGTCTATGATGGTCTATGCTAGTCTATGTTGGTCCATGCTGGTCTATGCTCGTCCATGCTGGTCCACCAGCATCATTCATCATTATGCTGATCTATGCTGGTCCATGCTGTTCTATGCTGGTCCATGCTGGTCTATGCTGGTCCATGTTGATCTATGCTGGTCTATGCTGGTCCATGCTGATCTATGCTGGTCCATGCTGGTCCATGCTGGTCCATGCTGGTCTATGCTGGTCCATGCTGGTCTATGCTGTTCTACCAACATGACCAGCATAAAACAAGCATGGAAACTATGCTGGTCTATGCTGCTCCACCAGCAACAGTACACTGGTCTATGCTGGTCTATGCTGGTCCATGCTGGTCCATGCTGGTCCACCAGCATCATTCTTCATTATGCTGATCTTTGCTGATCTTTGCTGGTCTTTGCTGGTCTATGTTGATCTTTGTTTGTCCATGCTGGTCTGTGTTGATCTATGCTGGTCCATGCTGGTCTATGCTGGTCTATACTCGTCTATGCTGGTCCATGCTGGTCTATGCTGGTCTATACTCGTCTATGCTGGTCCATGCTGGTCTATTCTGTTCTACCAGCATGACCAGCATAGAACAAGCATGGAAACTATGCTGGTCTATGCTGGTTTTTCCAGCAGGCTGGTAATATGTGTTCCTGGACATGATGGTGTAAAAGGGGCTTATGAAATGAAATGAAATAAAATGTTTACAATTACATTTTGTATGAATTATCACATCATTTTGTTGCCTCTGAATGAGACCTTCATACAAGATACATCGTTTGCACAACGTTTTAATGCGATATGTAAATTCACCCTCAGTTGCCACTAAACCCTCCATAGTGGTCCTTTAATTGTTGCTTTTGGTGTTTTAACTGAATCCATTTTATCGAAGAAATCCATATAACCTCTGGTTATTACTGTGTCAGTGGCTACAAATGAATGAACAATGCTCGGTCAACATTTTACACAAAGACTCAACTCTGTGCAGAGAATATTGCTTCTCTCTGTGTGTGTGTGTGTGTGGTTAAGAAGCTACCTGTTCTCCCAGAACAATTAAGTCAAGCCTCTTTACAGTATCTCAGCTGCAATTAATTTTAATATTTAAACAGCCATGCAGAGACTTCTGAACCCACTAGCGCAAGATTAGAGTAAACTCAATTAAATATTGATGGCCATAAATAAACATCCTAATTTGAATAACTGCCACGGTGTGTCGTAAATAAAGAGGGGCGCGGGGCGGGGGGGAGAAAGGGATTTCACTTGAAATGTTATGCTTATTAACTGAGCAAATGTTGAACTGGTGAGGTGAGGTGAGAGGAAGGACACATGATGGGTGTGGATGTGAGTTACAGGACATTCTGTATTGTAGATGTGTTTTTTGTGAATTATAACTTGGTTTTAAGGTAAAATCCAGGAATTACCATGTGTTTCAACGGCGATGCGGATGACACATTTGCATTTCACCTTCATCGTGACGATGACACTGACGGTAAACTAATGAATATTATTCAGTAATATGATAAAGTTGGATTTGCAAGGGAAGCTGTTCGATCACTTTGAAGCAGGTAAGGACATTTTGTTCAGTGTGAACACAGAAAAGTGACCAGTGACTGAAGTCATTGTGACTTTTCCCGCCTCGCAGTTTGTAACTCATATTGTCAAAATTTGACATGTAAGGAAAATTGGACCCAAAGTTTGAGAGCATTTCACAAAATTCTGGCCTCATACTGCGCTGAAGGTCTTCTGCAGACAAGACATCTGTGACATTATAATATCCCACTTCTCCATCCCTTTGAACCCCCCAGAATAAGTCTGGAGGCTGTTGCAGAACTTCCATAGAGAAAACAAGTCCTTGAGAGGCTGCCCACGTGCCCAGCGCTGACTGACAGTGAATCATTCACGGTGTGCAGGAAACATGATGAGAGCTTGATTAAGGGCAAGGAGAGATGTTAAATCAGTCCAGACTGAAGGCTGATTAAACAAGAACTTTTACATAAAAAGCAAGAGGAGCTGCAAAATCCCCCCTTCAGGCAGGTCTGCGACGCTCAAAATGAGTGGCGAGGGGTCACGGCGGGGAAATATCTGTACGCCACTGCCGCCCTGTACATTATTTATCTGGAAATTGTGCAAACTTGTAAAGATTATGTCTCGCAATGATTCCATATTAATTCTTGCAGTGTTATATTTATGCCACGTGTCATCAAAGCCGCGCGACTCGGAATGCAAATGCGGAATCAAAGGCAAACATATGTACGCGCAGACAGTGAGACACACACACACACACACACACACGCGCAGACATTTACAGATATTTTTCTTCTTCAAGCTCATGAATTCATAAGACAGTGTGTATGCGGAGCGGAGCAGACTAACATGACAGCCTCCTGACAGCTCCCATACACAGGCAGCCTGCGCTGTGTTTTAGATATACAGTATATTTGAAAAGTTATTCAAGAGCGAGGTGGTGGGGGAGCAGAAACACCACATGAATAAATAGAAATCAAACACTCACTGGCGGCAGTTTTGGCACTTTGAGTGGAGATAGGGGGGTAGGTGTCAGGGGGTATGGCAACAGGGTTTGACAAGGAGGCCACAACGGGCAGCAGCCGCTGTCAGAGAGCCAGGTGGTGATGCGTGGATTGGGATATAGGAGACGTGACGTGGTGGAGTCCTCTGCTGGTTGCCTGTTGGAGGAGGCCATTTTACACGCCGTCCACCTGTCAGAGCTCTGGCCAACGTCATGCAACCTCATATGCAGCATGCAGGTGCAGAATATACTATCATTTCACAGCCTGTGGAGTCTGGGTGGGTATTTAGAGGTGAAATATTCACCTTCTAGAAAACAGGAGGTGATGCAGGTAAGAGACACTGACCAGGCTACAGATAACCTGACTGATTTCTGAATTATTTTTCATTTATTCTCGTTAACAATATGCGTTTTTGCCATTTTTGCTATTTATTTTCTGAAAAAAAAAAACCCTCAGGATTACAAAAAGGCCTCTTAGTTGCCCCAACTATGCCACACAAATTGCTCCGATCCCACAGCGAGTGACTTTGCCGTCCATTATTAATTTACTGCCACTGTGTGACGCAAATACAGCGACAAAGTGATTTGAGTTGAAGCGCTTCGATTGTTAGCTGAGCAAATGTTGAACCCGTGGGTCAGGAGAGGAGACGAGAGGAAGGACAGATGATTCATCTGAATGTAAATGTTTTGCAGGCAGCAGACATAGAATAGAACATTCTGTATTTTCATTTCAAATGGATAAGCTCATTTATTCATTCATTCATTATCTCTGGAGGGTCTGCAAATCTGACCTCCCATCAGTTTTTGCCAATTATAACTTAGTGATAGGTAAAAAAACCAGGATTCTCCATGTGTTTTATGCTTAAATAAAGGCAAATGTGATGATGGAGGTGACACATCTGCACTGTTCTTTGTAAGTGTGCTGTGATGATGACACTGACAGTAAACAAGTCAGCAAATACGTCTCCTGTCACTTTCATTTCAGTCAGAAAGCCAAGCCAATGAAAAACTTCATCATGTATCGTGTCATTCAGATTATACAAATGAAATGTGACGATAAAGTCTTCAGCAGGGAAGTACTGAGAGAAATCGTCTGTCCTGAGAAGCAACTATAGGTAAATCTCCCAGAGGTGATGGTGGTATTCTCTAGCACCCTTTTTCCCCTGCAGGCTGGCCTGAGAAACCCCTTTACCTGTTTTCCCTCCACCACACCTGCTGCAGATTACCCTGATTGCCACCACTCACTCCTTCCTGTTTTACCGACCGGAAACACTCAGCCTTCATGCTTGCCTTCTCAGCGCTTGAACCCAGCCACGGTAACTGCTTATTCTGCTTTTAGGAATACTTTACCGATTTGCATTTAGCTTTGTATAACTAGAATAGGGGTAGTCATTTTGAAAAAACAAATGCTTCCCATATAAAATATCTTCATTCTTTTCTTTGTTACGTGTCCACCAGTGACACTTGGTCTTGTTAGCGTATCTGTTAGCAAAGATGGCGGACACTGTTTACATTCTGGGAATGAGGTCCTGTTAGTGTTGTAGTCAAGTCAAGACCAAGACTTTGAGGGGTCGAGACCGAGACAAGACCAAGATCTCTTTGCAGAATTTACACGTTGCGCTGTGTTTTCATTTGGAGGTATTTATGCACAAAAAGTCTTTGTGGTTCAGGTAACCACATTTTATTATAGATGAGTTGGCTGACATCTTCTCACGGCCTCTTCTCCTGTCACTCACATGCACTTTTGTGGAGGGGCGTGTGAAAGGGGGCGGGAGGGGTGACAGCAGTATGATTTACGCGAAATCACAGTAATGATATTAACAAGTTAATCCAAAAATGCACAGGCAATTTATTGATATCCCCACAGTTGTGGTCTTGACCGATCTTGAAACAAAATCCCGAGACCGAGACAAGACCGAGTAAAAATGCAGTCGATTCCGAGACCTTCAAAAAGTGGTCTCGAGACCGGTCTCAAGACCAAGACCGATCTCTACTACAACACTAGGTCCTGTCTCCTACGAGGGGGTCTAAAAAGTGTGGGATTTGCGTTGCAGTTTCAAACCTCGGATCACGTTTCACTGGTGGGCGTAACAAAAAAAAAGAATGAAGATATTTCGCGACTTTTTGTGTCTGCATTTGAGCTCCTGCTAACACCTAGCGGCAGCTTAACGATGACTGAAAACACCAAGGAGCGCCCATGAAATGTTTCAGGCGTGGATTCTCTCTGCTGAACCTGGACGTTCAGTAGGATTAAATAGTATTTTAACCACAATTTTGACTTCGTCTGATAATGGAAATGCATGCTCCCCGAGTTTGAGTAACAGCTGTTTCCTGCAGCATGCAGCTCAAGTTTCCTGGTTGAAAAAATAACATTAAAATACAGATATACAGTTAATCACTCGTGGGCAGATCATGAGGAAAGGAACTCAGCCTGTAAACTGGAAGGTCACTGGTTCAAATCTTGGGAAGGACCAAAGGCTGGGATGCCCCTGAGCAAGGCACCCGATCACCCATTGCTCACTACTGGTGTGTAAGTAAGGATGGGTTAAATGCAGAGGTCAAATTCACAAAGCTCTGTGTGTGAGAGTGAGTGGGGGCGTGGGAAAAAAAAACCTTGTTCTGGTTATTAGTCAGACGTCCACAGAGCTTTCACGTAGATTATGGTTTGTTGTGCTAGTGAACGCGAGCAGCTGACAAACAGCTGATCCGTCACAGACAAATGTGAGACTCTCGCGAAAGACAGATAATAAGAGTAGTCCTCCTGAATGGACCTATGCTCAAACTTCAAAACAGCCTGTTCAAACATATGTAAAGATATGGCTCCACATTCAGAACATTATAAATCCACTTGTTTTTACAACGTTATACACCACAAATCATGTAATGGCCCTCTAATCCTGAATACAGGCTTTTAATGTGGTGTCACTGCCATCTCTCTCTCTCTCGCTCTCTATCTGTCTGTCTCTCTTTCTCTCCATCTGTCTCTTTGCATTTCCTGAGGGAAAAGACAGTGGGCAGAGTGTTTTCGGAGCTAGACTGTGAAGTGAAGGCAAAAAACAGAGAGAGAAAGAGAGAGAAAGAGAGAGAGGGGAAAAAAAACTTCCATTCATATCCCCATAATACTCTATTCATGAAGCCCCATGTGCTTTTATTATTTAAAGCATTCGCCCAGCACAGAGAGCTCCATCCTGTCCCTCTGTGAAGCCATCATCTGATGAGCCATTTTTCCACAAAAGCAGAAAAAAAAAAAATAGTCCTATTTGTGAAATACTGATTATCTAAAATGGGACCCCAGGGCCTCAATGGTAGGGAATACCAGATTCCTCAGGCTTCTGAGTCCCACTGGTGAATTGAGGGTTTTTCTTTTCTCTCGCTCTCCCTCGCCTCACACCGACTCTGCTTAGCATCATTACCCAAGCGTTGGATAGCAAGTGTCAGACCGGGAATGCATCACTTGTCAGCATGAAAATGTATAATTATGCCGAGCTAACACGTTTCCAAGGCCAAGTGGTGGTACTGCGTGAAACAATAATCTTGCAATGCATCAGTGTAATTGTGAGAGGAAAAAAAAACAAACCTTTTCTTTTATTGTCACCTTGCAGGAAATGTGCTGTTTGGACAGCTGTAGAAAAGAAAATCTCACAGAGGAGTAATTAGCCTTGTGTGGGTAGACTTGTATAGATGATGCGCGCGTGTGTGTGTGTGTGTGTGTGTGTGTTTGTGCTACTCATTTTGATTACAGTGCATTGTCTTACTTTCCTGTATCATGACACCCTCACACGCACTCCTATGGTTGCCATGAGCTGACAGCCTTCCTGTCACACACGCGGTGTTGATTTCCGTCATGTAATTGAACATTTTCCATAATTAAAATTAAAAAAAAAAGTAACACTAAACTGAAAATCAAGCAAAAACTAGGTCAAAGATGATATTACACATTTGTCGGAAAAACCATTCGTTTCATTGTGTCCTGATTAGTTTCCTCTACTTGCCTCATTCACAGGACGAATCAACGGCTTGACCTGTCGCACCGCTGCTAATAAAAACCCTTTACACATGCCATGTCATCTAACGTGGTGTGAGATGTTTATCTAACAAACATCAGTGTTAATGGTAGAAAAAAAACATGGTAAAAACAGTCAGCATTCCCTGAACAACTCCACAGAAGAACTGCATTGATAAATGTGTAAAACAAGACAATAAAAAATGGATTAAATCAAATATAAATCTTTTATTTTTTTATTTTTCAATAGCACTAGTTGCTAAATTTGAATCTGCACAGGAAGAGAGCATGGGGGAAGAAGAGGAGACATTTAAAACACACGTTGAGAGACGCATCTAAAGAGAGAACAGAAGAAGTATGAACATGAAGCTAAAGCTCAGACAAAAATGTTCTGTCGAAGAAAGAGATGAGGATTAACCGCTACCTGTCACATGGAGTGTATACTGTATATGCAATCATGATGATGGTGCAATCAGTCCCTCTTTTCCCCAGCCCAGGAAGACTGCTCACTGTAATTATGTAGGCATCAGCCTCTGCAACAGCAACCCACGCTACTTGTAATTTTGCCCAATTTATCTCAGAGGGCTTCAAAAGGCCTATAATTTGTATCTCTTCAGCTTCATGGTAATGTGTTGGCGCTGACTGGCACACCTTTGAGCCTACGTCAAATAAGCACATGTTGAAAGTTGGATGGGAGGAGATACTTTTTGTGAGGAGAAGAGGAGCGCTGTGCATAGCGCATAGCAGAAAGCTATCGTTCCCTTTCCCCTTTAGCTGTGTTTCCATCATGGTACAGTTGGCTTTGGTAAAGTATGGTACAGTTTGGAATGGTAAAGCCCTCAGTCCGGCTTGGCTTTTGACTGAGAACAGCAACTTTACTTGGTAGGCGGCGTGTGCACTGTGCCACGTCAGCGATCAACCAACAAAAAGCATGGGAGTGACGCTTTCCCACTGCCCAATCAGCTGACCGTCATGGGTCTAGCTCCCCCCTGTACCGTACCATTACTCTGGTACCCCAAGGGAAGGGAACTTCAGAACTTTACTTTGGTACTATTCAAATAATAAATAAATCCAAACCGAACCAAACCTTTCCACTCACTATTTCTCTCCTGCTTTTCAGACCATTCAGCTATGAACCAGGTCTACAGCCCTGAAAGCGCCTCTGGTGGTGGTTGAACGAAGGTCGGTAATGTCACAACCGAACAAGGACTTGAACCCAATAGCACGACTCAGAGACAACTTCCAAAAATATTCCAATTTATTGGACAAAGTAACAAATAAAAATCACTCTCAAAAGGAGGAAAAGTATCAACAGAAAATCACTCTATCGAGGAATCACTAGATAAGCAAAAGGCAAAAGTAACAAATTATAATCACTCACTGGGAGGAGACAAAAGGTCTGGGCAAGGTGCCAAATCAAAATCACTCTTCACGAGGAAAAAACTCTGATGGCTCAAAAAGGGACAAAACAAAGTAGCAACTAAGAAAAGCAAAAACCTTACAAACAATTGACGTGGCATGGATTGGCGTGGGTTCTCTGGCATGACAGACAAGACGAACTGACACAGGGTAAAGGGAAGCACAGGCTATATGTGAACTCAATGTAATGGGGAACAGGTGGAAACAATCAGGGCGGGGAAGATAATCAGACTGGGGGAAAACTACAGGGGAAGGGCAAGTTAGCTAAAACAAGAGGAAAGAGAGATGTCAAAATAAAACAGGAAGTCACAAGACAAAAAATAGAAGGCAAAACTAAACATAACTTAACACAACTTTCTAGATATGACAGTACCCCCCCCTCTAGGGACGGCTCCTGACGGCCCAGATAACTGAGGGTGGCGTCTGTAAAAGTCTGTGATGAGGTCAGGATCCACAATAAAGCTGGCAGGAACCCATGATCGTTCCTCTGGACCGTAGCCCTCCCAATCCACCAGGAACTGCCTGCCCCGGCCCCTGTTGCGCACAGCCAGCAGAGCCTTGACTGAGTAGACAGGACCGCCGTCGACCATCTGGGGAGGTGGAGGGGGTACGGCCGCGGGCACCATGAGGCTTTCCTTAACCGGTTTCACCCGGCTGACGTGGAAGGTGGGGTGGACTCTCATGGACCGGGGCAAACGCAGACGGACAGCTGAAGGGCCGATGACCTTGGACACTGGGAAAGGCCCCACGAACCGTGGAGCCAACTTCCTGGAGGCGACTTGGAGAGGCAAATCCCCCGTAGAGAGCCAGACCTTCTGGCCAGGCTTGTATACCGGAGCAGGTCGGCGCCTCCGATCAGCAGCCCTCTTCATGCGGTCCACACTGCGTAGGAGGGCCTTACGGGCAGCTGCCCAGATGCGGTGGCATCGTCGGACCATGGCATGGGCCGACGGGACGATGATCTCCTTTTCCGTCTCCGAGAAGACAGGGGGCTGGTAGCCGAAGACGCACTGGAATGGAGACATGCCAGTGGCCGAGGTGAGAAGAGAGTTGTGGGCATATTCCACCCACACCAGCTTCTGGCTCCAGGTAGCCGGATTCTGCGACACCAGGCATCGAAGACATGTCTCTAACTCCTGGTTGAGACGTTCCGTCTGGCCGTTGGCTTCTGGGTGATAACCAGAGGTGAGGCTGACGGTGGCTCCAATGAGCTTGCAGAACTCTTTCCAGAATCTGGATATGAACTGGGGCCCCCGGTCTGAAACAATGTCTTTGGGAAAACCATGAATACGAAAAACGTGAGTCATCATAATCTCTGCCGTTCTTTTGGCAGATGGAAGCTTGGGTAATGCTATGAAATGAGTCATTTTAGAAAACCTGTCTACCACTGTGAGCACAGTGGTGTTCCCTTCAGAGACCGGGAGCCCCGTGACGAAGTCCAGTGAGATCTCAGCCCACGGACGAGTGGGAACAGGGAGTGGCTGCAGCAACCCCATCTGCGCTCTGGAGGAGGTCTTGTTGCGGGCACAGATGGAACACGCCTCCACATACTCCCGAACCTCCCTCTCCATGGAGGGCCACCAAAACCTCTGGGAAATGACGTACATGGTCCTCTTAACTCCTGGATGGCAGGTGAGCAGTCCGGTGTGAGCCCAATGGATCACCTGTGGACGCATATCAACAGGGACAAACAAGCGATTCTCCGGACAACCACTAGGTGTCGGATTCTCACCATTAGCCTGCTTCACCTTAGATTCTATCTGCCAACTCACCGCTCCTACCACACGGTTCAGTGGTAGGATGGGCTCCGGTTCCTTGGCAGTAGGCTCGGGGTCAAACAGACGGGACAAGGCATCGGGCTTGGTGTTCTGGGACCCCGGCCTATAAGACAAAACAAAGTTAAATCTGTTAAAAAAAAAAGTCCACCTGGCTTGGCGAGAGTTCAGTCTTTTTGCTTTGCGTATATATTCCAGATTCTTATGATCTGTCCATACAATAAATGGGTGCTGTGCACCCTCTAACCAATGTCTCCACTCTTCCAAAGCTTTTTTCACTGCTAATAACTCACGGTTCCCAACATCGTAGTTTCTCTCTGCCGGCGAGAGTTTATGAGACAGGAAGGCGCAGGGATGAAGCTTGTTGTCCTTCTCAGAGTGCTGGGAGAGTACTGCTCCCACTCCATTATTGGAGGCATCCACCTCCACCACGAACTGCCGGCTGGGATCAGGAACAGTGAGAATGGGGGCAGTGGTGAACCGCACTTTGAGCTGTCTGAAGGCCTCCTCAGCTTGAGGGGACCACAAAAAGGGAGACTGAGGAGAAGTGAGTGCATGTAGAGGTGCAGCTGTGGCACTGAAGTTTCGGATAAACCTCCTATAAAAGTTAGCAAATCCTAAAAATTGCTGAACCTTCTTGCGGTTATCAGGTGTTGGCCACTGAGCCACAGCGCTAACTTTAGCCGGATCCATTTGCACCTTTCCAGGGGCTATGATGAAGCCAAGGAAAGATACAGTGTCGGCATGGAATTCACTCTTTTCTGTCTTGACATATAATTGGTTCTCCAGCAATCGCTGGAGAACCTGCCGTACATGATGCACATGAGAGTCTAAATCTGGGGAGAAGATCAATATGTCATCTAAATACACAAACACAAAGTGGTTCAGGAAGTCTCTCAGTACATCATTGATCATTGCTTGGAAGACAGCAGGAGCATTGGTCAACCCAAACGGCATAACTAGGTACTCGTAATGACCACTAGGAGTGTTAAAGCCTGTTTTCCATTCATCCCCCTCTCTGATCCTAACCAGATGATAGGCGTTTCTGAGGTCTAATTTAGTGAAAACCTTAGCCTGCTGAAGCTGATCAAAAGCTGATGACATTAGTGGCAGAGGGTACCGATTCTTAACAGTTATGTCATTAAGTGGTGCATAGTCTATACATGGTCGAAGTGTCCCATCTTTCTTTTCCACAAAAAAGAACCCTGCCCCCGCTGGAGATGAAGAGGGGCGGATAAGACCAGCCTTTAATGAGGACTCAATATATTCAGTCATAGCCTTCTTTTCAGGGCCAGAGATGGAGTACAGTCTACCCTTAGGAATAGGGGACCCTGGGACCAAATCAATTGGGCAATCATAAGGCCTGTGGGGAGGAAGGGAAGTTGCCTTCTTTTTACTAAATACCTCGCTCAACTCGTGGTAACATCTTGGGACTGAAGTCAGGTCAGGAGTTTCAGAGTCTGTGACATGAACAGAGGCAATGTTATCACTAGTTTTCACATTATGACAGGACTTTAAACACTTGGTTTTACATTCTTCTGCCCAGTTCAAGACCCTCCCAGTACTCCAGTCAATGTGTGGGTTATGTTTCTTCAGCCAGGGAAAACCCAAAATGAGAGGATACTGGGCAGATTTATATAAATGAAATTGCATAAGTTCATAGTGGTTATCAATGATAACTGTGAGCAGTTCAGTCTTGTGTGTAACTCGAAAAATCAGACTGCCATCGAGAGCGCTGGCCTCTATAGGCTGAGATAATTGTTCTGTCTTTAGCTTGAGTCTCATGGCAAAATCCCAGTCCATGAGACTTTCATCAGCCCCCGAGTCAATGAGAGTCTCCAAACTAAGTGTGGTGTTGTGATGCCTCACCTTAGTCTGGGTTAAAGCTCGAGGAGGGAATTCCGTGGAGGAGAAACGTCTCCCCAGTACCCCCCTGTCGACTGATGAGCCTGTGCCTTTTGCCGGACACGCTGCTAGCAGATGCCCTTGCTGTCCGCAATAGAAGCACCTGCCTTCCTGCAGGCGACGACGGCGCTCCGCTGTGGACAGTTTGGTTCGCCCCAACTGCATGGGCTCCTCCACCTCCTCGGAGGGCCACTGCCTCGGGGTAACGGGTGATGGAGCACGTGAGGAGCTCCGCCAACTGGGTGTAGTGACAGCAGCGCGACCCTGATGACGACCAGCTGTAGAGGCCATTCGGCTTCGTTGTCGCTCCTGTAAGCGGTTGTCTGTTCTTATGGCCAGAGTTATTACTGAGTCTAGATCAGAAGGCAAATCTAGGGGCACTAACAAGTCTTGAATTTGATCTGAAAGTCCCTTGAGAAAAACATCATACAGGGCCGTGGCATTCCATCCGCTATCCGTGGCTAGGGTGCGAAAGCGGATAGCATAGTCCCAAACAGAGTCTCTATTTTGTTTGATGTTGCTCAACTCACGTGCTTTCTCTCGGTCGGATGAGAGGGGATCGAAAGCCTTCCTCAGAGCCTGTTTGAACTCCTTGAGGGATCCACAGATCAGTGAATTCCGAGACCATTCAGCCGTAGCCCATGCCCTCGCCCTCCCGGTGAGGTGGGAGATCATGAATGCCACCTTGGATCGTTCCGTAGGAAAGGCTGAGGGCGAGTGTTCATAATGCATATCACAGTCCACAATAAACGGCCGACATCCTCCTGACTCACCGGAAAACTTTTCTGGGGGGGAAAGGCGAAGAGCCGTGGCATGGGGAGCTGAGATCGATGACGCTCTAGCATCCGCCGGAGTTGGCGTGGTCATGGTGTCTGAGGAAGACGTGAGATGAGCAAGGACTTGATGTACTTGGTTTGCCAGGAGGTTAACTTGGGTTGTTATAGAGGCTTTGAACTCCTCCTGACTTTTAGCCACTCCCTTCACACCACTGTGCAGAGAGGCCATGTGCTCCTCCTGCTGAGTCAGGCGGGTGTTCTGGGAGCGAACAGCCGCTGTCAGTTGTTCTGAGTCGGCTGGGTTCATGCTGGTCAGTTCGTAATGTCACAACCGAACAAGGACTTGAACCCAATAGCACGACTCAGAGACAACTTCCAAAAATATTCCAATTTATTGGACAAAGTAACAAATAAAAATCACTCTCAAAAGGAGGAAAAGTATCAACAGAAAATCACTCTATCGAGGAATCACTAGATAAGCAAAAGGCAAAAGTAACAAATTATAATCACTCACTGGGAGGAGACAAAAGGTCTGGGCAAGGTGCCAAATCAAAATCACTCTTCACGAGGAAAAAACTCTGATGGCTCAAAAAGGGACAAAACAAAGTAGCAACTAAGAAAAGCAAAAACCTTACAAACAATTGACGTGGCATGGATTGGCGTGGGTTCTCTGGCATGACAGACAAGACGAACTGACACAGGGTAAAGGGAAGCACAGGCTATATGTGAACTCAATGTAATGGGGAACAGGTGGAAACAATCAGGGCGGGGAAGATAATCAGACTGGGGGAAAACTACAGGGGAAGGGCAAGTTAGCTAAAACAAGAGGAAAGAGAGATGTCAAAATAAAACAGGAAGTCACAAGACAAAAAATAGAAGGCAAAACTAAACATAACTTAACACAACTTTCTAGATATGACAGGTAATCCTCACAAACATAATTACATACAGGCTGAGAGAAGAAGCACCAGCAACTACGTTTCAAACCAGCAGCGAACAGCGATTATTCCTGACACCATCTGGAATCAGTGTTAAAGATAATCAATAATCATACACAGATAAAATCTGGATCTAAAATGCTCATACTCAGTGTAAATAGAGTCTGTTTGTTACATATTGATTGACAAGGTTCACACCAGTGCAGACAAAACCAGAAGGGCGAAAGGTTATGTGTGAAAGCACAATGTTGGTTAGTTTGAGGACACGCATGCCTTATATTCGTGCCTGTCTGCTCGTAGAGTCAATTAGTGGGTGTTAAAGGCATCACAGCGTCGCATGGCTGAGGTGTCAATGGGTCACAAGATAATATAAAGGCTCTTCTTGAGTTTCACATGGCAACAAGGAGCCAATGAAAGGGAAGGAAATTGTACAGTTGGGTCAAAAGTCACTGTGCTTCTATATATTGTGCTTGACCAGGATTGATAACAAGGCTACAAGGCCTTCCTCTCATATTCTCCGCTCTCCCTCCACCCCCTCCCGCTCCCAGTGCACTCCTCCTCCTCCTCCTCCTCCTCCTCTCTGAGGACTTCTTAATGACAAACCTGTCAGGATTAACATCTTTCCCCATTTCACACTGTGGTATCCAGCTTCCTCCTCATGCTCTAATGAACAGCCCCGGCTCCAAGGACAGAGCAGACAGAGGTGAAGACAGATGAAAAACCCAAAAGGAGCGAGTCACCGCTGAGCTTCACATTTCAGGACTCCCGCACTACACTCACATGAACCTGAGCCGGTGCTTCTCCTCTTCTCCTGGCCCACCTTTTGACGCCCTTGGTGGTTCCTGCCTTCTGATGGTCAGGACAACTTAATTAATCACTGGATAGCACTAATGAATTGACCAGCCGGGCTGTATTGATCCCTGGGGTATCAGCGGCTCGCCTTTGTGAAGTCTAATACCCTCCTCTGAGCTCGGAGATCAAACATCTCATGGAAACCTTATTTCGTATTTTCTGTGTGTGAGTGAGAGGTCAGCTGGACTGTAGCCACTTCACAAAAACACATGCATTAGACAGAAAACAAATCCTCATCTTCATCCCCCCCACACACTTCCCTTGTCTCCGACTCTTCGCTCAGCTTGTGTTACATGTGTCACGTTTATAGAAATAACATCCCTTTCATCAGGGGAATTAGTGTTATATTTCAGGTTGTCTTAAATCAGACGAGGAGCTTACAGCTTATTAAAGTGTTGTTATGGCACCATCACCGAGGATGCTGGGGGATTTTGGCATTCCTTCTTTGAGACCGGATCGCTCAGATCTTTTTCTAGGCCGAGGTTAGATTAGGCATTGATCTGAAAGGCTAATTTGATGCCACATTACAGCTGTGAAATTACAGCACTGTACGGCTCCCATTTAGGAATACGAGCCGGACAACTCCCCCCCTCCACTTCTCAGAAATCAGTTATGTAAATGCACTCCAAGTCGCAGTAAAAGCTCGGCCGCGGACAATTATAGCACGGGACGATTCAATTGTTCAAAAGCACGTTACACACCTTAAATCGAGCTGCGCTGACTCCAACAGGCCACACGTCTACGCACGCAAAGACCCCGACAATGACACACAAGAAGTATAAACTCAAGTCTTTCATTTCATGCACTCAAACATGAAATCAATTACAAATACATTCATATTCTTTACACTAAAACCTGAAAAAGGTGAAGTGTAGAGCAAGCACAGACCTGTCAGTTTCCCACACTAACACAGTAAGATGGTGAACTGTCTCTGGATCACCACAAACTTTTAATCATTTCCTCCTTGACCCTTGACCCTTCATCCACGACATTCAATTTCATCAAAATCCGCGCTTAGCTTTTTGATTTATGCTGCTCACAAACAGACAAAAGCAGGCAAACCTACAGTACAATCTCCTTGGTTTGTATAATTACATCTGTCACCGCCAACAGTTTTAGATTTCAATCCGTTTTTATTCACAATTTTATTCTAGACTCATTTAAAATGCACGAGGACTTTAATATTAAAGGGTGGGACCCTGACCTTTGGCATCTGAAATGTAACAGTTAATCAGTGAGTCCAAATTTGTGAGAACTCCATCGAGGTGCACTTACCATATTATGTTCACAAGAATGGGAGGGACGGACAAAGAGGTGGAGACAAAGACTTGTTGATCTTCCTTTAATGGGGAACGAGAATCAAGGACGCAGGTTTTTTGTTGGCTGTGTGGTGTCGAAATGTTTTAATTGGGAAGGTGCTATAAGATGTACATAATTCATGTCTCATAACTGTTTAATGAATATCTTATCGCGGAGTAATGTTGTCAGAGCCTAAAAATTCAGCGAGGAAAGTCTTCAAATATAACTTGCATGGAACATCGTAATTCTCTTTCATTCATCTGATCTGAAAGAACCCCGCCAATTGGTTAATGAATGATTGATTAACCATGAATAAAGTTCTTAACTTATAAGTCTAATAATATGCATGGTATACAGTCAAATGTGTTTAAAGGAAAAGTTATTTTATTATTATTATTATCATTATTTGTTTCTTCTTTATTTTCTTGGACATACATGGTAAGAATTATTTTTGCTATAAATGGTATAAATACATTAAGTCCAAAAATAGGTCCAATAAAAACATTTCTTGTTGATGTAGGCTACAATAAATATCTTAAGTAACGCAGTGACGTAAAATGAGTGCAAGAAATAAATCATGTTTTGTTTTGTGTCGCCACGGTGACATTGAACAGCGCTCTTCTGATCGTGTTCCCCTTTGTCCTCTCTACTTTTCGAAGACAATAGCTGAAGAACAATCCACATTGTTGGTTTAATATACTTTATACTGTGTGTGTGTGTGTGGGTGCTTTGTTATGAATAACTAGCATGCACTGGGGCCCATCGTTACGCTGCTGGTTCTCTCTTCAGCTGTTTAGTTCCTTTCCTCTGTAAATGATAGGCATTGCAATGAAAACTGCATTATTTGAGATGGAATGCTGGTTGTTGGTTATGTTTTAGTGACCCCTCGATGTTTTGACTTATCACGCCACAGTAGTTGCACTCTGTACTGTCGGTTATAAGGAAAAGTCCACACTGGCCGCTTAGGGAATGATTACCACAAATAAATGTACACAAGCAATAGCACAGAACTCACATACTACAGTTACAAGTGGTCAGAAGTATTTGCCTTTTCTTTGATTTGAATTATAGTGAAATGGAAGTTTTGCTGGGGTCAATGCAAAATCATGAACATTTAGAGGCCTCCACCTTTTTAAAGGACCAGTATGTAAAATGTAGGTGAGGTTATTTTCCTTTTGCACAAATTAAAGATAGAATCATTACACTTGAGGGTGAGGGATCTTGAACTGCTAAATCTTACACACTGTACCTTTTTAATGCACGCGTACATTTCCAAACACGAGGCTTTTAAAACTCAATTTCCATGTTACGCTGTGATGTAAGCGGCGAGGACGCTCTCTCCATCTCTGATCCACGAACCACCGAGCACCCGCACAATGGAGTTAGTCAGTGAAGTCTCGCTGCCGTCAACCAAATCCCTCACTTCCTGTGAACTCCTCCATCCCCTCTCCGCTGCCCCTGTCGCCCCTTCTCTCACCCTCTCTTTCACTCTGGCACACACACATCCCAAATCTGCACACGCATGCACACACACACACACACACAGTGAAATGCTCTTCAAGTTAACTCACTGCCCAAACTTCTTCTCCCCCTCCTCAGCCTCTTCCCATCCCTCTTTCATGCTCTCATGCTGATGCACTGAGCAGGATTATGTGCGGAGGCTGTGTGCTGTGCCGTTCCCCCGCCGCACTGGGCCCTGTGCCGCCAGGCCGTGTCTGCATGGCTGACTGTATTAAACATAAGCAGCTTTACTTGATAGGGCTCTATCCAGCTTTAATTACCGCAAACTCACAAAGTCAGTGGACGGCACTCCTCGCTCCTGCCACTCTGCAGAGCAAACAGGGCAAAAGCCACTCGTCTGTGAGTCTCCAAACAGAGGAGTGTGCGGAGACTGATGGTGTCCATGCCGAGGCACTGGCGCTTTAGATGACTTTGGAACATATGGAGTTCAATTTAACAATCGGTGGAATCATCTGTCGCTGTGAAGACGAGGCTTATTCTATTTTAGTGTAGTTCAGACGCGTAATTAGATTTTTCTGTTTGCACAGACCTCTGCCCCTCAGCTACTGTTTCTATTTAGTCTGAGGTGGAAAGCAGTGAATTACATTTACTAATTGAGTAGTTTACTTCGTGTGTATGTATGTTTTTAAGAAGTACTGTACTTGACAGGTGAATGGTGAGGACAGGTGAATGACGAGGACAGGTGAATGTTGAGGACATGTGAATGATGTGGACAGGTGAGTGTTGAGGACATGTGAATGAATGATGAGGACAGGTGAATGTTGAGGACATTTGAATGAATGATGTGGACAGGTCAATGATGTGAATAGGTGAATGTTGAGGACAGGTGAATAGGTGAATGTTGAGGACAGGTGAATGATGAGGACAAGTGCATGTTGAGGACAGGTGAATGATGAGGACGGGTGAATGATGAGGACATGTGAGTGAATGATGAGGACAGGTGAATGATGAGGACATGTAAATGAATAATGAGGACGGGTGAATGTTGAGGACGGGTGAATGTTGAGGACGGGTGAATGATGAGGACATGTAAATGAATGATGAGTACGGGTGAATGATGAGGACAGGTGACTGAATGATGAGGACAGGTGAATTGGCGTTAATTAAGGTCTGTGAGTGAGTGAGAACGTTGAAGCATTTGTGACATTAGACCCATGTTGACTGATACATTATGTGTTTACATATTTTATTTTGTCAGTACTTTAAATTGTAAAGGTTTGGCTCTAATTAAAAACAATTTATGTGAGATTTGTGTCACCTTGTCCCCCCTTGAGTACTTTTTTACTTTAACTTGAGTACATTTTCAGACCAGTACTTTTACTTGTACTTAAATAAAATGAAAATAGTGGTACTTTTACTTGAGTAGAATATTTCATGTATGATCTGATCTGATTTTATACATCCCCCTTTAGAATATGAGGCTATTTTTGCTCCCCAAAGGCAGATAATAAAAGTGTGGTTTTATTAGTATCTTTCACTTTTACAGGGGAACTTTCTTAAATGCATGTACCTGCTCACACAGTCCTGAGGCTTGGTGAAAACCCCTGTACAGGTGTATGTGGGGCCTTTAAGAAAACCTCATCGCTGTGATTGGCCTCTTTGATGACCTGGGGCGTCAGCTCCTAGTCTGAGGTCTTTCATTGGCTTATTTCAGTTCCTTCCAGGTTCAACAGGAAACAATCATGTAACATGTGTAACATCTCCACTTGGCAGAGCGGCCAAAACAAGAGGTAGCAGTTTTACAGCTTTAGCTGTAAAGTATAAAAGAGTAGTGTTTTTTCTACTCAGTGAAAGTGAGAGGATTTGATAACCAAGAACATCTAAAGGTGAGAATTATTTGTTAAATATGCAAGGTTAAGGCACATAACAAAAACCACATTTGTTTGGGGTTTCACACGCTGCTGTGAATTTGCTTTACTGTGCATATAATAGTGGATCATTTGGGCATTCTACACTGGTTTGTTTGTTGTGTTTTGACACATGTTTTGGCACAGGAGTAAGCCCTCTGACCTTAAACACCCACAGGCTCATGGAGGTCTTAATCCAGCCTGTCTGACGCAAACACAATGTCCCTGTAAACCCACTGTTCTGAAAGAATTAATGGCATTTAAATCATCCCTCTGACACGAGGACCACGTTGACCACACAGTGTAATTGCTCAACGAGGACTTTAGGTTGTCACAGTTCTGTGCCATAAATTAATTATCCTAAAGCGCTTAGTGAAAGTCACTGTAATGGCTTACGCTGAAGGAGAGAGGGTGAATGGAGGTGAGTGTGCAGTCATGAGTAGAAGGGGGGGAAAGTGAGTGGCCATAAATTCCCACTGTAGTTAAGAGTCTCTCAAGGCAGCTTGACTGAGTTATGTCCCGCTCTGACAGCGGTGTCCTGTCTGCGGCTCGTGCTGCCTGAAGAAGAAGGACAGATCAACAGAAACCTAATGTCTTGTTTTCTAGAAAGAAAATGTAAAGGCAGCTCATGCATGTTGGTGTGTGTGTGCTTGTATGTGTTAGGGTTTGACATTAAGGTTATGGTTAAGGTTAGGGATAAGCATTGGTGTGTGTGTGTGTGTGTGCATGTGCAGTTATCACACTAGCCTTGCAGCCAACCGGGAATGACCTGGCTGAAATAATCCCTCCTGCCTGTCTTTGATTAATTTTTTATTTTTTTGCTCTCATTGTTCTTTTCTGTCCATTTTTTTTTCCTCCGTCGTATAGAAATAACTCCCACTAATGGATTATAATTGCTCTGACATTTGCAGATAAAATGACTCCGGTATAAGCACAACTTGCATCATTTGTGTTGTAAATATTTACTTGATGGCGGTTTGTCACTTTCACACGAGCTGCTGTTAACTTTTTAGCTTTTGTGCTTGATTCAATAAGCGTCCAGTCTTTTCAAAGCACTTTTTCTTATACGTGGGAAAAACTCTGTGGGGGCCACATGAGCATTTGTGCTATTAAATATGACCTAACCTGATCTAATTACCCGCTAACACGTTACACTGAGGCACCGCTAAGAACAAGCGTTCACTCCAACATCGTCAGCCCTCCTCACTCAACCTCCGCTGTGAGAGACAGTTGCTAGGTGACCTTTAATTGCAATTACTCTCGTTTCAGTCCACATTAGGAGTTGAGTAGCTGTGTTGTGAGTGAGGCCAGTTTTCAGCACTGTCTCCGTCTTAGAGCGTTGGGTTTCCATAGTGGGGCGAAAGCATTTCACCAGAGAGGCCGGGTTATCACTTACACGTGAATGTGGGAAGTGAATGACACGTGTCAAACATGATTTGGTTTGACCACATTTGCCCAAAACGTCTAAGTTATTAATGAGTTTCAGAATGAAGCACGTTATGTTAGGCGGAGGACTCTGATGCATTCTCACTTTATTTACCCCATCCATTCTCAATTTTGCTCCCATCCCTCCCCCTCTCTGTCATTTACCCTTGACAGGTTCATACTCTCCCAGCTCTTATAGACTCCTTATTTTTGCCAGAGGGTGCTGATATGAAACCTTCATATGTTACGTTAAATTAAAACAAATGTAAGTAAATCCACTTTGACATAAAGACACGCTTGGCTCTCTTGTTTTCCTCTGGGATTTCCTGACCTCGTCATTCCCTCCATTCCTCTCTCCACCTCCCAACCGGGACACTCAATTTCTCTCCACTCGCCCTACGTTCCCCTTGTTGCACAGAATCAATCCCAAGAAACATCTCTATCCGCCTCCTTGCTGTCATTCCTCCTCACTTGTCCAGAAGACCACCACCACCGACACCCCCTCTCACCAACAGGGTATTTCTCCTGGCAGTGCTGCCTCACGACTGGTCATCCTCATCACCGTCAGAGAATGGAGAAATTCAATATGAATTGCAGTCATTATGGCAAGGACAGAGCGAGAGAGACAGAGAGAGATGAATGGACCTGAAAGATGAAAAAAAAAAAGAGGTGGGAGGTAGAAAGGATAAAATCTATATTTACTTCCCTCCAACGTGCCAACGATAACCACAGAGTCCAACTTCCTCTTTTCAAAACCATCTAAACGAGGGCACGACTAAAAGCCCTGAGAGGCTTTCAGCCGCGCCGCGCCACAGCCAGCCTGTCAATACAGCATGGCCACGGGCTCTGAGCGGAGGGGGAAAAAAAACGAGAAAATACAACAAAAAGGAAAAAAAACACATGCATCCACACCTCGAGGCCAAGCGTAACACTGTTTCCATATCCTCTTGTCTCTCGCAGCGCATGTAGCCACTCTCCATCCTTCAAGATTACTCAATTACTCGCGTTCGGAAGAGGAGAGTGTCAGTAAGTTGTAACGCAGTCTTTTCACAGAGATGGAGGGGAAATTGGCTAAAACTGGAATGAAACGGGTACAAAAGGGATATACATGAATTAGTGAAGTGGAATGGAAAGGTGCAGTGAGATTACATGCAGGAATATTGGATTAAACACAGAGATTCTGTGAGTGGCAAATTGGCAGTGAAAAAGCCCCTATAGCAGATATTTGATGTGATGTTTCAGTGATTTATTTCTATATTTCATGTCTCCAATACAATAGGACCGATTATACTTGACAAAATGTGAGTAGTCGGAGAATTATTACTCTGTGAATGTCTTTTCATTCCACTTTCTTTTGTTGCGAGACGGGGAGCAAACAATATTTAAAGCTCGCGACCTCGATAAAAGCCCAGCTATGACTCGTCGGGTAACTGAATTATGACCAATACTGGCACCGCTATTGTGATGATTGAATTAATTATCGTCGACAAGCAACCGTTCACACCTTTTTAAACACAGAGACTGGAAAAATAGCTCAATGATTTATCAAGACGCCGCTGTTAAAGTCATTGCCATTGATTTTCCAAAGCGACCGACAATGAATCACAGAAAGGAAATCAGACGAAGGTTGGTTTAGTCAAATTTAAGAAAGAAAAAAAAAGTATTAATTAAAATATCAGTCTAATGAAAGTCAAACTATTAGAAGTAATATTTTTCATTGATGCAGTGTCACCTTTGTATGTTTATCACTGAGACCGTTGTTAAAGCTTTGTTGTGGACAGTCGGCTTCAGGCCATTATTGATTTTGATGTATAAACACAACGACGGATATTCACTTTATTGATTTTTGTTTATCTCATAGACGTATCCGAAGAAAATACAACACATATTACAATAAAGGGGGTTTATTCAGTGATGGGATGGAGAGTCCAGGTTGTTTTCTGTTAGACGTGTTGGGCGGTTTTATTACATTTGGCAGAAAAGATAGCCGGACGATTCTGGTCATCCTTGATTTCCAGTCCACCGTTAAACTCTAGTAGACACTTTGTGTGCTGTGTAAAATGACAGATGGCTGCTGAACTGTTAAACCACAGCCCTCTCGCTGAAAGCTTTGATTGCACCATCAGACCAGCTGCATTTGTTTTTTTTCCCCACCTATTTATTTCACAAGTTTGATGAAGTGATAAAGTCTCGATTCTGCTGCAGCACCGAGCATATATGGGCACAATCTGCATTTTGAAGCACATCAGTGTGTTAATATTACTGTTAATCCCGTCGACTGAGTGGCCACAGCTGGAATCGTAAATCTGAAGGCGCGATCATGCAGCCCACACGTGTAAACATGAGCCAGGGGGGGAACTGAGCTGATCAATAACAAATAAATGTAACGTAATTCTACTATTGTCATTCCACGAAGAATATCTTGCTTAAACACTATTGGCGCGATGGTACAGATGGTTTCTGTGTCTTTAAAAACAATATTGTGACGGTGCAGCTGCAGTATGGGTCACTGGTTCTGCTTCGATTTAGAACAGATGGGCCCTGTAGCAGAGACGGAAATCCCCTGGTATTCCCACAAAAAAAAAACCAACACTGAAATCCCTGCCTCCATTTTACATCCAGGAACTGTGTTTATTTGAATAACTCCTCCAAACCCATTATCTAATGACATGACTCAATGAGTCACTATCCCCCAGATACCACTGAGAGAGAGAAACACGGAGTTTTTGGCAGAAAGAAAGAAAAAAAAAAGAGGAGTGTTCCAACAGAACATTGGAATGATTACAGCGAATCAATCTGTATATCTACAGAGAGTGTTTCTGACTCCGAGAGAGTAACATTGCCTGCCAAAGTATCTGTCAACAGGATTCATTTTTCTTTCTGTGGGAGGATTTGGACTGATTTTAAAAAGCGAAAAACTTTAAAGCGCTATATGATCCACCGCTCAACGACTTCAAATGCTTCATGCTCCGTCGTCTCTGAACGCATCCCGTTGGAGTTTACCTTGAATTCACCAGAGAGAATAACTATTCACCGGGATCTTTAGGGGCCGCATGAACAAGCGGACAATGTGTGAGGGAGCGTCTGATGAGAAGAAAAAAAAAAGAACAAGAAAAAAAATGTGGTCTCTTGTTTTCAAAACCTCCACCTACTCATTCTATCTCTTTGCACCAAAACACCTCGCAACCACCATTCACAGTGGGTTTTTTTTCTAAATAATGCATCACTATTTACATGACCGCAACAAGTGAAGACAGAACTGAGTCATTTAATGTCATTGAAGCAGACATACAACTTTGTATCATGAGCGAGGCAGTGAAGGTTCCAAATCTGCAGGATTTCCAGGTGAACGGAGGACGTTTGACGTGTTCTCCCGCCATTTCCCGAAGGAAATATGGCGCGTATTAATAAATCAGCGCGAGTTAATTCACGAGCGTTTTATTTACAGACCTTCCCATATATTATTTGATGGCGAGGAGTGTCTGGACATCATAAATCTGACCACTCATGAGCAAGCCACAGTAAAACACTGCAGTCCCACTGAGCACCGGCGCTGGCAGGGACAGACGCTAAAGTCTGACAGAGACATTGGTTCTAGAAACTCTAATGCAACCTTTCTGCATTACAATAAACAAAAAAAAAACATGTCTTTTTTTCTTTTCTTTTTTTGTTTATTTGACGAGGAACGATGCATATTAATGAACACATTGTGACGCAAATGACGTTGTGTAAATATGCCAGATTTAGCTCAAATTTCCATCCGTAGTCCTCACATTAAAAGACAGACATACCATAAAAAACAAACAGATGACAATAGAGATTTAAAAAAAAAATGACATAATACTTAGTGTATAAAAGTATTTCTTTTCAAGGTAATGGGTCATTTCTTTTTAACTTATGGTAGCAAACCCCCTTGAAACATTGGAGCAAGGAAGGAACTATTCAGTACTTTTAGTTAGCTAGTGTCTTTTGATCGAACGGATCACATCTACTCATGATCTCATACTGCTTCCAAACTTATCAAACCAGATCTTTTGGTACTGTATTGATTAAGAAACCCTTAGCGGCAGAAATGGGTTCATTGTTCAACCAGAAATCAACACACGGCTGCAAGAACCTGATGTTAAATACATGTAGCCGGTGTGTTGTTCTGGAGACCATGGTAGCCATGCTGACTACAATCTGTAGGAAATCTGATTTACAGAGGAAAACCAGAGCCTTCATCCAAATTAACAATCTTAGCAAACATAGTGCTTCTACATTTGCGTCACCATTCAAGACTTAAAGGCTATTTCCGTAAGGAGATTCTGCAAGTCCTGAAAGAATGTTTCTGGCTCAGCTTTTTGAAAACTGAGACCATTGGAAATGATGACGCAGTCACTTCCTGATTGGTTTGTCGTTGCCACAACTTCACTTTTGGCAGTGAACAAAGAGCTCCGTTAACAGTTACTTTCAGTTTCACGTTGTCGTTCGTCTCGATCTGAAAATTCCAGATTTCTTGCTTGTTGTTTCTTATTAGTTGTACAACCAGTGCATCTGAATGTAATATACGTTTTGAGTTGTATTAGTATGGATGCATATTTTTATTTTCAAATGAAAACAGTGGAGTATAGATCTTAGCCGACACGTCCATGTGGGCCCCGTTAGGGTTATAGTTGGGTCCCGAGCGGGTTTGTCTAATTGGACATGGGCTTGAAGTGGGCCATCATGGAAACCATGGACAAACAACTTGGGATCCATATTTTTCTGCCCGAATATAACCCTCATTATGCCCACAGAGACTGAGTCTTTTGCAGGAATTACATAATATCAATCTACTTTGGGTGTGTCGTCATCAAGTAGCTTCAATTCTCACTTCGCGCAGCAGGTTGACGTTGTTGTAGACTCCATTGCTCAAGCTGAAGAATTGAGAGTGCATCCTTTTTTCTTTTGTTTTACATTAGTTGCAGTTCTGCAAGTGACAATACTGGAAACTTTTAACATGATTTCTTTACTTTTTGGAACACTAGCCATTAATTGTCTTTATCCTAACAACCATTTACTCTCACATTCACTTTTTGAACACTATAAATATTGGAAAACGGCCAGTGAGTCGATTGTTTTTCAGCTCTTGTTCTTCAACCCAGAGAGGTTTATCTAATGCAGAAACGTAGTGCAAAAGCTTGTTTTGGTTTGAAGGATATTCATGTAGATTTGCTGGAGTTCGTGGTGGAGGGAAGTTTGTGTAAAGTTGCAAAGTATCCATCGAGAACATGTTCTTAATCAATGTTTACAACACAAAATGTTGTCATTGTAATTAGCATTTTTGCTCTATAGTTTACACATGACAGCTAATGTATTCCTTTTTCTTTGACTGGGACTTCTTCTATTTTTTTTTTGGGGGGGTGGGGTTATGTTTGTCCACAGTTACAGTGCCTGCCAGAAAATGTAATGCATTCTAACATTATGTTATGTAAGGGAAACATAACGTGGACATATGAAGAGTGAAAGTGCTTCCCAATGTACTGAGTCTCCGTTTTGCCGCCGACGGAGTGGAGCGTGTTTGTGGAAACCAAACACCGATGGATGTTTTAAGTGTCCTCTGCCATCTGCTTAACATGGAGGACGAGAGCGGGCACAGATTTGCTGTGTCTTTGCGGCCATTACGTCCAGTGATTGCTCTGCAGGGTCACGTTACAGCAAAGCATTGTGAGGCCAATTTATGGAACCAGGTGCACCCTACGGTGCCGACACTATCCCTCAGCGATGCCCCCCCCCCCTCCGACACAATCTTGCGAGATGATAATGACTCCATGCGAGATGCTCATTAAAGCTGGTTTCATAAAACAGGAGAATGATGTAGAAAAAACAATCTCGCATAGTCCCAAAATTGCCATATTAATTAATTAGTGAAGATTTTGTGTGAGGTGGTTGAAGTTCCCTTCCGTTAATATTACCCCATTGAGTTATTTGGGTCAGGACTGAACTTTTTGATTCATAAAAATTGTGTTTTGGCTTCTCTGTCATCTCTTGTCAGCCATTCACAAAATAGCACAGTGTTTGCTGCTTTTTCTTCCAAGCCTTTTTTTCCCTTCCTTCCTTTCAGTCCACCATTGAAAATATCCACGTGGGGACAAGTTCCTACACATTGTGTGGACATGGCACCCTGACGCTCCAAGAACAAAGCCGCCACCACAGGTCCAGAGATGAGTCATTTCCAGTGCGATCGAGGGGCAGTACACGATTCAATCGATGGAGATGTCATCGGGGACAAACACATTTTCCTCAGCTCTGTTGTAGATAAACATTGTCCAATCCTGGCGCTGTCAATCCTGCTGTGCTTTAAAATAGAGACCCTCCTCCCACATGGATACACACATAGAACATCATAGATTTCCTCAGGCATGAAGCGAGCAAACAAAAAAAAAAGAAAAAGGTGTAGCCGCTGGTGGTGGTGGTGTTTGTGTCAGATATGGATTTGTCAAGTTTTGATAAATTGTATGTTTCGAAACGATAACCCCCCATCAATCTTTCCCGGGCTCTGCTTTTCAGCGAGCGCGCTGGACCTGACGCGCGCGAAATCGATAACGCAAAAACTCGGCGCACGCACCGGGAAGAGAGTGACGGGGAAGGATATGGAGAAAGAGTGAGATATGGATTATAATTTCTACCTACCCTTTGAAAAGCAAACGATCCCATAATAACTGTAATCAGAGACGGAATCTGACACTCCTCTCGCGCTGCAAAAGAGCGGGCGGCGTATTAGCGGATGATTTCAGGACTCTGAAGCATACAAACAACCTGCTATTTTTTTTGCACTGAATGGGAACATAGTACTACAGCTATTCATTTGGCAAAGGGCGTGATTAGCGTTCACAGGTAAATACAATGAAATTGTGGTGGGTAATGAGGGCTGCGAAAATGGAGGCATCGCTTCCACGCGTCCCCCCGCTCGAGTCTCGACAGCGTTTGATGTCGCGTTTGCATGCTTCCACGCTGTGTTCATGCGTCGCCGCTCTCACAGACGCTGATTACCACATTCTCCTCGTCTAATATGGCTGATTTCTCTTTGACTTCAGATTAAAATGAAGCAGCTTCTCTGTCTCGAAACGGATAAAGTTGAGCTTTTCAATCAAATTAGTTTCAATCAGGCGAGTTTTTACTCTTTTTCCTGTCAGTTTTATTGGAAATGAAATGTATGTGTGTGTGTGTGTGTGTGTGTGTGTGGCATTATTTAATTTTAGACTGATGGTGGTATTGCAAGGGTTTACATCTGTTCTCTAGTAGGACACAAAGATATCAGTGCAAGGCTGCAGCTGTGGCAAGCTTCACAATTGTGTGCATGCATGTATGTAATGGCAGAAGAGAAACAGAAAGCAATTTGGGCATGGATTTGTGTTTACAGCTTGCATGTGTGTGTGTGTGTGCACATCAGGCAGGTGGCCATCTTTGGCAGAGTCTTTTTCCGAGGATGCGTCTGAATACAGAGGTCTGTTGTTGTTGGAAGGCCCTGTCTCTCTGTTCTCCACATCTGAGGGTCCATGGAGCCCTTTCGCAGGCACTGGCGCCGCAGTGTGTGCTGGCAAGACATTCAGTCCCATCACACTGGGACTCTCTTCCTGTCGAACACCAGGGTGTCGGGGCTTTTCACGCCGCACACATCAGAGTCCGTGCCAAGAGGAAGAATGGAGGGAGGTCAGAAGGGAGTGTTAGACGGGAGGAAATGGTATCAGGATAATGGATGCATGGCTGAACAGAATATCAGGCTTTTCAGACAGGAATAAAATACCAAAGGAAGTCGTAAATTGGTCAGGCGAATCCCGACTGGCCCCCTTTTCAACAACTACATTGTGGTTTTTGTGTGTGCGCGCAGAATTCGACCGCCATATTTGTGAGATCTAAATTATTAATGACTGTCGATTTCAATTTACCGCTCGTTGCGACCACAGTAATGGCCTCTGTGGTGACTTCTAGAGAAACGTAAATGCAAAATAGTGCAATAAAGTAATGTGTCTCTGTACAAGCACAACACACGAGCCTTCGCAGTAAAGCTGTCAAAGAATGGAAAGGTCAAGTGGAGTATTTCGCCGTATTATGTCAATAAAAGAGGAACATGCAGCTGTGTGGCCTACAGTTTTGAGTAGTCTCGTGATTGTGCCAAATCTGGTCAAGTAACATGAAGTGTGATTTATTCAAGACTGTCAAACTGGGCTGTCATGCACATAAGACAAAGATAAATTCATGCCAATCCGTTTTAGTCACCCAAGGTTGACATAGTTGAATGTGCAAAAAAACAAAAAAGGTACATGTTAAAATACCACTGACTCTCCCTCACAGCGCTCAGACTGAATCATTTGAGGGGAGGTGGAGCTTCTCTGATTCAGAGTCTGACTGGAAAGTCATCATGAAGTCAAAAGCAATGCATGTTTCCAATTAATCCGTGAGTCAGTGGCTTCTGAGAGGAACAAGATGGTTACGCCACGGGCGCGGAGTTATTTTCTCCCGTCTTTGTGACTTAGTGTGGACTCATCCCGGAGTAAAGACATTGATCAGATTGTGTGAGTTGATTCATTCACCGGGCCACATGGTGGAACAATGACGAGCACTGTTGCGCCACAACGCGAAGCTTCAGGGTCGCGACCCGGTCTGACCTTCTGTTCACTCCCGTTTCCTCCCACAGTCCAAAACGCCTGACGATTGGCGTTTGGATTGGAATAACGTGACTGAAAGTTAGTCTCATGTATTACCATATTGTCTGTGTAATGCTTAAGCATTGTTTTCTTCTGTTTTTTCTTCTGAATTTCTGTGTTATGAGATTATGTGACCGTAGCAAGTGAAGGTTGATCACAGAAGTCACTGAGTGACTGAGATTGATTCGGTTGTAATTGGAAACCGCGTTTTTTTATAACCTGCTTTTTGACAATGAAAACGAAGCGAGTCTGGTTGGTATTCAGAGATTATTCAAAGCAGCCAACAACACTCCATTGTAGTGGAGACTGCCCAGGGAGCATATACAGAATAATATTTGAATATTAATAATGGCAGCCACATGGTATCTAATTTGTAAGCTTGTAAGCAAGTTCCCTTACCAGACCACAAAGAAACAAATGCTCTCCCAGGCCAGGTTTTTAATTAAGAAGCTAGCCAGAGGGTTTTTTTCTTACTGTGTGGATAAAATTAAGTTGAAACTTTTCCATGTTCCCTTCATTATGCCAGCCATCTGAACCTGATTTGTAAATTGCTTTGAAACTTTTTTTTCTTTCATAATTTGGAGAAACTTAGCAGTTCTGCACATCCAATTTGGCGCAGAGTGTTTCCCCCAGTAGGTCCATGAAAGCGGCGCATGACGCAGGAGGCTGTCCTGGTTTCTGAACATTGTTCGGTTGTTATTCATCAAGTATTGAATTTCAAATGTTCTCCTCGTGTGTGTGTGTGAGTGGGTTTTTTCCAGGTTCTCCAGTTTCCTCGCACAGTCCAAAAACATGCAGATTTGGGGGTAAATTGGACACTTGGGTTAGGGTAAGTGTGAATGGTTGTTTGTCTCCATGCGGCCCTGTGATGGACTTCGTGTGGTGGACAAAGTGGTAGAAGATGATGGATATAGTTGATGCTTTGAACCAGGATTTAGAAAAGAGGTAATGCACTGTGTAAATATGCAGGCCCATTGATGTGATCAACTCTCCTCAGATGTTGAACCAACAAAGGATCTCAAATCAGTGTAATTTAGGTTTCTTCAGAAAACATGAACCCAGAAACGCACCCCTATTGGGACATGCATGTTTTCCTATTTCTAGTATATTATAACAATAGACTGTATATTAAAATGGATGTCGTCTCCCAGTTGCAAAACAAACTCCCACTATGAAGCCTCAGGAGTTGCAATTTCACCGGCGCCATGTCAGTTTTTAAAATTTGAAATTCCCACATGTCGCCTCCAACTAGGCACCAACTAAACAACAGTTTTTTTCCCACCAACATTTCCAGGAATGTATTACCAGTAACTTATATACCTAGTATTGTTGATGACGTACAGCCAGGAAATTTAACACGGCGTCAGATCAAAGTCTCTAGTCACGAGTAGGTGCTTCTTTCGGGGCAAAGTTTGTCCCTGGGTCATTTTGGTGCCGAGGTTTTTCAAAATCCCGGGTAAATGAGAAAAGTTCCTGCATTGGAAAAGGGGCTGGGTAACACTTTAGATTAGGGAACACATATTCACTATTAACTAGGTGCTCACTAACATGCATAAATAGCACACTAGCCCTTTAGTTAGTCATTAGTCAGCACATATTAACACCTTATTCTACATAACCGTATTCTACCTCTATTACGACATGAATTAAGATTTTTCCTGATTAAGGTGTTAATACATGCTTAATAATTACTAATAAAGGGTAGTAAGCGCCTAGTTAATGGTGAATATGTGTTCCCTAATTTAAAGTGTTACTATGTTAGCTCTCAATAAAAATGGAATCCACTCCTTTTTCCTCTGCTTTATCGTCTGTTTTCCTGCAAAGTTGAGAGAGAAACTGTCGTGAAACTAGTGATTGAGACCTTTCACTTCCGAGGAAAATATCTGATGATATTATATTGTAAATCAGGTGGAAAATAGACAATTTTCTTTCTGCAACCAGCGGAGTTACCCCCTGCTGTATAATCGCTACTTCTGCCCTATTTTCAAGGCGTCAGTTTTCAGACCAAGACGCTCTGTGTGTTTTTCATATACATGCACAAATCATGCGTGTGTGTGTGTGTGTGTCTGTGGAACCTCAGGTTCAGGTTCCTTCAGACAATTTCTCCTCATTAAGTGTTCTTCCCACTCCACTGACAGTTTGTTGTGCACTTGTCTGACTAATCAGTCTCCTGCTGTTTGAGTGAAGCCTAACCGTGTTGGGCAATATTGTTGCGTAACATTAATCGTTAAGTGCGGTTGATGGGCACATTAATCAGCGGAGTTAATTGAACAAGCACGTGAATGCTAATAAGTGTCTGATTTGACAGGAGTAGAAATCTACTACCGTACGACTATGTCTTGTATTTCTTAGGTGGATGAAGTTTCTTATAATTTATCTTTAATTGGGAGAGTGTTGTGTAGTATTAGAGCAGGGCAAAGCTAATCTCAGAGAATAAGAAGTAAGATTGAGTTCAAGGGTAGAAGGTGTGATATATATATTTTTTTTTTCTTCCTTTCTTTTCTGTTTCTTTTGGTCTGCATCAGCACTTTCCCGACTGGCTTTATTTAGGCAGTTAGCGACATCATTAGCAAGACTCTTGGACAGTGTCTGACCTTTTCACCCCCTCAGCAATCACACGCTGCATCATTTTCTGCAGAGTACCAAATTTGGTCAAGTCCCTATGGTGCTCCATTAGTTCATTAGTAAAGAGATGTGACAGCACAGCAAATGGCTTTCTCCAAGACAGTGGTGCTTAGAGGAAAACACTCAATAGAATAGAATTCAACAGAAAGAAGCTCATTGCTGATAAGTTTTTAGGAGTTGTCGGCAAATAAATTAAACCATCAGCCGATAGCTCTGATGGCCTTTGCACTAACTGTAAGTGATTTTTATCACTTTAATTCTCTTCATGCTAATACCGCTGTACAGACAAATAAACTGTAACCAGATAACCATGAATTAAAGTCGAGATGATTCATTTATCAACAGGAGATTTGATTTGAAAGCTGTAAATAAAGAGCAATCGTAAAGAAAACGTTTGATGCAAGTCTCCACCCTCTGTAACTGTAGTAACGTTGGTCAAAGAAGTAATGCTTTACCATCACGGCCTTTCCCAGCATATACTGTAATGTCATTATTTGACTTACGTAACCCCTAACCCTTTCATAGGAACAGATAGCTGCAATCTGTGGCAGACAAAAGCCGCCGTCCCCTACGGCGTCACAGATGAGCGAGTGAATCGGTCACCATTAGCGCACACAATAGCCATCACTTTGAGTAATGCAAAAAAGTGTTTCCTGGAGAAATAGCGAGGAGTTTCTTTTTGCAGGGACAAAGACATAATGGTCCATATGACTACAATATACATGCCTATGAAAAAGTAGTGTCAGTGCATTTATATGATGTTCTTGTGTGAGTTATTGCTCTTTGTGCAGGTATTGCTAATAATAACTAGTAACTAAATGGTCATTTTCAAGATTTTTGTCAAAAACACTGACGCAAAGAAGCTGCGTCAGGTGTGCACGCGGCGTGAGCGACAGATATCTGGCCTCTATGGTTCGCCTTTTGAGCGTTATGATGCTAATGTCAAGAAAACATTGCAACTTCATTAATTTAAAGTGTGACATTCCGAAGGTAATCGTTGCCCGAAGCATTTTTTTTCAAGATAAGAGGCTTATGAAAAATACTTAGTGTAGCTGCTGTGTTGGTATATTAGGGTGGTAATGGATGAATGTATAACATAGTCTCAAGAAACATACATTTGTCAATAAATGTCAATAAAGGAAGAGTACAAAGTGAATATGATTTATCTACACATACAAAGAACCTTTCACCTTCCATGGTGCCCGAGCAACCGAGTTAGCCGTCTTGAGTCTAAATTACCTTTGTGGAATAAAGATGTGTTTAATGCCAGTTTCGCCCGCCACCGCGTTCCCCTGCGATGCATCCGCTTTCTCCCGCGCGAGAGTATCTGTGTCAGGCTGTTGATTTCCGGGCGCTGTGCGGCCGACATGACTCGGTTTATTTATGGCAACAAAAACGTTGTTCTCATGCGAGCGAAAAGGGCAGATGCTTCTGAAAGGTGTAGAAGTATTCTGGGCATCGCATCAGCCGCTACCTGAGACTATTATCAATGCGAGCAAGCACATGTAGGACAGGGAGACGAGAGACTTCCAAGACAGTCAGGTGGATGACATGTAAACTATATTTAAGGTAAGGGCAGACTGTAATTCAGCTGCTGCCTAAAACCACACACAGAGATATAAAGTACAGTATATGCTGAAGCAGAGGCTTGGCATTACCACCAGGTGCTTTAATTAGAAACTAAATAATGAAACAGAATGGACGAGTAAGCCTAAAGGAAGAAAAGCGGACTGGTGGCCAGACTGAGGGTGGAAGAAATGTTTCTTAATCATAGCTTTGCACCTTGGGGGCATTGTAGGTTTTAATGAATGATTGAAAACCAATCATCAATGGTGGTACATTAATACTGCAGGATGCCAGATGACCTTTTCCTTTTGAACTGAGTGAAAAATGACATTATGGCTAAAATTGTGCTCGAGTGTTTCCTTTTTTTTCCCCCCGCACTTGCATTTTTTTAATGGCCTATGCAGCCACCCAATCCCTCAAGAGATTTCAATTAAATTGTCCGACTGAGTTCTTCACTCACTTTCCTTAATCTCTCTCTCCTGGCTTGTGGCAAAGTGTGATTTTGTTTTTCCCCCCAATGCCATTTCCAATTTAATAGAAGTGCATTTATGCCTGCCTATGTTATGAATTAAAATGGAGTTTTTTTTATTAGCAGAGGTGCATGCAGCCATGGTTGAGCACCCCTTCATTCAAAATCCCTGTACCTTGAAGGTGAATAGTGCAGTGGACTATGTGAACTCCATAAATTGAGTTGTGAGAGTTCTTCTTGCTGTGTTGTTGAAGGGAAGGCTCCAGACTTGCCCTTGAGCAGGTGTTACCTCCTGGTGAATTATAGATGCAGTTGGTCGGAGAAAGTCAGTTGACTCAGAGGGTTGTATTTTCTCAGGAGACATTAGAACCTCCGATGTGAGTCATCTCTCCATTAGTGGAGACAACATCACGTCCATAAAATCCACATAGAAACCGATGACTTCAGTGTGACTCGTGACACCTGATTTAACGGAAATCTAATGTTTGTGGTTCAGGGCTTTAGATTCAGAGGATCTTCTTTCTGCATTCCGTGTCTGCAGGGAGCCGCTTCACATTTCCGTGTGCACGTACCTGTCCGCAAATCCAACATGCGTACAATTTTCTCACCAGGAGTTTGCCCTCGTTTGTACACCCTTGTGTTCTTTGACCGCTGAGTTGCACATGAGCGGGTAAAAGTGGACATTCTCGCACAATCCCGGGCTAGTTGTGCGTCGCCAATTGGACTGGAGTTGTTGTGCCACAGGCGGCATGTGCAGTCTGAGTGTATGGTCTCCGCTGACTCAAATTGGACGGAAGGGAATCGATTTAGACCGTACGGCCACAGACGAAAATAAGTGTTATATCGGCATATCGAATATCGGTTAAAAAAAAAAGCCAATATCGGACATCCCTAGTGCGGATCCTAGTGGACCACTGCAGGAACCCGGACGCAGAAAGTATAATCTAGGACTGTAACCAGGGACACAGACAGTTATGTAAAGCTAAACAAGTGCCAGGCAATCAACGTCTTTGTGCATATCTTTACTGTCCTACATTACTCGGTGCATCATTTTAGTTCGTGAATGTCTGATTGTGTTTTAAATAAGCACTGGAGTCCTATTGTGCTCATTAAGTGTCATTCAATATACCGAAAAGACAAAGTACCACTCAGACTTTTGCCTCATGCTGCAAATGACTTCAGCATGTGGAGAAATCTGAAGCGTAATTGGCCCGTTGAAAATTATTACAGTTGGTAAACTATACATGATCACTATTATTTACTTAAAGTGTGCATTTGACAGAAATTGAACATAAAACACGTATACTTCATCCATCCATTTTCGACCGCTTTATCCCTCAGTGCTTATCACTACACCATGTTTTTACAATATCTCATCATGGATAGACTAAACATCTTCTGAGTTTCGATGCTAACTTAAGGCTGCATAGGTTCTCTAACACTCTAATGTGTTGGTAAATTTTACACACTGTACCTTTTTAAACTGCCGTCAAGCATATTATTTAATAAAAGAAACAGTGAAGTCTATTTAAATGAGAGACAGTGTGGTCGCATCTATTCCACAAGGAGGCTGCCTTCATGTGAACACATCGTTAAACACGGCAATCAGAGATGGCAGACCTTACCCCATTCACGCAACAAGCCTCTGTCGGCCTCTGTTGGTCATATTGGCAAGTGCAAGTGCGGAAACACAAAGAATGAGAAGGGTTTTTCAAACATCTCTGTTTTCTCGACTCTTAAAATCTTAATTTGTCCTGTTAAGAAATGTAAGGCGAGTGTACTGGTTGATGCGTGTTGCGTCTTTGGGAGGTGTTATTGCGTCTTTGATGGCCAGACAGTTTTGTATCTACCACAAAATATGGTTTTGTTTTCGGCAACATTTGTTTTGCAAGCATTCCACATTTTTCTGGCAATACTCCTCCTGAGTTGCATCGATTTGTCACGAGAGATATTAGCCTGTCATGACCTAGGTTTATATTTTGTGGAAAGATTAACATTCCATTCCTGGGCTCGAGTGCAGTGGGGGGTTTTTTCTGGATGCATCTTTTGCTTTAGATTCAGCAGCCAAAGGTCTCTAGCTAAATATTTCTGCCAATATCATGTAGTGACTCTTTCCATCATACTCCTCTTTTATTTCTTTTTCTTCACACCTTCTATTAGATTTGTTTTTTTCTTCTTTTGCTCTGCACCATAACTGCTGCTTTTATTACTCCAGTCTCAATCTCTGTGAGATATGTTACAGCTAACCTTGAGGTTTTAGTGGGAGGAATAAACTTTTTTTTAAACAAAGTTTCACGAGATTGACAATCTTATTAGCAGAGAAGCGTGTCCAAGTTGGCGAGAGAGCTCTGAAGCATATTAGAAAGACAGAGAAACGGTGAATTTGCTGTGAGATACAGAAAAAAGAAACTCCAAAGATCAAGATATTGCCCTGAAATGGCAGGAGCTTAGTGTAGACACAGTAGGAGGAGAGTGGAGGGCGAACCATGCCAGGGACTCTCATGCTGTCACAATTTGGATCTCCAAACCTCCCAGCTGAGATCGATCCGCCAACCTTCTGTCACCCGGGCCCTGCCACACCCTTCGCTTTGCTGTGTTGTCACGAGCAGGTGACTGCGGCGCCGCCATAGGATCACGAGTTCAAGAAAGAGGATTAGATAGCACAGTGGAGGAAGAGACCCAGCTGGTCAGCAGGGCCGTCCAGCCCAGTTCCATCTGTCAGTCACCTGCTCGACCCTTCGGGAGGCCTGATAAATCTATCCGACCTCCTGTAGCTCCCAGAGACGATGTCATTCAGTTTGACTTTATCTACAGCGGTGTTGTCAAAATAAATCTGTACAATCTGTTCTTTGAGAGTCTTTTGCACTCTTTGTTCGGGTTGAGGTGTGAAAGGTTGAGCCACAGAGATTCATTCATTCGTTCATTCATTTTTTTTGTTTGTTTTTCACATGCTGTTAAAAAAACTTTAAAAAAACAGCATGTGAAAAGCAGTTTCAGCTTCAACTTCGTTTGACATTTTTACCGTCATGTTGAGACGGGGTGACATACTAGTGCCCTTCTTCAAAAAGACGGAAAAAAAAAAAAAAAGGAATTCTTCTCCACAATATAAAGTTAATGGCAATTTCAAATTATTATTTTTTTTAACGTTTTGCCTCAGAATCATTATCAGGGGTTTTGCTGCTTCTTACTGCATAAAAATGACTAACAGACTATTCCATAAGCACTGAGATGCATAAAACACGCTTTTGCTTTTTAGTTAACAGTTAACCTCTCGCTTTGCTTTTTTTCTGCAGTTTCATTTAACCCCATCAAGGAAGTATAGCTGTGTCCACAACAATGGGGTCAAATCAAAAGCTTCAGGACGGCTCTGGAACAGACTTAGAGGTGAGCTTGTTTTGCTCGCCACTATGGCCAGATTTTGATCCAGATTCACGTATTGTAACATTTCTGACGAGTGTCACCATGGAAGACCCATATACTGTATATTAATGATTGTAGGAAGCTGATTATAAGATTGTTTTCCTTTAAGGTTGAAGAGGAAAAGCCTGATGATGTCATTTGACATTAAAATAGAGCGACACTGTTTACATCTCTTCCATGTTAATTCCACACCAGTGGTTTCTGGGATCTTTCAGGATTTCGCATGAAAAAGTTTATTTTCCCAAAGCCTTTCAATCACCCCAGTTCTGTCACAGCTTCTGTTTCATATCTCATCTATACCCTAGTCAGGCATCAAAAACAAAATATTTTTTTTTCGTCTCCTCCTCCCTCTTCCCTCCTCCCTCCCTCCCTTTTTGAAACAATGCTGCATTTTGTTTTTACTGCTGAATCCCTCTGACAGCTGTTGTGGGTTCCTGTCAGAAAGTATTTCTTTTCTTTCTTTCTTTTTTTTTTTTTTTATATTTCCCTTCACAGTCTCAGCCTCACTAACAAGGCGTGAATAAACTGAAGGTGGAATATTAAAAAGCGGTAGCACTGCCCGGGAGAGTCTGCAGCATTTGGTAGTTAGCGAAGGTTAAACTTCAGGACACAAAATATTGTCTGAATGTTTATTTTCCCTCATAGTTTTGAGGGAAAGCGAGTGCGAGGAGAACCGTTTGTGTTGCTTCCCCTCCCAAAAAACTGACAGACGTCTACATCGCGCGCTCCTTAAAGTTCATAACTGCTTTGCGCTTATTGCCGCACTCGCGTTTGATTGAGCGTGACTATGATTGGCAGGAATCTGGCTCCGTTGTTTGGCCACTCGTGTTATCACATTTGAGAAGCGTGTCTCGCCTCGGGCAGTGAAAGTTGAGCGGGAATATTGGCTCCTGAGAATCAAGGCTTTCTCAGACAGGCAATTCCAGGGGAGCACTTGTCTGGTTTAATTGCTCCCAAAAAAAAAAAGAGAAGTGGTGAAACTAACAAGCTGTCAACTGTAATTTACAGGCTCTGTGATTTAAAAAAAAAAATTCTATTTTTCTATACATTTATTTCTCTGTGTGTTCTCTCTCTCCCTTCCCTCTTTTGCTGTTCCACTCACTGTAAAGGATTGGCAGCCTGATCATTTGCACACTGAACAGACACTATAACAAACTCTCAAATCTCTCTTCATCTGGTATATTTCTAATCTAGAACGCACACAGGAGCAGCATAGCGTTGCTAAAACTGCACAGTCGTCTAATTCTTTATGTTCAAAAAGATGAGAGAAGGAGAGCGTTACTTCATATTTTTCTCTCTGATCAAGAAAATGCAAGTTCTGGATCTGGATCTTTACCAAAAACCAAATAAGGTTTGAATTCCCCTATAATCTGTGAAATACCTTCTGCGATGCTTAACGAACTAACAAATGGACTGTCGCGACATAAGCTACGTGATGTGGAGGCAGAGAAACAGCAGGCACCAGCGTGTCGGCCTAATGAAACGCAAGCCTTTGATCTTGCCACTGATCCACCCTTTCCCCATCTATTGTTGTCGCATGATAGCATCACTTTTACACAATACTATTGATCGTTTCTCACAGAATGAATGACTTGGGAAATCTGATTCCGAATCTCGAGGTGCACCGACACGGAGGGAGGCGAACCCGCGCGGCACTGAGTCCACGTGGCATATAAAAAAAACGGATTTGAAAAACGACTGCGCGCTCGTATTCCGGGCAAATTCATGCACACCGGAGGAAGCTGAGCAGGGGAAATGGCCATTAAGAGGCCGCCTCAAAAGCAAAGCGGCGTATATGTGTTTGAGGTTGTGGTCCATGACCTATTCCTCTCCCCTGTGCAGCAGCCTCAATCCATATTCATAACCTCCCAGAGCGATAGCGGAGGGAAGAAAGAAGAAGTCGGAGGACAGCGAATTTTAGTGTGTACAAGTTAAATGGGAAGGAATAAGAAACACAGTGTTGGCGTGGATGTTTTTGTTATGAATGCGTCCTCGTCGTCATTATCGGCTCGCGAACAAGAATCCACGTGTAAACTAGAAGCTGTACGCGCAACACTAACTAACGACCGGCTATTATGATCAGTCTTTTGAAATGTGCAGCTCATGTGCGCTTTGGTTTTTGTGGACTCGGCAACAGTCTGTGGAGTGATTTAGCACAGATAAGCGTCCATTTTCTGGCTCATAACCATTAGTGGTGCAATTAAATTCGAAATGGATGTGAAAGCTTAAACAAATATCCCCGGAATGCACGAGCGCAAGGTCCAATTAATCATCAGTGGAGGAGCCTCCCATTCTGTGCTTCCAAAAGGACTCTTTCACGTTTATGACCTTATAGAAATACCTGATCTGTGTGTTTACGCTGTGCTGCTGCTGCTGCTGCTGCTGCTGCTGCTGCTGCTGCTGCTGCCTCTCAACAATGCCTATGTTTTTTAGTGTGGCTTCCTCACTCGGTTCTCACACTCGCAGATAAACGTGTCATTCCGCCTTTATCTCCCTCGCCGATCGTTTCCATCGCCTTTCCTCCATTTTCCTGATCTCGTTCGTATATAATGGCTTTCTCTCATCTCTCTCTCAGCTGTCAGTTCAAAAGAGAAAGAGAAAGAGGGAAGTTTGTCATTATCGCAGTTTGAGCTCGCGGAATCCTGACCTTCTGAGCCGGAATCGGGAGACGAGCTTGAAGTTGCTTCGGTACTGATTGCTCTAATAGTAGCCCGTGCGCTAATGGCCCCTGTCATTCCATGATGGTTCTGATGATTTGCTCATCTTTGACTCCAAACCGATATGAATCGCTGCCATACTGCCGGCAATTAGTGCACACAGACTCTCGCACACTGTCCTCTCAATCTCAGGAGACCACTTGATGAGGTGTGTAGTGTGTTTTCATGTTCAAAGCATTTCACAGTAGACTTTTCTGAGGCTTTTCCTTCGCATAATTCGATCGTCTTCTTGGCACGCCGTGGATCTTCCGCTTGGAAGATGGTTTTGGGAAAGCTGAAACTCTAGAGCAAATGAGATGCTGAGTAAAACGTGTTGACCACTCTCGTGCCCGCCCCTGTAATTACCTTTTAAAAAGCGTGAAGTGCAAACACAAACACTTAACAACATGGCACGCGCCGTCCACTTTGCTCTAACCGCCGCATTAAACATTTATAAGCAGCGAACGATAAAAGAAAAGTTTTACGAGACGACGCAAATCACGATAATGTATCCGTAAGTGGACGTAATGGAACAATTATGATCAGTTTTACAACACGTGTGTAAACGGTTAATAACGCTGTAAAATTTGATTTGTGTCAATACAGAGAGTTTATCAGCTGTTGTAAAAATAAGCCGGTCAGATGGCGTTTCAGGTGTGTCCTCGTGGTGGAGAAAAATGTCCCATGTTTTTTAATTTTTCCCGCTGCAGACTTTCTGCAATCCAAGTCTCAATCAAAAAAAAATAATGTGATATTTCTATTTTTGAGTTTTTGACAATTTGGACAAAAACATCATTTCCATTTCCACTGCAGTTACACACATCATATCATGTCATATGATTGTAATGGGCCCATATTAACAACAAGCCTTATGGTGATAGAATTAAGACCAGCACACGCACCACAGACTATGATAAGTCAGCCTATGCTCGTATGTATTGGGCAGAAATGACTGTGTGCACGCGTTAACACTCAAGCAATTCAGATTTTACTATTTATAAGCACATTGTTGTCTATTTTCACTATTCTAAGTGTAATATCAATGTGGGGTCTTCGATTTATTGTTGTACACTTGTTTCAAAGTGTGCAATCATTTTTATTATTTTACAAATTTACAAAAAAAAAGGCAATTTTTGCATCACTATTTCACGTTATATACTTACGATGGCGTTTCATGGTGTTTTGAATCGATTACACAGTAAACATTGCAAGCAAATTCCACTTATGTTACACCTACATTAGCAGTATGTGTCAGTGGTAGGAGACTGGGGTCGTGGTTCTTCAGCGGCTTCAGCTGAGAGAGAAATACACAGTATGTCGTGGTTTTCTTTTGTGTTAGTGTATGTAGCAAACTCACCTGTCTCATCACCACCTTCTGCCTCTTAGTTCTTAGAATGCAAGCCTGCAAGTTACGTTTATAGCGTGTGACTTTACGTGAGACTTTTATTTAACTCCCATTTGTTTCCTTCTGTTCTCCATCGTGTTATTTTCATCATCACTTGTTGGCATTGTTGTTGCCCAAATCCAGCCTTGCCCGCCGTGACTCCCTCCACCCTCCACATTAGACACACCAGGCTGTCCTGAGGTCAAGGGTCATGGTATACATTTAAACGACTTCCTTATTAATTGTTTACATTATTTGTGTGTTCCCACGGGTACACTGGTGTGTGTGTGTGTGTGAGAGAGCATCATCATTAAACCTTAACCAAAGCAGACACAGACACTGTCTAATTAGTGTATTACTGTTGCTGACACTTCAAATCGAATGTCTTCACTCACTTTTGGACGGAGAATCCTATTCATGTGCAGTATGTTCTCTGCCCACACGAGCTATTAGCTACCTCCGCTCGCCTAATTACTGTCATTCATCCTTTATCAATGAGAAGTGGTGGGAAGCAGCTGCTGCCGCTTTGCTACGCACATGCAAAAAGTACACGCACTCGTACTCATGACGCACGCACGCACGCGCTGCATTGAAAACGTCTCTCTCTTAGAAAAACATGATGGAGATGAGGGGGAATGTTTTTGCATATTTTACCCTTTTAAATGATCCTCAGCCAACGCTGTCTGTCTGTGTTTGCCGTTGCCACACTTTGTCCCAGATCGCATGGTACAGCGTGGTGAGGGGACGGGGGGGCGTTGATGTGCAGAAATCTATTTGAGGCTGCTTTTTGACACCAAGGTGATGTTCCCCCCCCCCCCCCCCTCCCCCGTTCAGAGACTGGTGAGAGCTCCACTGTGACACTGTGGATCTTGAACATCTTTGTTCCCTCTCGTTCCTTTTCATTTGTCTTCCGATCCCGTTTCAGCGCCTTCAAATCAACTTTCCCGACTACAAAACTTCCACCCACCTTCCGCCCTAATCCTGCTGTCATTCCGACTCCCCCCTCCTGCCTCAATCCTCCAATCTCACTCACTTTGGGCCTTCTCATTGCATCGCCAACAACAGGTGCCTGTTATCGGTAAAATAATCCAGCTGTGATGTGCCTCCGCCTAACCTGCCTCCTCTCATGACGACGGGCTAATTAGGTGTCACCAGGGAAAATGAAAGGTAAACGGGGAGAAGATAAAACCATAAAGCTGTCAACTGTCTCGCGTTTGGCAAGAGAGGAGAAGAAATGGAAAAGGAGGACGAGGTAGATTTGGTCAGTTAGAGAGTAAAGACTGCTGGAAAGATGATGAGCGGATTCAGCGCCGGGGTGGATTGAAAGCTAGATAAATGTGAGAGAAAAGCAGAGGATGAGGGGAGAATATTTAAGCGATAAGAGAGGGACGTGGGAGGGGAGAAGGTGAGGAAGTGATGCGAGAAGCAAAGGCCACAGCTGCCATTCCCTGTGGCCGCTAATAAAATGCTCCAGTCATACCCCCTTGTATACACACATGCATTTGGAAACACGCGCGCTCAAAGGGCAGTTAGACTTCCTGATCGATTGAGCCATGCCCTGCTCTGACGTCTCGCCAGGCCTCAAGATGAATGAGCTGACCTACGGAGGAAAAGAAGAAGAGGAAAGAGGGGAAACAAACCTTTGGCTTTTAAATCTCAGAGGTTTGTGTCACCTTGGTTACAGGAAGGGAGGGTACAGTGTGTTTATCCACACTTGTGGCTGTGTCTTCTTTACAATGCCATCAATTTGGCTAGAGTTTGGCTGAGATTAAGCAACCACAGAAGGCTGGAAAACACCACCTACCTTGTATTTAATGATGGGTTTCAAGTTACACACTTCATTACTTCAGTCATTCAATTTTCTTCTATACTTTCAACACTATAATATTGTCATAAAATATAGTGAAATAGCTTTAACTTTTTTTTTTTTCATTTTGGAGCCAACTGAGCTTAAAGGAATACTTTAAGCTCAGATTAGCATTTAGCTTTGTATTACTAGAATAGGGGTAGTATTTTTAAAAATGTTGCTTCCCAATGTCAGTTTCCCCTGAGTCGATAAATACCTTAATTCTTTTTTTTTTGCTACGTGCCCACCAGTGACACTTGGTCCGAGGCTTGAAACTGCAATGCTAATTGCGCACTTGTTAGACCCACTCGTAGGGGGGGCGGGACCTCATTCCCAGAATGTAAACACAGTGTCCGCCATCTTTTCTAGCAGCTATGCTAACAGGACCAAGTGTCACTGGTGGGCACGTAACTCAGCGGAAACAGAGTTTTTCAAAAATGCTACCCCTGTTCTAGTAACACAAAGCTAAATGCTAATCGGTGAAGTATTCCTTTAATTGAGGCCACACGGTTGGTATAGTTGTCAGCACTCTTGCCTTTGCAGCAATAAGACCTGGGTTCTTCATGGAGTTTGAATGTTCTCCCTGTGTGTGCGCAGGTTTTCTCCGGGTTCTCCAGTTTCTTCCCATGGCCCAAAAACATGCAGATTTAAGCAAAATGTGACCCTCATGTGGAGGATAAAGCAATAGAAGATGAATGGATGAGCTTAGCTGACACACATTTTAGAACGCTTTGGTTCAAGAGTGCAAATAGTTTTGTTTTACTTCACAAAATGACCCAACCCACAATATTCAGTCTCTACTTTCAGTTCTTTGGATACACAACGTGTTCATGTGTCTGTGAACCAGTTAAAGGTTAACTCCAAAACAACCACAATCCAGTTTTTTTCCGGAGGAACTTGCTGCATCAGTAATGTATAAATGCATCATACGTTTTGATTGCTTCGCTCTGTATGATGGAGTGTTTGTCTCTGGTTGGGTGTTTTCTGTGTGGTGACAACTGTGCTGACCTGTATGACTGACACTGAAGACCATAACTCAAGATTTGAGCCGATTCTGTTTAAGGCAGCGTTCGAAAACCATCCATCAATGCTCGACCACGGGTCGGCCACACTCACACTGCAGTGAAGAGAATGACTGGTGCTCGTAGTGACTTTGTGCCTAATTAGTGGCGCATCACCAAAAGTGTGACCTCTGTACCAACGGTCAATGACAGAGGCCTCTCCTCTTTTATCCCGATCGTTCTCTAATTACTCTCACAAATATTCACTGACAAAATGAATTCTTCATTATGGCAATTAGGAACAAGAGCATCTAATCAATCAATCTCATTATCTTCTTTCTCAAGTAGCCTCCCTGCATGGCACTATATACAATATTTATGGCCATGATGCTAATTTAGTGCTGGTGCTTATTTCAGATATTGCATAACTATGAAAACCCCTGCTCACAGATGACTTCCTATTACATCCGCTATAGAACGTATAAATGAATCAGTCAAACAGACATTTTATGAGAATGACAGTCATCCTCTGCCCCCCCCCCGTAATAATCCAATATCTTATTTAAGAGAACAGCGGGGACTATGGATGACGGTACTTCCCTCGATCTAATTTTATATGCACACACGTGTATCTAAATTGCGGTGTCTACACACACGAACCCTAAAACCATCTTTGAAGCAGACCTGAGAGCAGGAAATGATTTAGCTGCTTCTTAAATTAGGGGCTGCACTGGATGTAATTTCAGCGGCAACTGTGCGGGAGGGAAATGGCTGTGGAGATTGCATATGGCATAAAATGAATGTGAGATGGATGCTTAATGGCAGTTGGTGCAAAATACTGACAGGTGGATCCACTGCAGGCGGAACATCGCACACACTAGCGGTTTAACGTAAAGAAAATGCTCTGCAGCCATGACTTTTCCTTTTAAAAAAAAAAAAAAGAAATCAGTAAAATGCCGCATGTACACATTTTGAAAATGCCACATGTTTCTTCTTCTCATCAACATTTGTCAGAAATGTCTTAGACTCCTGCACTGGAAACTCAATTTTCTGCTTCTGTCCACTGGACTCTTAAAGCTGCATATCCACCGGTATAAAAATGTGCTGTGTACAAAAGTATGTGGGAAAATGTATGTCAGATGTGACAAAAAGCTTCACGTCAGCTACTCCCCTATTGAATCAAGACTGACTAAGCGCTCCCTCTACAACTGCTGAATAAGCGCGTCGGGCTAATGTTTCACACGTTTGTTTTTCCGCTCCCTGTGTGAGTGAGTGTATATGAGACGCTCATTGGGCTGGTAACATACTGTAGTCAGTGATTTGAATCAGATGCTTTCCTTCACTAGTGAACGAACAGACAATAGCCAACATTAGAGAGGATGGACTGGTATTCTTTGGGGTCCATTTTATAGCTTTTTAACCATATTCTGTTCCACTCTTATGAATGTGACACCTTAGGGACTCGGCAAGGGGTTTGGCAAAAAACTCAAGAATGACCTGATCTTGTAAAAGTTAATATCTGATCAGCCAATCACATTGTAGCAACTCAATGCATTTAGGCATAAAAATGGATGAAGTCTTCTGGGGAAAGTAGCAAATATTGAATAACCAATGGGGGCAAATTATCACTTAGGAAAAAAACATCATCATGACATCAGAAAACATTATCCTGAGGAGTTAATGGTCTTAATCACTTGTTTCTGGTCTTCTTCAATTGAAAATGTTTGATACGTTCCCATTAAGAGGAACATTTAGAAATAGCTGATCTTCTGGGATTTCCACAAACGACCATCTCTGGGGTAAGTTCACTGGGATAAAAATGCCTTGTTGTAGCCAGAGGTCAGAGGAGAATGGGGAGACGTGTTCAAAATGCAGCAGTAACTCACAACAGTAATTCAAATTACCAACTACCAAGTTTTAGTCGCATCACTTTGTGATCATTCTAGTGACATAAGTTGTGTTTCTATTGCCCTTAGAAATGCACAATACCTGGAAAATGGAAATCACTTCACTTCCGACAAGATGGTGCGGTATGTGTGCACCAGCAACGTGCGGTGAAGTTCATGACAGGGAACGCACCCAATGTACAAATATATGAACCTAAAATCGAAGCTTATCTTTCAATTTTCAACATTTACTTGTCTTAAAGGCTTTTCATTATGCTTTAATCAATTCCATACTGTTCAACGACAAATGGGATTGCTCCGAGACTAGAATACGCAAAACACCCTTCAATGGAAGAAGCAATTGTACCTTGTTCAAATGTTTTGAAATATCCCTTTTATTTTCTGCGGAAAAAACTGTAATGGAAACAAAACTACTGAGCGCATACACATTCATGGCATTTTCAAAATGTACACACTTAGAGTATATGCGTTGTATAAGTGTGTAATTGCTGGGCTGAGGTGTAATGTCAGTGAGCAGAGATGCGTCATCTGAAAGGGCTTCTGTGTTAGTCCGAGGGTGCTTAGTGAGCCTCGAGCACCTCCTAGAAGTCATCCTCCTTTGAAGCTCCCATTTTCAGACGTGCATGTGTGTGTACGGACAGCAGAAATACAAAATGTATGTACCTGCACACACTTGCACACGTTTGGAAACTGATACACACTTCCATGTGCAGTATCCTCAAAGGAATATCAGTCAAGCCACAGGCGAGCAACAGCGTGTGATTGCTGTGGTCTCGCGTGCTCTCCTTGTACTTCAGTAATGGAGCCGGGGCCACAGCGACGCCTGTTGAGTTGATGTTTTAAGAGCTTTAATGGACTGACAAGCTGGAGACGAGAGCAGGGTCTCTGTTGCTCTCTCTCTCTATATATATATATAAAAAATAGATGAACTCATTTTTATTTATACCTTGTGATTTGATGTGAGCAAATTAGATAAATATCTTAAGTGCGGTGACCTGTAGAAATGTGTTTTTCTCTTTAAATGAGTGTCAGTTTGACGCAGCGATGTGAGGCACAGGAACACAGTCTCTAGGGACTGAAAGCAAAGCTCGCAGCCGAAGTCTCGAGTGTCGATTGCCGCACGAGTTACACACAAACATGCATTTCGGAGTGTTTTTAAAAGCACTGTTATTATGCTGTCTGAAGCTTACACTCGCATCATTGCCGGCGTTGGAGACAGTGTAAGTGTGCATTTACAAGCAACGCTCTAAGAGAGCCATCGCTGGTGATTTAGTCTATCTTTAGTCTGTCTGTAGATAATGCTGCGCAGCTCTCCCGAGAGGCTGTTCGCTGCTCAGATTCCGTTGTGTCTTCTTTAAATTCAGGAATAACATCTTCAGTGCATTGGACTTCGGAAAGTCTTTTTCTTTCAAGATCACCCCCTGCTTCTAGCACATCACTACTCTTTGTATGTACATTTATATATAAAGATATATACAGTAGTGTTGTTTCCCCTTTATGTTCATACATTGTATATTCTGCATATAAATGGCCTTTTTTTTGGCTTTTGTGTTCAGTTTGGCCGTCCTGTGCACAGAGTAATGGTAACCAGTAGTTAAAGTCCTTGTATGTGCACACACATTGTGCCAATAAAAGCCAATTGTGATTCTGATTTACCATTAGCTGCTGTGCCCGCAGCCTTGTGTAGTCTAGTGGAGCCGCTTCAGTATTGACGACGGTATCGATCACGAGGGGACCACTCTCCGTTTCTGTTACAGTAGGTCTTGAATAATCTACCTCTCCTTCAATATTCTGACACAAACAATAAATGGCTCCAATTTCAGATGTATCCATGGCCTCCCAAGCACAGAATTTAAACTGTTAATTAATATTTGAGCCACGACACTTGAATTTTTCCGTTGTAGACCGCACAGATACCGGAGAGTTTGAGTAAGGGTTAACCTTTAACTTACATCTGACCTTTAATTTATAGAAGTCACAATTCAGACACAGACAGCTAAAGTATTTTTTTAAGTATAATATAAAAAATTGAGGGCAAGATACGATATTCATTATAATAGTAGACAGAACTGCAAAGTAAAAGTTTGTTTTGTTATAAAATGATGTATACTTCACAATAAAAAACACATGTATGATGCCAAATGGAAAGGGAACTTGGCTTGTAACTGGAGGGTTTGCCGGTTCAAGTCCCCACCAGGTCAAAAAAAAGTGCTGGGGTACCCCTGAGCAAGGTACACAACCCCCATTGCTCCCCGGGCGCTACTCAGTGTGGCAGCCCACAAGGATGGGTCAAATGCAGAGAAATAATTTCCCTAAGGGGACTAATAAAAGTATAAGATTTAAATTTAGATTTAAAAACTGAGAAATAATCGAAAACTTGGCAAATAATGACGAGTAATTACCGTAATTAAATGTTTTGTGTAATACATTTAATAAAGCAATGATTACAACCAAATGTCTTATTACTATTATAATAATAATATTGCTAGCAAATACATATAATCTTATAATCTGTATTCCATCACCTCAGTGGCAGATGTGCCTCAGCGCAATGGTGGGCGGGCCGCATGTAATCGATTTGGAGGGCCACATGTGGCCCCCGGGCCACCAGTTTGACACATGTGCTCTGGGGCATCATTTGCTGTCAAGCCTCTCCTGTTCTGCCTCGGGGTTTGCTCTCATGTTGTGGCCTTCAGAGACTGTGTCACAGAGGTGATCACTGATAGCGCCTCGTGTATCGGTTATCCTCGCAGAGGAGTATTGGACTCTGGCTCTAATATGAAGCAATATCAATATTGTAGTTTGCTCGACATCTGCCTCGTATGGGAGTTAACTGGATATAGGATACTCTGATGATTGCCTTCTCCCTCAGAGACTCGCAAACTGAGTTACATTTTAATATTCCATGACTTACAGTATCTAAATTAAATGAAGGCGTCGACTCCAGCAAAAACTGACACGGTGAAACAGATCTGGACGAGTCGTTGTGGGAAATGAGAGTCGTGCTCTGTGGGCTCTGTTGTTATATGTGTATAAGAGGAATGGAATTATCCCGACACTATGCTGTACAAGTGTAGTGACATCTGGTTGGCTGTAGCGCGTAGCACTCGATCATTTTCGTTATTAATGCATTGGCTATAATGATGCCATAATCGCTGCCTTGGATGTTTGCTCACATTTGGTAATCTGGCCAGACGCCGTTTGTTTGCGCTCCCATAATCCCTGGACAACAAGCTGCTGCTGCTGCTGCTGCTGCCGATTGTAATCGGACTTTAATTGTGACATGGATGTCATTCTGAAAGAAGAGCCGAGGTTAAGCGGAGAAGAGTTTACAGCTCAGGAGCGTAATTGAAACACAACGCAAGCGGAATCAAATACACAACTGCATCGAGACGAGTCAGATGAAATGGTGATCAGTGTCTTCTCGCGAGGCATCGAGAAGACAACAGGGTTACATAAATGTCCTAATGGTCACCACACGGAGACCATCTCAAATGTATCGCCCTCTTCTGTCTCAGAGTGACTGTTCTCCGACCGCTTTCCACGACTGGCTACAGAGTTCTTCTTGCCAAATGCACACACACACACACACACACACACACACACACTTTCACTGCAGCCTGGCTTGAGGTCTCAGAGACAGGAGGCGTGTGATGATGGATGTGCTGTATCTACTTTCTCCAGACAGCTGGTCTGCAGAGTGGACATAGGAGCAGCGAAGGCCATCGGTCATTTCACACTTTAGCCCCTGTTTTACACACACACACACACACACACACACACACACACACACACGCGCACACACACACACACACACACACACACACACACACACACACACACACACACACACACACACACACACACACACACAAGCCTTACACAAAAATCTGTATACACAGACGTATGACTTCTCAGGAGGAGTAAGAGCACGTCCCCATGATATAAATTGTTCCAATTTAAGATAAAACTTGTTTTAAAGTCTGTTTAAATGTAGGTTTGGATTAATCACGTAGCTGCTGTAGTCTACAGTGATTTAAAGAACAATAGAAAAAGGTTTAATCTAATGTCCTGTGTGTGCGCGTGTGTGCGTGCACGCGTGTGTGTATCCTGGCTGCTGTCCCTTAACATGGTTCCTCTGGTGGACGACTCTGGGCCCTCATTCTCCCTTCCCATCTGCCCTAGCACTGCCTTTGTGTCCCACAGCTTGCCATACTGACAGGCGGAGTTGCCAAGGTGATGGATGACTGTGCGCTTAGTTTCGGTGTCAGAGTCCTGCACCTCTGCTACCTGCCATGTGGGTCCCTGTCAAAGACTTCCTGTTGGGTCAGCTACAAACCCCCTCCCCCCCACCACCACCCTTTCCTTTATCCAGCATCCTCATCCTGCAGCTCTCTCTCCTCCTTTATTCAACACTCTTTTGGGACTCATTTTTTGAAAAGTCGGTGCACACTTAAATTCTCCAGAAATAGGTTTTTCAGTGAGCAACGGAACTTAAAGGAGAGGACAATAATTATGCCACTGAAACCGAGTCTGCAACAACAAAGTCTATTTAGAGTTCACACACAAAGCATGTTGATGAAGTCACCACTCCCTTTCCTGCCAAGAAATTGTGCACAGCGGTGTGTGTAAACCCTGTGATTGTCTGTGTGTGTTGGCCGGAGCGCGCCGTCGTTTGTCAACGCGTGGTCCGCGTGCTCGTTCTACAGCGAGCTTCCTTAAGAGGTGACCTCGGTCTTGTGCCGTGCATTTTAAACACTAGGCCTGGACACTCACAAGCTTTGGCTATGAATGTAATGAACCAATTAAGCTTGTTCTTTATTAGAGACCAGCAGCAGCAGCAGCCATGCATCTCTGCTACCAGGGACTAGTTAGTGTGTTCTAATGAGCATTTTGCTTCCAACCAGAAACCCTGTCAAGTGTTATTAATAAAGAAGCTACTTGTGCAGACCTTTCACTCTTAAGCACATAACAGAGTGGGGTTTATTTATCGGCAAGAGTCCTGATCCTGTGCATACAAGGTCAAAGAGGGTCACGTTTATTATACTTCTCACAAGTGTAGCCCTACCTACATTTTCCCAAAGCATTGCACTAGGAAGAGCAATGAAAGGAACATGGAAAAGCTCTTTATTGTCATTATACAACCAAAATTGCACAATGACATTACGAGGTCAGATAAACAGTAGAATATATTCAGGATTCACTTGTCCAGCCAAAGCCAGTCCCCAGCTGACACAGGGTCAATTGTGGGACATGGTACTTCCCTATAAAACTGAAGCTAATTGTAGTGACTTCGATGTGTCTGAAAGCAAACAATCTCACACACTTCCGCTCATCCAAGTGATTACAAATAGGATAATCACGTTTAATGCACCCATTGGAAGACGGAATAACCGAGCGTATGACAGTTATATGATGTACAGTGTGTGTGTTTATTGGGAGGCTTTCTGTCTTCGGAGTAACGCAGATGCTCAAATGAAAGGTTTCACAGTACATTGAATTTCAGACATGATTTACAACGGCTAAAGAGATTTTTTTTTTTTCTTTACTTTGAAATAATAGATTAACAACTTTACATACGGTACTGTATAGTGATTTTCCTATAACATTTGTGTTTAAATAAGTCATAGAACGGGATTGCTTCATGGTAAGATTTTATATAAATATTATATATATATATATTTAAATATTTTGAACGGTGGAGTCATTATGAAAGAATAAAAAGAATAGGTTGCAGTCTGGTTAAAAAAACCTTACAATGCCGTTCCTGTTTGATGTGAAACCCCTCTCTCGCCGCGCGTGCATCATGGCGAGAGTGTTCCAGCTGTCTGGAAATCCCGCATAACAGCAAGTCAAGACCTCAGCTTATCTCAGAAGCACCGCCGTGTGTAAATCACCTGGGACTCTTTACAGTCTGAAATGTGACTGCTGCCTCTATCTCTCTCTCTCTCCTCCCCCCCCTCCCCCCCCGGCATCCTTCCACAACGGAAGGATGAGTGATGCCGTCTTTGCCTTGTCTTTGACTGGCAGTATAAACACACTTACCACAACAGCAATTCCGGGAGACAAACTACAAGCAACGACAGACACACACACACACACACACACTCACACCCGCGCATGCACACCACAACCGTGACAGTGTATAGTGACAGAGTGAAAGCTGTGACAGTGTTTGCAGAGGCAGGTGTGTGTGAGCCCAGTGATGATCACAGAGTTAGGTGGCAGAAATACAAATGGGATGCTGTGAGAGGAGAAGAAGAAGAATGGTGAAAGCACAGGAGCAGCTAGCGGGAACTTTGAGAGGGTGACTGAAAGGTTGACTCCGTCTAAAGGTTGCATGTTAGCGCGTTGCCGTCGTGTGAGTGCATTGGTGATTGTGCGAGAGATCTATCCGTGGTATTTGGAGCACGGACAGGTATTACGTTAGAAGACCCAGAAAGAAGAAGACACCAAATTAGCACTAAAGAAACCTTTTAAGCCTCGTCCTGCTCTCTGCAGCCTTTAATTAACACAAGAAGAGACAAAGAAGGGAAAGAGGCGTTGATGCATCGGGTAAACTGAGACGGAGGAGCTGGTGCAAGCGAAGGGGAAATTTGCACATGAGCAGCATAGGATGGCAGAAAAGAAACAAGGGATGTGGCACAAACGTGGAGAGATAAAGAGAGACTGACGGGACTAAAGGGGAGATGACAGAAATGTACACAGCGTTAGACTGATATTGTCATTCTGTGCAGCAGCCTTGCTCCAGCGTGCCGATTATGAGAGCATCATTTGAGAGCGACGAGCTCACTCCAGGAGTACAGCATGCCAAACACACTCCCAGCCGCCCCTCTTCTTCTTCTCCGCGCTCTCACACAAGAGCCATGTGATGAAGACTGAATGATTTAGGGGAGAAAATGAAGGGGAACGTGTAAGATTAGCAGAAAAGAAGAGTGCGAAAAGACACGTGAAATGACATGTAATGAAAAGGAAAGCGAGAGAGGGATGAGGAAAGAGTGGCGAGGAGGTGTGGACAATGTAGGTTCAACGCGGCTGCAATTAAGGGAACGATTTTGTGCCAGCGGAATATGCTAATTCCTCCTTTGTGTGAGCAGTTGATTGGCCGTTGCACTGCACACCGGTGGCGGCGGGGCGGCGTGCACACAGTGGGCTCGGATTGCCTCGCCACGGCGTCCCTCACAGGCCTCGTGTCGCTGCACCGTCACATCGGCAGCGTTTGAGAGGAAAAGGACACATTTGTGTCAGCTGTCTCTCGCCATGTCGGCGCATGTGCACATCCAAGGCACGAAGGGGAGAGGGTTGCAGCTCAATTAGCAAGCTCCAGAGACGGGAACCAGAACAAAGATACTCATTAATAGTCATGTATGACCTTTATATATACGAGCTGAGCCTCAAACCACCGTAGACTGGGTGTAATTTTGGACCTGAGGGATTTTGGGAATATTGAAGCAGTTTCAGGCTCCATGAGTTGAAACTGCAGTCAGGCTACGACGTACGATTTCCGCTGCAGCTTGGTGCGATTAAATCAAGTAAGATCTAAGTATGTGGAGTTAAACAGAGACATTTAAAAAGGCTTTTTCTTTCTGCATGTGCTTCAACCTGATTGTGTATTCTTCACTTTTACACGCTAATCATGTATCTTCTGTTGGAGTCGGCTGAGTAGGTTTATGTCCTCTGTGATTCATGGGATGCAGTGTCGCTGACACATGTGTTGTCATTCAGCAGATTGCATGTAATTTGTCCGTCCTTTGAGAATAATCAAGTGCCACGAGGCAGCGTCACCCCTGTCAGCTGAGTGCGACACCAGTAAATATGGTATTACAGAATGCACTTGAATAAGAAAAGTAACTTTCTCTCACTGATGCGGCTCATCTGAACATGTGCTGTTATAAAAGGGTTAAACATGCGTAACAGTCTAACAGATTCCACAAGATCGTACGACTGAAAAGAAAACAACATTCAATCTTTTCGAGAATTAAGTCCTAATATTACGAGAATAAAGGCATTATTAATCGAGCAAAGACGATGAGATGCAACCTGCGACGAGACGAGAAACACAGAGCTTTTTGAGAGGTTGTATTTTGGATTGGGCTTCTCAAATAAGGAAATATTTAATCTTTTTGTTTGGAAGAAAGAATCACACAGACTAGGAGGAAACTTTCTCTTTTGTGGAGGAGGAAATGGTTGGTAGACTACAAGGCTACTGCTGGTTACATCTGCGTGCTGTTCAAAGAGGTTTTGTCATTTCTCAAGAAAGTTGAATCATTTGATTGATTTTTGAAAAAATCAAAATGTTTGGATCCAGTATTATGACTTTATTCTCATAATATTGCGACTTTATTGTTGTAATAAAACAACTTTATTCTCATAATATTACGACTTTATTGTTGTAATATAACGACTTTATTCTCAAAATATTGCGACTTTATTCTTATATTATGACTTTATTCTTATAATATTACGACTTTATTCTCATAATATTGTGTCTTTATTCTCATAATATTACCACTTTATTCTTAGAATATTACCACTTTATTCTTAGAATATTACCACTTTATTGTTATATTACGACTTTATTATTACAATATTACGACTTTATTCTCATAATATCACAACTTTATTTTTAGAATATTACGTCTTTATTCTGGAAAGATTAGTTTCCAGAATAAATACTCCAAATACTCCGCTGTAGTCTCACATCACTTATGCAGTTTCTCTGTCAGCAGCACTTTCTCACTGTGAATCTCCTGCTGTTCCTGCTCCGTTGTATTCAGGTCCGGTGACTGCGGAGGCCATTGAAGTACGCTGAGCTCGTGTTCATGTTAATGAAAGCAATTGTAGATGACTTTTGCTTTGTGACATAGTACATTAACATACTGGAAGTAGCCATTATGAGGTGGGTAAATTGTGGCCATAAAGTTAAACGCATGTTCAGCGACCATACTCGAACAGGCTGGTTAATGGGAGTAAAGGGCTCAAAGTGTACCAGGAGAACTATATCATTGCACTGTTACCACCCGCCTGGGCACAACACATGGTTGTTGACACCAAATTCTGACCCTACCATCGACAGCCTGAGTGGAAATCCAGGCTACATTTTTCCAGTTTTGGATTATCTATTCCAATTTAGATGAGCTTTTTTCTGGTTGATAGGACTGGAATCTGACATGGTCTTCTACTGTCCACCTCCATTCTGAGACGCTGAATATCTGCATTACTGTCATCGTTCTGTCGGCTCCATGCAGTCTAATTATTCTCCTGTGGATGGTTTTGTGCTTTTAAGTGACTCACACCAGCCTGCCTGGCACCACGTCACCAATCACATCACAGTCTAAACCTTTGGTTTAAAATACTGTGAACTAGTTTTTTTGTTTTTTTTCTGCGTTGCTTTTGTTGTTTTTTTTAAGAAACAAAATAAATCCCAACTCGTTTATATCGGTAAAGGTTGACCAAATATCAAAAACGCCTCTCTGAATCAGCACCTTTTTTGGGGGAGGGGAAACAGCAGCACATAGAAATTATAAATTGTAACCTTTATCCGTCATATACACCACATAATGTTGTAAAACTGCTGTTTTTCGTTTTTACCTTGTGTCTCGCAGGTTTGCTGCATAAACAGAAACGGCAGAAACAACAAACAGTGTTTGCGTCATCAGAATTTCAACTTTTGATTCATTTTTGCTGAAAAGCCTGCATATATTTATATATATATATAGTATATATGTATGTATATGTGTGTATATATATACATATATATGTAAAATTTGCATTTAAGAGTTATTTTTTTTCAACTGGAGAAGGCTACATTTAATGTAAGGTAATTATATATGTGTATATATATATATATATATATATACATAACATTTTTATTTTGGTCCCATGAATAAGAAAACGAAAAATGATTGAACAGTGTCTGTGGATGAACTAATCTGCTTACACAACATTTTTTTAGTTCGTCAACAAAGTCAAAACATAAAGTCAGATATTTGATTCTCTCTCTCTCTCCCTCTCTCCCTCCCCCCCGGTCTTTTTTGACTGATGATGTCAAGAACAGTTGGGTGGAGCTACAGTCTCCATCACCATCTGGTCCCCAGAAGAAGCAGACATAGCAGTGCTCTCACGATGCACGCCCACTCACCAGCCCACACACACACTTGTGTCTTTAATCCATGGCAGACAAGCCAGGATCCTGCAGTAGCACCTCTGTGGGACACACACACACACACACACACACACACACACACACACACACACACACACAGGCATGCATGCTCGCTCCAACACACATGCTGACACCAATAGGAGCATTCGCAAGAACACATACAGCGACATGCTGACTTTACCACCCACATTTTCTGCAAGGTGCAGTCCATCTGCTCACTCCTCTCTCCGCGGATTTAGACGGGAGAGTCCAATATGGGGATATATCTCTTACCAGCTCGGTGTGTATTACAGTCCTAGTACTGTACGTGCACGTGTCCTAGGTACAAATAAAAACCAAGGGATTCTGGCTGAGTAGTCAGCCTTGTGGCACTTGTTTTAAATGTATCGTATACGTCTGTATGTACAGATTTATACGTATATACACTTTCTTGGATAAGCATACGTGTACATTGATGCTCCATGTACTTTTTGTAACTTGTTCCGCATGATGCACTTTGTTTCAAATTGTCATACACTACTTTTATATAGCTAATGATTGTTTCTGGAGTGTTACCGACAAAGGTCAAAGGTCACAGGTCACTCCTCCATTTGCCTGATGACTGTTTGAGCACCTTAGACAAGAGCTTTTTGTTGTTCTTGGTCAGCATAGCACGTGGAAGGTTTTAGGTCCAGGTAGTAAAACAATCTGTAGATCAGTTCTATAAATCATCACAAAGGAGCGAGCGGGCTAGAAAAAGTGAAAACCGATGTTCAGTGGAAACAGACGAGTGCCGGCTGAGGTCCGTACAATGCTTCGAGGTATGTCGGAGAACATACAGAGACCTGTGAATAATATACTCTTCCACCGTGGACTGGATCACCCTGGTGTAAACATCACTGACGCACAGAATATCACTTCAGAAAAGTTGGTTGAAGGATTGTCACACGCGCAGATGCTCAAGGACGTGTGCGCGCGTTGTTCGCAGGCAACGAAAAATAAATTCCCAGAGCAATTTAATTGTAACACTCAAACCGGAGTGAAGCGAGTGAAAGCGTACTATAGAGAGGACGAGCCTATGGTACGGAGCCTTGAGTGCTCAGGTCGGCTTGCTGCAGCTTAAAACATCACTGATGGCTGTTTCACCCTCTGACTCACTAAATTAACTCCAAATCCATTTACCAGCGTTGCAGCTTAAGCCCTCCAGTTTGGTCTTGGTCTTCAGCGGTTTCTTCTAATTGAGTTTCTAGTAATTACCACAAGGATAATGCATTGTAAGTGCCTTCTAAATCAGGGGCTAAAGATTTTGTTTCAGACTACAAGTGCACACAGTGATCTTATGTATCAGGATGTAAGAGAACACTTTGGGAAAAACAACACAGATCCATCACAGACTTCTGTGACAAGCAGCTCAAACTCCGGGGAGAGAATAGTTTTTCACCACACACACACACAGTGTTTGCACAGCATTCATAGGAAGGACCTAAAACCAAGTTGTAACCCTCATGAATGGGAGAACCAGCCAAAATGTCCTCACTTTCCCTAAAATATCCTCATTCCGTATGGTTTATTGTTTTTGGTCCTCACAAAGATACCCATACAAGAACACACACGTAGTTATTCTTCTTAGGACACGGCATTGACTTCTGTTTATTTGGTAGCGTTAAAAAAAAACTAACCTTACCCACAACCATTTAAGGCCTAACTTTAACCTAAACACAATTCAAATCTTCAAAGGGTTCTAGCCTGGTCCTGACAAGGTTAGCGTTCACGCCAGAAAAGGTCCTACAAAGGCATCAAATACAAGCACACACACACACACACTCTTCCCCACCTCCCGCTTAATCCATGACTTTAATTCCAGACGCTGAGCAGAGGTAACCTGGCTGACACGTCTCGCAGGACCCTTTGATCTGAGCTGGCAAATTTGACAATGAGTGGGCTGACGCCGGCTGGATAAATACACGTGAAGCAGAACAAATTAACTAGTTATCTCGTGTTGCCCGTTTCTTGACATTGCTAGAACTCTGAAGATGTTGGAAAATAGATGTTTTTTTTTTTTTTATCGCCTTAAACTCTGCAGCGGTGGTCAGAAAAGAGGAAATAACAGTAAACACGCTTGCTCACTTTGCCTCCTTGAAGTTGCCCGGGACCTTCCTCTCTCTCTGAAGATCCCTTTAATTAGGCTTTAATTGCCTTATTAGTACTTCTTATCCATGGAGGAGGGTAAGGCAGAGAAAGAGGATGAACATGAATGGAGAGGAAGAAAGATAACGTTAATAAACAAGGTTTGGGTAGAAGGAGGGCAGATATCTGCACGCTGCAGATACATGCAGAAGGTTAGCGCAGGTGAACGCGAGGACGTCTCCGGTGGAGGACGAGTTGTCGGATGATATGAAACACGAGTATGTGATGGGAGACAGATACATGACTACTCCTGAAAGAACATGCTCCGTGGAGCGCCCAGGCAATTGACCCTTCACCCAGACCTCAGTCCAGCATGGGAGAGATAGTTGAGAGGCGGGGCCATGAGGCCACGAGGAATGATGAATGAGGGAGATATCGGGACAAAATGGAGACGGCGAATGTTCTTCAGAGGACACTCAGGCGCACACTCGGTCTCTCAAGTGTCCGTCCCCGCTGCAGCTGAAGTGACTGTGGCAATCGAGTCAAAGTGGCGCATGATCCAGGCGATTAATACTATGGCGAATTGTCTCATTTGCCTCCGAGCGACTCATGATGTAAACATTTGGCTTCTTGATTTCATGCAGCTCACACCTGCTCTTTAACATTCACGCCGGGGCCCCGGGGTCGCCGGCTGTAATTTCATTTTCAATTTGAGGTTTGTTGACAAGGATCTCGTGAACATCACAGCTTTCATTAAAGGGTCCGTTGCTCGTGGTGCACTTTTTTTTCCGTCTCTCTGAAGTGTAAAAAAAAACACTTCAAAAAGACACGAAACTTGACGGAGTTGAAACCCGACGAACACAACGCAGGAATAAAACCAACATCTGTTTTACAGGCCCAACAAAACTAATGACTGGCATTTTTTTTATATATATATATATATATATGTATATATATATATCTTCTGCTCCAGGCTTTACCAATCCATCTGTTGCTATATCAAACCCTAACCCAGTGAAGTGATACTATAAAAGGATGCCAGTGGGAGTGAAGCTTCCACATAGGCACATCTGCAGAGGCAAATACAGCGAGTTACCTTTTCCACTGTAGAGTCTCCTCTTCATCTGCCGCCCACTGCACACACTCACACATGCACACAGGTTCAGACTTCACAGCTGCAGCCTGGGAAAGAGAGCAATTGTTTGCTTTGCTGTTGATTTGGGTGGATCTTCGCCGCAAAGTATTCCCCCAAGTGCATGTAAATGTGTGCACCGGCACGTGTGTGTGTGTGTGTGTGTGTGTTTGCACCTGCGCGTGTTTGTGGACGTGGCGCGAGTGTGCGCGCGGATCAATCCATCAGGGAAACGGGAGGAGTGTTTCCTCCTTCCCTGCGTGTCGTTCCCCAGCCTCATTAGAACCCATTCAGTCAATCAAGCATGAATCCCTAACACAATAACATGCAAAGTGCTTTGTCTGGGTGTAATTGGCCTTGCCAGAGCTGTTTTTCTCAAACGGTTAGCTTCAATCGCCTCTCTCAGGCCGCGGCCAAGAGCCCCTGTCCAAGAAATGCAGCTGGCTGGAGGAGGACGGAGAGATGAATTAGACCAAATGAGCAGGAAAAGAGGTAAAGATAATAAAGGGAAGATTTTAAACGGCAAAATGGGAGGTTGGAGATGGATAAGCCTCCTCTTAGGGTTCATTTTTAGAAATGTTTATGTTGTGTTTACTAAGTAACTTTGGCTATTTTTCACTACATTTCTCCCCTGTGTTTTCTGTGTGTGTGTGTGTGTGTGTGTACAAACCTATCTTTGTGAGGACATTTTGGCTGGTCCACACACCTTTTAATGGGCTTTTTTTGAGGATTAAGACCTGGTTTTAGGGTTAGGGTTAGAATTAGGTTAGGGTTAGGCACTTAGGTCCCTAGGTGAAGGGTTTGGGAATGCGTTAATGTCTGAGTGTCCACACAAAGAGTGTGTGTGTGTGTGTGTGTGTGTGTGTGTGTGTGTGTGTGTGTGTGTGTGTGTGTGTGTGTGTGTGTGTGTGTGTGTGCACATCAGCACTGTGTGCACTCATCCAGAACTCCTGTCTGTCACAATCACACATGTTCCCCATTACTATGACAAACCAGTTGACATCACACACACACACACACACACACCACAAATAACCGCACCCATGCATGCAAACAGAAAAGGGTGATGAGAGACGGATAACACAGAGGAGGAGAGAGAGAGAGAGCGTTCGTTATGATGGCTGACACGGCTGACTGACACTTTCCTCCGGAAACAACCCCACAGCCAATAAAGTGAATGTGTGCAGTGACAGTGTTGATTAAGCAGACAGTCGGCGTACAGCGTGTGCATTGTTACACCGTAATGGGTTCACTGATGCAGGGGAAACGCAGTCATTGAGAGTGAGAGTGTGAGTGTGTGAGAGAGAGAGAGAGAGAGAGAGAGAGAGGGAGGATAGCTGCATGTTTGTTTACATTTGGATAGAGTCATGTGATCACATGAATCAAAGACATGCAGCTGATTTCCAGCCGGGCCAGAACGACGACCTCTGACGTGATCATAAGCAGTCAAGTGCTGCCATCTAGTGCCACAAAAAGAGCCTGTCCTCACAAAAACGTGCAGCAGTGAATGATTCACTTAAGATGTCGTTGTTGTTGTTGTTTTTTTAAAGGCAGCTTGAATCAACAAACCCCACCGCGCTCCCCATGCGTCCTCCCCCCCCCCTCCCACCTCTCAGCTGCCCCTCGTGTCAATACCTCCGTTTGTTCCGGCAACACCTCGCCCGTGTTTCGCTTGTCTTTTTCGGGGCTCGAAGCAGAGAATTACATGATCCATCCTGTGCTGTTGTTAATGCCGTGAATCAAAAAGGCCTAATTAAATTGCCTAATTGGTTTCCTTGGGAAGGGTAAAAACAGATTTAAATTGATTACTGGTAATGGCCTTTTGTGGAACCACATTGGCTTCTGCTGTTTGAGGAGGATTTAGCAAAACCAATTAATTTTCCTCCCTCCGTCTCCCTGTGTCTCTGTCTGGGAGATTTTTCATCATGTGGTTTTCCCACTGTCTAATGCCCTCTTCCATAATCCCAGAATGCATTTCTGAATAGATATAATGTGGATAATAAAACATAATTTATCACGATTGTGGCCTAATTTGGCTAAATACTGTCTTCCTGATAAAGTGAGGGATGTTAAACATCTTGTCTCACTTAATCTCTTCCTGTTCAGTTGACCATGTTTGGTCACATGCTGCAGTTTTAATAATAATTTACTACTTTCATGAGCATGAGTGTTCAGTTGAGCTGTAAAATAAATGACCTTTGTCACTAAGATTGGAAGAAACCTGGATGCCACGATTGAATTACATTCCCTGGAAAAACCATGTTAGAGCCTCAACTTTGGGTGACATTAATCCTCAACCTCAATAAGTGTGTTTTACATACAGTGTCTGTGAGTGGGAGCAAAGCAGTATTTGAACTAAATATAAATGTGTATATCACAGTATAATAAGTATAGGGCATGAAAATGATGAAACAAACCTTATAGAGTGAAGTTATTAAGAATTAAAGCACATGGAGGTCAAATGATCTTTTTCAAATAAACGTTTAATACGTAAAGGGCAAAGCAGGGAAACCGAAATATGGGCTTAAGATTTAGAAAATGGTGTTGTTTTAAACGATAACGCCATTATCTAAAACAAATTAAATACATAAACGGATGAACAAACATCTGGTTTACAAGTGAAGTGTTTTTAAATTGACCATAGATGTGAGAGTGAATGGTTGTTTGTCTCTACTGTCCAGGCTGTCCCCCCCGCGACCCTCCTGTGGAGGATAAAGTGGTCGAAAATGGATGGATGGATATTTCTTTCATCTCTCCTCTTCTGCAGCGTCATTGTCACAGTTTATATGGAAACGGATTATCAGGGCTCGTGTGGATCAAGTGTCATGTGCGATGGGGAGACGTGACGCAGGGATGTTCTTGAGAGCAAAAGACAGTCTGTAAAACATATTGACAGTAACGGAGATCAGAATACATACAGTCGGGCCGAGATGGTTCTCTAAAATCCATACCACATCAGACGAGGCCTTTCCACCGCAGACGTGTATCATTTCAGTCGTTCTTCTCCTTCTGCCATTAGGTTTCACTTTATATTCATATTTCCTGCCAGATCTCCTTTAACTTTCACCTCGTCTTCGCCTGTGTCTCCACCTGCGTACGAGGAATCTGAGATAACCTTTCACAAACCGCAGCACTAAAGAAAATAAACCTCTATCCAGGAAGATAAAAGTGTCATCCAATCCAACAAAAACTCCAAAGACAGCAGCAAGCACTGAAGAGCTAATAATCCATTTCCAAAATGAATTTTCCACTTCTGAAGCTTCCATTTTTTTGTATGTTGAAGGCCAACTAAGGTTTTTTTTTTAAAATCATAAACACAGTTGTTTTCAGTGAATCCATTTATGTTCGGCATCAAAGCCAGACATGACATAAAGAAGCTTTGAGAAGTGAAGAATGAAATTGCTTTTTCCAAAAAATATGGGCCCTGTAAAGTTCTCACCCGTCACACAAATTTAAGAAACCGCATAGAAAGTCTGTGCGACATGAAAAGCACTTTATGTGTCATCATTTCCGTGTGCTTATGTGTCGGTGAGTCAAAGTTAGGATTCATTCTAGTGGATGAGTGGTACTTGTGCAGAAGTCACGGTTTCTTCTATTTGTTTTCACAACAAAATGGGGGGGGGGGGGGGAATAATTTAATCTGATTACCGATAGGTTGTGCTGACCAGGGCCGGCCCGAGGCGTAAGCGAACTAAGCGGCCACCAGGGGGCCCCAAATGGAGTGTGTTTTTTTGGTTTGTTTTTTTAAACATTTTAAATGTGACATAAGTGAATGAATGAATTTTATTATTTTTCAATTTAACTTCAGAAAAACCACACTTTGTGCTTCACTTTGAATATGAACGTTTAAAATAAATCTGTGCCCAAGAGGTCAAGGGGCCCTGAAGCCCAAGCCCCAAATCAAATTCTGCTTAGGGGCCCCCTAAAGGCTCGGGCCGGCACTGGTGCTGACAAACAGAGGACTCCTCTAAAGTCACACCTCACAAGTATGTCATTCATTTGCATTTTAAGCTCCGCCTCACAATGCATCACACACTCTCTGGGCTATATTTGTCTGTAGAAACCTGGCAGGTCAAGCTATATGATTTATATTCCATCACTTTTAAAAGTGCTGTGTCGACATTCCATCCTCCGTCCACGAAGCGTCTTGAACTTGAACTTCATTTATAAATGAACAATTCAAAATAAACAGAATCACAAACACTGCAATCTTATCTTATCTTGTTTATTTACAGCCATCATGCAAACGCTTTCAAATAAAAGAGCACCAGATACTCTCATAGTTAGTCCCAACCAACGTCCAAGGAACAACAACAACAACAACATTATTTTGTTCCATAACTCCGTTCCCTTTGTGAAATTAAAGTCAATTTTGCGTCATTATGTGTCACTTTCCTCCTCATCGACGAGGGAAAATCCTGGACCTGGAAATCCAATAAACATAAACAACAGCCAGTGAATGGACAATAAAGGCCGACATCTGCACACACACACACACACACACTCAAATTTAAAAAGATTGGAAAGATTGTGGATTTTCTTCTCACCTTCTCAGACCAGGGGGTAGCTGGCTGCAGTTGCGATGCCACACTGGTTGTTTCTGTTCCGGGTCATCATGATGTATCCCTTGGTTCCCCAGCCTGTGCCCCAGCTACAGAAACACATCATGCATCATGTTTACCCAGAACAATACAAGGAGAGCAACTGTGTAATATTGGCGTCCACAGGTGTGGTGGACATGTGTGATATGACTCAAACAGCAAACTGGAGAACACTGTGGATCCTGTGGTTTGAAAATATACTGAATGTCCACCAGAGGGCGACTTTGTAAATAGGGGCTTGGTTGCAGGTGAAGTCGGTGAGGCTTCAAAACAGGACTTAAGATTATTATGGGTCACAATGGAGGAGTGTTTCAGATTGGCACAGATTGTGTAATTTTTCCAGAAAAAAGCTCTGCTACCTTGCAATGAAATGACCAATGTGATGTGTTTTTGTTTTGTTTTGTTTGCTGCAAGAAGCTGACAACATCCTGGCTGAGCTCAATTTGTATATAAAATGTCTTAAATGACTGTCGGCAGGAGAGCAGCCTGTTCTTACCTGTTCTTGATAAGCCAGTAGTCGTGTCCACCTTCGCTGCCGTAACCCACAGCCAGTACACCGTGGTCCAATTCTGTGCTGCTGCACTCAGGCTCAAAATACACTCCTAAAAACACACACACACACACACACAGAGGCATAAAATGATATCTAGAGCTCCAACTAACGATTCTTTTCATAATCGATTCATCTGTCGATTATTTTCTCGATTAATCGTTTGGTCCATAAAATATCAGAAAAAAACTTAAAAAATGTTGAACGGTGGTCGTCAAACCTGGAAATGATGTTGTTCTCATATGTCTTGTTGTTATAGAAAATGCTCACATTTAAGAAGCTTAAACAATCGGAAATCTTTTCTTTTTAATCATGAGGAAAAAGCTTTGAACCAAATGAATCGATTATCAAAATAGTTGTCGATTCATTTAATAATCGCTTCATCGATTAATTGTTTCAGCTCTAATGATGTCACACATTGTGTCCTGTGCTTGGTTAAGAACAGTATTACAGCAAAGAATTGCTCACCTGATTCATAAAGCTGGAAGGACGCATGGCCAGCATCGATGCCCACAGACACGGGTCCAATGGTGGCCACAGCCTCTTTCAGGGATTCCTCGTCGCCCTGTTTCACGTCGACGTAGCCCGTGCATGTTGCACCGACGGTGGCAGGGTTGTATCGGCACTGTCCGTCCTAACACAGAGAGCTTTTTACTGTGTTGACACATCACGCTTATAAGTTATATGACCACAGATTGTACTGAATGTCTGTCAGGAGATAGTTGTGTCCACAAGATGGCAGTATTGTTTCTCTTGTTTACCTCGGCCTCATATGGGTAAGATTCCTCGGTGTCAATGCCACCATTTGCTTGAATGTATCTGAAGGCCTGGTCCATTAATCCTCCCATGCATCCCATGTTGCCGTAGTCACCAGAGCAGTCGACCAGCTGCTGCTCGCTCAGGGACACCAGTTTCCCAGTCTTCCTAAAAGTCTGACCCTCCAGGGAGCCGGTCTGAAAATTGACACGTGTGAATTTGTAAGAAACAGTCTCAGACATGTTGTGTAAAAGGGGGAGAGCTTTACGTACTGTACTGAAGGCCCAGCAGGAGCCGCACTGTTTCTGATCTTTCACATCGGTTACATATCCCTTGTCCCTCCAGTCCACGGCGGCTGGCAGGTCATTGCCTTCAGGCAGCCGGAGGAAGGCAGAGCCGGTGCGAGGCTTAGAGGCGTTGAAGGTGCCCAGGCAGCCCTGGGAAATCAGGTGTCTGTACTCCTCATTTTCCTAGTGAGGCGGGACAACATGAATTTAGTATACAAATAGTCAAAGGAAACATTAAAAGAAACTTTATTATTTTCTCGTGCGCATACCATATCAGCGAAGAAGGTCATGCCAAGGCGGTAGGATTTGATTCCCTGGTCAGCCAGGATGTTGTGCACGAGCACCAGTCTGCGGTTGTTGAGCCAGGTTTGCCTGCGGTGAGCCTCCTCTGATGGAGAGCCGTAGGACCGTCCTGTCAATCACACAATCGGGCAAATCAAATACTAATCCAATTTGACAAAGAAAACATGAGGCGAAAAAACGTCTAATCTCCAAGGTTCTGACATGACTTTTTAAACCTCCTGATGTTACCACGACTCTCAGGTCTCACAGAACAACCGCACGACTTCTACTGCACTAGACAGTGTCTACACAGCCGTACCGAACTTGAGCTTCCAGGCGTGGAACTCCAGATCTTCCAGGGAGATGGCGGCACAGCTTGCCACAGCCAGAACGGCAGCGGCGACCAACAGCAGCTTCATCCTGACTGAGGCGCAGCGAGCAGAAAAAAAGCAAGGAGAGCTGTAAGAAGTCGCAGGAAGCCACACTGAGCTCTTTCCACCTCAACTTTGTTTCACTTGTCACATATATACACAGTATGCAGTTTCAATGATCGCTGTCACCTCAAACCTTCAAACTCCCCTTCTCGTTTGTAGTAGTGCACCTTCCACACAGGAAGTCAGCACTTAGATTTGGTGTGTGCAGCTGCTTACCTGCTCTTTTCTTTAAATTGTGCAGTGAAGTTGGAGGTGTCCTGTACCTGATGCCAGGTCTGTGGCAGAGAGCTGCTCTTAAGTAGCTGCCTATGGTTATGACTTGCTGTATGTCCAGTCAGGTGGCTGCAAGTGGCTCATAAAGCCAGAGAGAGAGAAAACTGAGCGTGTCAGCAGCTCATGATGTGGGAGTACGAGAAAGATGCTGTACGGTAATGGTTGAAATAAGGAATGAGTAACGTGTTCTAAGAAATTTGCATGATGCCATTATTTTGGGAAACTTATGTATCAACCACAGGAGCAGAAGTTGTTTAGTGCTTCTGTGCTATGATGTCAAAAAGAAGGGATTTCTTTATTTGTGCTTCTTAAAAACTTTTTTAAAGAACAAAACAAATATACAGGAATGTGCGCTTTCACTTCTACTGTAAATATGCCACACTGAAAATATGTAAGATTGATGACGGCGTTTCTCAGAAACAGAGGTTGCACTGAACACCCACGAAGTGAAGGTGTGTTTGAAGTGTTTTTCCTAATGCTCATGTGTTGTTGGTATTTGTGTGTTGTGTTTTTCCCTCCTGTAGAAGACGACTTCACATCGGACTTGGTTCTTTTAGGAGGGAAATAGTAAATGTCAGTGACATTTAATTACACCTTTTCTTACATTTGATATTGTTTTTGATTCACGTTTTTTTTCCATTGACTGTGTTCCGTTCTGATTCACACATCCTGTGTAGATCTTGCCTGTTTCCATCCCATCTTTGATTGCCAGGATTATGTGTTGTACAGCATGAACACCGAAGAGCAAATCAAATAAACCCAAACAAACCAAAATAGAACTGACAAATGTTCATTTTCTAATTCATTTTTGCGATTAAATACGTTTCAATACCGACGATGAAGACACCTGTAAATGTGTCTTTGTGTGGCTGACGGTCACACGGCTGCATTTCGTCACACCTCAAAGTTTACAGACGTCATTGAACTCCTCACGGTGCCTTTCCTGCCATTTAAAACCACAAGAAATCCAATATATCCTAGAACTTTTCTCTTCCTATAGTCCCAAACCAAATCACATGAAGACCAGACACTATCGATGCCACAAAACACATGACGCACATGCAACACTGTTAGTAAAAGCCTTTTGTTTAGAAATACTGGCGTGTGGAGTTGGAAAAAAAATGATATTTATTTATTATTGGTCCAAACTCCTGAAAGTGCGCATTTGCACACACAGCGTTTGTGCTGTTCCTCGTGTGATAAACCGTTTACGACGACAGTCAAGTGACGAGCTCAACCCCATGACTCAAAACAACAGGACTTCACAGTTCATAGTTCATACATTAAAGTTTGTGTGTGTGAATGTGAGCATGTTTCAAGTGTGTGTGTGTTTTTGATTTCACAAAACAAAACAGAAATCACACTCTACCACTGACTGTCCATGTACTGCATCGGTGTACCACATGTTTTGGTTGCATGACATTCTTTTGCAAATGCCACCGTGATGCATTTGAAAATGATGACGCCTCAGTTTACTGCTTTATGTCACCAGTGCATAAAGGTTGACTGCAGTAAATTTGAAGGTGGAAAAACAATAAACCATTTACGAAAAAAAAAAACTGGGGAAGAATTTAAAGTTTTAGGTCAAACTCAATTCACATGAGAATGAGGATCAACATCGTTTATAACGTGACCTTTGACCGACAGTCACAGGACTCCTTGCCGGTGAGGTTGAAGTGTATTTTCTTGTTTTCGTGACACTCATGCCTTGCAGAATCAGCAGTTCTCAGGAAATGCCTGGTCATGTCAGAGAGAGACTGCAAAGAATCACTTCCCTGTACAGACGTTCCCACAACTCAAAACTATTTTTGATAGGAAATTAAACGCACTGTGTCCACGTTTATCATTTTATTTAAGTCCCCGGTTTCCAGTCGGTCACATGTGCGTCTCCAAAAACCCCGACTTGTTGGACACAATCACATCCGGTCCATTAGTCGCCGGCACACACACTTTTCTATTTATAGGCTTAAATCCTTATCATGTCTGACAACTGACATGCATTGACCGTAACGCTGCTCACATGTTCGACAAATTGATTCTATAAATATTTTCAGACTTAAACTGCACATTTCACAATCAATTAGTTTGATCCTTTACAACCTTATACCTTATTGTTGTGTTTTACATTAAATGAATATAGGCCGTTACAGGAAACCCCTGCTTAAAAAGTGATACCTTTTAAGCATCATTTACGCAGTTAAATACAACATTTATTTCATTTATTACTGTGAACTCACAGTACTGGCATAACTGAGGTTATAGTAAACGGAGGTTCATTTACAGCAATTTACAAAACAAAATTGTACAATAACCTACTGTGAAAGTAATGCAACTCCAGGAAGTTTATGCTGTGTGAACCTCTCTTCTTTTCTTTGCTGACATCTGCAGTGTCGCAAAGCCACCTTGAGAGGGCAGTATTTCACTGCTTATGCTGTATTCTCTCTCCAATTCTTCACCTGCAATTACTGCTAACAAGCAGAGCAGCAACTGTCATGACTAAATGTGTGAATCAATGCATTTTTCCTCATATGTACTCATATGTCCTGGGTGTGTAAATGACAATAGCCGTGGTTGCACACAATCTATAATAGGATGAACATCTAATATGGAAAGGAAACCCCTCAGGCCCAGTGACAATACTTGCTTAAAAAGGCACTAAGATGCTTGGCATGGGGAACCGAGAGGAACGCCGTCCCGCGTTAACTCGTCTAATTTCATGTACTATTCGTGTTTCCTCAGCTTAGAGCCAATCGACATAGTTGGCTGCTCTCTAGTGGGGGGGTCACACATAACGGCCGCTAAATTGTGACAGTGGCTCAGGCCCGGCATACTTTTGCACATAATCTGATTATCGGATCAATAACACAGCAACGTTTGGTGCATAGCTGGGATGACTTGACTCGCGTGCTCTCTGGTTGCACATTGCTGGCATTCACTACTCGTTCCCACTTTATAGGTGACAAAGTGTGAATGCGGGCCGGAATTCAAATGGGATGGCCCTTCAAATGAGAGCAGTGACGTTCAATTTCTATATACTGTATCATTGGTGGACACATAGTACAGTAGTAGCTCACATAAAACATGGACATGTCACGATGTACCATAAAAATATTTATTGATTCACAATTTTCTTCGACGGCAAAAGAAATTGAGAAATGACACACAGGGAGAAAAAAAATCCACAAAAAATTTAGAAATTCCACATTCAAACGTCTAAAAATGACAGAGAAATAAAGACATGGAACATCATCAAAGTGGAAGAACACAATCTGGGAGGCGCTCAGTGCAAACATGTTGTTTTAACTGAACCATTCTTTGATATGTTTGTTTTATTTTATTATTCTCCACACAAGGTTCTTTCATAGATGGAAACAAACAAAACAAATCAGCGACAGTGGGGAAGGTCCACTCCATCCCCTTCTGTTTTAAGAAAAAAAACACAATAAACCGAACCACAATAATCTCAGAAAACTGGCCTAAACAAACATTTCAGAAATACACATAAACGCCAATAAATAGAAACACTTTATTTCAGAGAAAAATATATAATAAAGGCATCGTAACAGTCACCAAGCAAGAACTGCCACCATCTTTGCTCCAGTTTCTCACCACGAGATAGAAGAACATGAGGCAGAGATAACCAGGGACACAAGAGGGAATCCTGCTTGCTGCGATTTATCCCTCTGTTCCCCCCCGCGCGGCCCCTGTTTCTCTCTCTCTCCTCCGCTAAAGTCTGCTGTGATCCTGTCTTTCTCAGTCCAAACAGGTCACCACGGCCCGCGCCTTGCCAAGGTCTGTGCCGCACGCGCTGCGGCGGGAGAGGCAGTGGAGGGGAAACGAGGCCCCGAGAAGGCGGCGGTACAGATTATGGACAGTGACACTCTGTGGGGCTCTTCCTCTGTCTCTCCCTCTCTGCTTTATCTCCATGGTGCACACGCGTCAAACCTGGAGCAAGGCTGTGTGTACTGGCAGGGGAGGCCAAGAGCACAGAGAAGAGGAAGGGGAGGGGGGGTTGGATAGGTGGGGATGCAATGTGTGCTGGGGGGATAAAGGGACACGCTGCTTCAATAGCAGAGCCGGTCCAGGGACTAATTGGATCTGGTAATGGCTGGTCAATGTGACTGAGGGCTTGTTAGAACCAGTACAGCTCCTTGCCTTTCTTGTGCTGCTGGAGGCCTGAGGAGAAGAAAAAAAAAAGGGGGGGACAAAGACACAATGAGGAAGACTACAGCGAACAACAGAACGCAGGTTGTCATGGAGTCTACGTGAGCCAAACATCCTGTTTTAGAAAAAAAGCCTCTGTGGTGATTATGATGTGTGTGTGTGTCTGTGAGGGTCTAGTGAAGAGCATGTGGACACGTGCATCATTCAGGGCTGAAAGTTAATGTGTGTGTGTGTGAATGCAGGTCAATACTTAAAGATATAGGGTTTAAGCAATTAAACGTGAGGCTCGGTGATGTGGCTAAAAAAAACGTTTAAATAGTGCAGAAATATAATATCAATATTGATGTCCAACATCCAATGTTCTCCACTCTGCCTCCACCTGACTGTATTCTTCTCCCATCATCAGCATCACCGTCACCAACACATGCGGGGGTAACGCATGTCCCTCGTCCACCATCCGAGTGAACCGGTCACTAACCGAGCACGTCAAGTATGCCGAGTCTTTTCTCTTTTTTTCCTTTTTTTTTTTTAATGGTTCATTCCTCCATCACGCTGTTCACATAATTAATGTTGGCTTTTCACACTCGTATAAATGATGTGGGGAGTTATGTGTTCTTGCGTCTTTCATCAAGAGTCAAAGCACTTCATGACCAGCAGGGGTTTTCTAGCTGTTGATTGCCATTCATTGTTAAGGTTTTGTACAAAAATGTTTCATTCAACTGATGAATGAATCTACATATTGAGCCTTTGTTGTATTGATCTTATAGACATATATATATATATATATAGTTATTGAATGAGAAGTGGAAAAAAGGAAAATGTGAGAAAGTCCAGTTCACCTCTGCATGTTTTTGGACTGTGGGACGAAGTCTGAGAACCCGGAGAGAAACCAGGCACACATGAGGAAACATAGGCCCGCTATCGAACCAGGATCCAAACCAGTGACCTTAAGTACCTGTGAGGCAACAGTTGCTAGCCACTAAACCAGCATGTGACCCTTAAGATCCCACTACTTGTTTCTTCTATTTCTTTAGTGGCCATCTTACCTGCATCCATGTTGAGTGCCATTGTTTGGCTGACGTCTCCCGGGGGTAGCAGGCCGGGCCAGGACGCACTGGGTTCCAGCTTGCTCACCTCATAGTGGCTCTGCAAGGTGGGGAGATGAGGTGGCCTCACCGTTGGCATCAACAGGGGACCGTAGTGAGGCTCTAAAGCTGCGGGGGAATAGAGTTCGTGGAGGGGCCTTGGAGGCCCGTAGGCCTGGGCCTGGGGGTATCCCCAGCTCTCTGCAGGGTGAGGATGGGAGTGAGGATGAGCGTGTGGGTGAGCGTGTGGATGCGCGTGTGGATGAGGGAGGCCCGGGTGTAACCCTGATGCATATGGGTCCATGGAATAGGAAGGTGCTCCCGTCTCGCAGTGGGAGCGGCTTTGAGGCGAGGCGTAGTTGCTGTCCCAGAAGGATGGGGGAAAGCTCCGCCGGCTGCTGGGTGAGGGGGTATCTAACGGTGGAGAGGAGGGGAGGGGAGGGCAAACAATGGATTCAATATATATATATATGAAGTCCAATGAATCACTGGATTGACACAGGACGTTTGAAAGGCTGCTGGAGCTGCGCACAACAATAAACAACCCTTACTGAAACGTAGATGTCACTCACATGACTGCTACACCCTCTGGCCCAGATATCTTCCCCATTGGATCATGCTGTCACACAGCCCTAGCCCCAACAAGACACAGAAATAAACACAACAGCGTTCTAGCAGACAGAGAGACAGACAGAGAGAGAGGGAGAGAGAGAGAGACAGGGAGAGAGGACGGTAGGAAGAGAGGCGTCCCTATATCCTAGAATTCTATATAAGGTAGACGCTCTGACCTGGTGGCTGCCCAAAATCTCCCAGAGCCTTAAATCACTCGCTGTGGTGACATCTCTCACTGTCATGTCAGCCCAGTACTTCTGAAAGTCTCACAACATGCTCATGCGTGCACACACACACACACTGAGACACACTACTCTGGCAATGTGCGACCACCCTCCACCCCTCTCTCTCCTCTGTCTCCTGCACCCCCACCTGTTGTTTTCTCTGCCCCCCGCCCCCTTGCCCTTGACAGAATGTCAGGGAACCATTATATGTTTGTTTTTTTTTTTTTTTTAAAGTATACATTTATATTTAGGTATTCCTCTGAAAACAGACACCAACGCCACACTGGGAGCTTGTGTTTCACCCCCCCTCCTCCGCCTGTGTGACACAGACCACAGCATATGACGAGCGGGCTCGGCAACTGACTGAGCAGCCATTGTGGGGCAGGAGCCGGAGGGAGCGAGTCAGCATGGCAGCCACCGAGATGTTTGAAGGGGATACGCCGGCGAGGCTGTGCGCTTACGGCCATGTATAAACATAGCATCTGTTGGGAGGCAGAAGGTGTGCGCTAGTGTCGAAATGAAGACGTCCACACTGGACTGGGAAAGAGAGAGAAGGAGCCATCGGCCCTACATGGTTATCTCGGGGACATCTGCAGTGTCCCTGCACGCGATTTCAAAGTGGCTTTCATTTGCAAACTTAAAATGTCAACACCACATTACGTTGCTAATTTGAGTATTCAAAACTTTAAGCTTAAGCCACACACAGCAGTGTGTAGTCTCTCTTTCTTAAGTCTTTGCCTCTTTTAAGTCCCCTTTGATTGCCCACAGCGCTTGACTTGCACTGACCTCTGACCCCAGTGACCCCCTGACCTCTCCAGGGACAACAGCGCCAACAAGCAGCCCCTCTGTCCCATCACCTGATCACCTGTCTGACACTCTGTCTGCTGTGCTCTGCAGAACTGTCAGCTCAGCCAGTGTGGCCCCGAAACACAGACACAGACACCAGCAGCAGCAGCAGCAGCAGCCTCCCATAAATCAGCGGAAGTTGTGAAATGTAGAGTACATGGACAAACCCGCTTAAAGAAAACATGATGCACACATGCACGAGTCATGAATGTGCTCGAGGAAATGACTTCCGAATGGAATACCGACTTCATAGCAACCAAATATCAATGATTTCGTGAACTACACTGATGATTTATTAGGGCTGGACCATAACTTATATTGATATTAGGGCTGCAGCGATTAATCGCTCATCGATTACTAAATTAAACTGTTTTGATTGGGATTGAGTTTGAAGTTTTCTGATTTTTTTTCAGCTTCTTCAATAAGAATATTTTCGGCTTTCTTTGCGCAACACAACACAGAAATGATTAAAAACAGAATCACTTTGGTTTGGGGACGAATATTTCCAGGTTTGGTAAAAAAGCGATCAACATTTTGCAACATTTTCCGGCCTTTTTACGGAATAAACGAATTGATATCACGGTCAGATTTGCAAAATAATTTCTATTTTTAACAACTCTTTCTTGTTTTCCTGTCTATTAAGAATTTTAAACCAAAAATGAATTGGTTTCTTCCAAATTTCTTCAAGACTTCTTTTATTGCGCTCATGTTTTTGGCCATATTTCGCAGCCCTATAATTTATAATTGATCACCCTCGAGTTAAAGGATTTGCTCTAATTCATTTTAGTCACCACATTATGGGGGGGGGGGGGTAGATTTTCGAACTGGAAAAGTTACCACGCACATACGGTTTGCCTTACTCACAAAAGGACACCTTGATTCGCAAACGAGCCTTTGCCCTGGGGCACCATGGCATACCTGGGCCCTGTTGCTCTGCCCCCCTCCGTTTGCCCTCTCCGTCCATGTAGGAGCTCAGCGCCCTGGAGAAGTGTTCGTCCACCACGCTGCTGATGTCTCCCTGATAGTAGGTGAAGAGGACACAGCGGGACGTCAGGTACTCGGCCTCTGGGGCCTCCTGCTTCTCCTTGGTCCCTTCCTCTGGCCTCGCAGCCACGGCCGTGTACGAGGAAGAGGAAGTGGTCGATGAGGATGAGGATGAGGAGGAAGCTGACCCTCCGTTGCCCGGGCCCCCAGACATCCCTTCAGGACCCCTGGGAGTGTCCATAAAATCCCGGCAGTGAGGAGGAGTGATGTTCAGACCTGTGGGAGTCTGTCAGGGTGGGGGAGGGAGGGAGGGGGGGGGGAGCAGGGACAGGGTTAAGACAGGTGTTAGTGGGGACACTTGTGGAGCTGTGTGTGAGACATTTTGACATAATGTTTTTCTTTGTGTGTGGCATCACTCTGTGTGTGTGTGTGTGTGGGAGAGAGAGGGGGGGGGGAGCATGCCTGTGTGTGTCCAAATTAGAGTTTTGTGTCTGTGCAGAATGACTTATGCACTTGGTAAAGACATCCAACCACTACTACTGAATTAAACCAATGTTTACATTCAAAAAGCGGCAAAAAACATGTCCATCTCTGTTTAACTTTTTACGCATCAACTTGTTCCTCACTCAGCGATCTCTAGGAAATGTAAGAATAAAAATCTCATCACAGCAACATTTGCACATGTCTTACCTGGAAGCTGCTGATAAACGCTGGAGCAGTCGGTGCGTACGGTGCGTAATGTCCATAGGCTGGGTACATAACATCCAAACAGCTCATGGTAAACGAGCGGCGTCTTCACGCGTCTGCGTAAACCGACCTTGCTGGGAGAGAGAGCGGGAACATTCCGTTATTATTTCGTTTTCTGGGAGGGTTTTTTTTTTCCCCGGCGGAACGGCCTCGTTGATCGCTGCTTAGTGCGAAAGCCCGCGCCAGAGTCGCCAGAGCAGCTGCGGCAGCGAAATGTGGTGAGGTTTATGGAGCAAGCATGAGGGTGTCCTGTCCTGTACATCTCTGTGTCAACCCCTCCCACCTATACCAGACCCCCACCCTCCTCCAACACTCCCACTGCCACCACTAGGACTACACACATCACATATATGATCAACGATCACGTTTACACATTTGAAATCAAGTGGTTCATGTATGTATAAAAATAAAAAAAAGATAATGTATCAAAATTTTTAATATTTATACAGGAGGCACGGTGTCTTCTAGAAAAGCTCGGGGACAACCTGTGACTAATTGTGACTCCACAAAATCTTAATCCTGGTGTAAAATAAAGGTCAAGTGTGTCATCCTGTTACAAAAATAGATTTGGATGAAGTCATGGAGCTTTTTAAACCAACCACACACAATGAGCACATGATGCATGTGATTCTGTGACTTTATTTCTTTCCATGTCCTGCGGGTGCTTGAAAACTTTTGTACCCGGTCCAAGCTGAAAGTGTATCCGTGGCCTTAAAACAGCCGTCCGTTGCCAAGTAAACCTTCTAGTCATCTGAAGTATTTAGTGTGTGTTCCCATAATGACACATAGGTGTCAACTATAGGTTGAATACACTGGTCATACCAACATGGAGGGGGGAAAGGGACTCTGCACAAATCTATGACAAATTATCACCTATCAGCAGAGTAAACAAAGACATATTTTCACACTCATGCACAAACATGCGCAAAAAAATAACAGCAAACATCACAGGAAGGCAGAATTAATTCACAGAAAAAATACAACAACAAAAAAAATGCATCATTTGAGTCAGTACACCTAAAGAAAAACACATTATGTGTAGTGTAATGTCTCTTCTTTTAAGGATTTACAGGTACTTAGTGTTTGGGCATGCCAGTCTTTTTGACAGGCACTTCAGAATGCTTGGGAGAATAGTGTGGAAAATTTGCAGAATTCCATGGACGAGTGTCAGATGAGGTGGAATGTCTCTGATGTATGCTAGTGGACGAGCGTCTGGGGAAGTTACAGCGTCCCCCTGCAACTGTGTTTCGGCCAACGTCGCACTTTGCATACGTTGCACATAGTATGAATAACCAGTGGCAGGGCACTGGCACCGGGCATGCTCCTAAATAGCTGTGGATGTGCCTGACATTCTACATGTTAATTCTCACCTCTGCCACTTCTGCTCATCGCTGTTTTGATGAGCTGACCTCATTAGAGTGCAATAGTATACTAGTGTCGTGCATGCATGAAAAAGAGCATCAACAGAATCGGTTTCCTTTTTGAAACAAGTTCATCAATAGTTGGGTGAGTACTTTGTGCAGCTGCATGTGCCTATAGGCTCATATACATGCAGGGTATTGCAGGACAGCACTGGAGTCGGGGAGAAAGAGAGTGATGCAATGCTAGAAAGCTCACACGAGCATGATCAACAGCTGCAGCTGACGGAGGGGGAGAGAGGCCACTATTAGTATTAATGGCCATGACTAAATTTTCTGTCTCTACCCCACACTTGTCCTCCTTAGTGATACACACACCTTCTCTCCATTGAATCACCTTGTGTTCCCTGGAACAGCCAGTCCATGCTGTCATTTGTGTGTGTGTGTGTGTGTACGTGTGGCACACACACACGCACTGTAACACTTGTCATCAAATGACCAAACTAGGAAAAGACAAGGAACATGTCGGTGTTCTCAAAGTGAAAACCCAAGTCAGTCGGTCCGTTTCGTGTTTGTCAGTTGATACCGATCCGTGCGTGCTTAACTTTTTGCACGCAAAGAACAGTGTGTGCACGAAGCTACAGTTGCCCTTGTGTGTGTGTGTGTGTGTGTGTGCGTGGAGGTGTCCGTGTGTCTACATTTACGTGTATATGCTGAAAATAAACACAGGTTACATCACTCCTTGTGACCCTGCACCGCGCCGAGGTCCCGCCCTTTTAAAAAGAGGTCTGACCCAACAAAGTGTCCCATTGGCTGAGATGTTGCAGGGCCGGTTGAGGTAGTAATGGCAACCTGGTTTTATTTAGACCACTATTCACATTGCAACACCACCATTAATAGTTGATAATCTGGGCTGGAAATACTCGAGTACATTAAAGAAATACCCGCACACGTGTGTATTTTTGGGGCTGGGAACAAGTTGATCGTGACAGTAAAACGGATAGATATACTGTAATGTGTAACTGTGATTGCTAAGCTTATGGTGGCGCTCTGTAAAGTTGAGCTTGTAGATATTTAAACCCGAAACCACGTATGCCACCTCCTGAAACAACAAGGCCTTTATTAAGGTCTCAGTCTGGCTTGGTCCCAAGAGGCTCGGACCTAAGGATTCCACTGTTGTTTATGTGCCTCGCTGTGTGTGTGTGTGTGCGCGTGTGTGTGTGAGTGTGTTTGTGTGCGTGTGTGCACTCACAAGACAGAGATGTACAGCTGCCCCCCATTTTCCACTTCCACACAAACTCATCTCAGCTGTTCAAAATCATCACTAAGTGTCATCGGAAGCGCGCACACACGCACGCACGGACACACACACACACACACACACAAAGGGCCACATATGGACAGGTCTGGCTCATTCATCCCTCCACACAAATGTTGGTGATAAATCCTCGGTGATAGAATGTGCAACTGTGCAGCTATTTTCTCCTTAAAACAACTCCCTTATTGTCCGGAGAGATCAGCCGCAGGACTCTGCAGACTCTGCAGCCTCGAGTCTATAAATCAGTAAAGAAAATGTATATATATATATATATATAAATACCTTGAACACTTGTTGTGGCTTTATTGGAGCATTGACATGTCATGCATTTAAGATGATTGTAACCAAGGCCACTGGTATGTAGGTTGTTGAAGTGACAAATGCATTTATGGCAAAACAGTTAAAAAACTTTGTCTGTTGTTGCCTTAATACTTTTAACGTTGCTGAAAACATTGCATATAATTTAACTCAATCAATGTATACTCGTGTATTTTTATCTTTCTCAAAAAAAGTCATTCATTTTTGATGCAGCTTCGATGGCCTATTTTCCATGTTATTTTCACGCTCTTAAATGTTGCTTTCAAGTTAATGTGGAAATTTTTGTTTATTTTCTTTAACGCTGTTTTAAGAAAAATATGAAAACTTGATCCCAATTAATCCCATTAGTCCTGTGCAGATTACTCTTCAATCCAGATCGTAGTTCCCCACAAGTCTCAGAAGATGTCCCACCTCTTATTTAAATGCACAAAACCAGCTGTAACTGATTCAATGACTGTAAGCGAAATCTTAGATGTTCTGCTGCGTCTCCACTTTCAAAACTGGCCAGTGGTATTGTGAAATAATACACTACATGGCCAGAAGTAAGTGCGTTTGGCCCCCCCCTGCTATTACTATGCATATTGTTTAAAAATTACTGCGGGTGATGCAAGTTGTCTTGGCCAACGTGTCATAAAATGTAGCAGCTCAACCTCAAATTGCATTACTACAAACATTCACATCACATGAATACAGAGAAAGCTTCCGCACAGGTGAATGAACGCTGTTCATTAAGGGGCTAACCCTCGAAAATGGGCAGAATGTGAGCGAACAGCATCCTTGGAGAGGCTGACAAGTGCTACATTCCTGACATCCTGTTACCGAGAGTAGCCCTGCTGCCATATTGCCTCTGGGTCACCGGAGTTATGCACACACAAGCACAAATTCACACACTCGCGCACAAACGCACAGATATAAAAGCCAAAGGAGCACAAGCGCATGAAAGGTGCTCACAGAAACACCGATCTGGGCATGTGGCATTCCTGCTCCAGGGTGCCAGCGAGGGCTGCAGCTCGAAGGTTCACTGGATGGCAGGGGATGAGGGCCAGAGCTGCAAAGGGTAGAAGGGTGGCAGAATCACAAATTTCGGCGTGTCACATGGTCAAACGGGGAAGATTTATGAGTGATCGAGTTCCACATCGGCAGCATGGTGTTGTGACTTCAGAATGCCAGGTATGGGAGTGAGATCAGACTCCGGCTTTAGTTTGCACACCCTTTCTGGCAACTGAAGGCCCAGTGCGAGTGGCTGAAGATGGCAGTGTTATCGGTGGCTGGCGTGAGGAACGTGGTCTTTCGTTTGCCTGAGGTTTTACATCCTCCTGGACCAAAACAAAAAAAAATTGGGAAACTGTGCGGGGAAAGAAAGCTGGAGTGAACCCTATGTGACAAAAAGTGACGTGGCATATGTTCAACTGACTAAAGAGGAATGCAGATAGGAAAGGATTGTGAAACTGTTAAAAAAATAATAATAACAATAATAATAATAATAATGCAGATCCTGTTTTGTTTCTCTCCTTGTATTTATGATTTACTCACCGGTGACATCATGGAGACCGCAGCTATTTTTATTAGATGGTAAATGGCCAACTCTTCCCCATGCTATGCCACCTGTCCAATCCACACCAGTCAACAAGCCCCCGGGAGAGAAAAAAGTCAAGCACCCAAAAAGTGATTGAGAGTTGAAAGGCAGAATATGATATACACATGCCATGCTACTGCCCTACACATGATTCATAAGTCAAATGTCTTGTCACTGCTACTGGTCTGTCTTTCCCAGTGTGTGTGTGTGTGTGTGTGTTCAGCCTTCATATACAGTATTGCTTTCTCGTGTGGCTTTTTTTTTCTTTTTTTCCTCCCATTGCTTTTTCGTGATTTTTGTCATGTTACGCGTTGAAGGTGATTTTGTGTTAATCTCCCTATACCTGCTCTGACCCCTTGTGTGTGACTTCAAGGGCGGGGTTATTCCTGGCACTGTGTCGTGTGCTCAAAGGTGAAATGTAGTCATATGACATCTGACCCGTTATATAGAGGGGGGGGGGGGGGGGGTGATAAAAAAGCCAAAACCTTAACAAATGCATTCAAAATACTCCGATACACAGACGTATTGTAATTTGATATTTGTGGCATTTCTGAATGAGCAGGTACACAAACCATCACACTGAGACAGGCACTGTCAAGAGCACTTCCTTAATGAATAGTCTAAACTATTCCTGCTGATGAAATATCTTTTTTTTTTAATCTGCATGAGAGTGAGCAGGAAACAATTTAGTGTGAGAAAGGACTTGGTCATTGTTCACCACACACAGAGGTTTAAGCTTCACTTGAGTCAAAATCCATGACAGTGGCTAGGAGTCCACCTTGTGGCAGAAGCAGGGAATTTCAAGTCTTTATTTTTCAGGTCATTCGCTGACAGACAGTTACAAAAGTGATAAAACAGAGAACGCCATTTAAAAAGCAGCTTTTTTCACAGGTAATTTTTTTTTTCCTTTGCATAATAGTATTAATATGTTGATATTTTGAACGAGTATAGCTTACAGAGATGATGGACTATTTGTTTTCACAGGAACTTGCAATAAATATTATACAGTTTTTAATCAGTGGGTCTCATGAAATAAATATCATTGGTGAATACTGACAATCTTATTAAATATTGCAAATGGGTTTAGAGTCAGTGGGTCATAAGTATAACGGACACTAACATCCAATACTAAGAGGTGTGTCCTGTTCACTTTGTATGGAAATATAATTTGGCACTGTTTGTCACACAACTGAATTTGTTATTAATGTTAAAATCAACAATAACATAAAAAAAATAAGCACTAATGTAAAGATGTGTCTTGTTTTTTTCAGGAAATGCTGCAATTTGACATGAAAACATATGTATTTCATTTTAATTAAAAAAATAAATATATATAATCTGTGCTAGGTGTCTTGTGTTTGTTTATAGGCTGTTATATGTATATTACTCACATACAGGTCCAATGTATTTGTTTGTTTGTTTGTTTTACATACCTAGCTGCGTAACAACCAGCCATAACACTGAAACCACTTATCTGTTCTGGCGCCGTTGATGTACTTCCTCCCTATTGTTTATTAATTTCTCCGACATTTTCTATTTCAGCATTAATTTTTTTTTAATCATTTCTTGCATAGAATATTTTAGAACTGCATAGAGAGACATATAATTATTACTTCTTTATTTTTGCACAAAACATGAACTAAGAACAAACATTAAGTGAGTTACCTAAGACAAAAAGGCAGGAAAGTCCAGATAGTAAGAGAGAAGGCCACCTCCAGCAAATTCTCACTGATGTGTTTGAGGATTCAAGATTCAATATTTTCACATGTATAGTAAGTAAACATGTTTCTCTGTGCAATGAAATTCTTTCTTTGCTGTCCACACGAATGTCCAACTAACAAAGGGCAAAAGAAATAGACAAATAGTAATAATAATAATAATAATAATAATAAAAAAACCCACACACAAGTCGACACTGACTTTGACACTGGTGTGTTCTTTGACAAAGACAGTTGCTGGGGAACCTGCATAAAGATCAAAGGAAGGTGAGGGTGGTGTCTTGTTTCCTTTCATTTCGCCATCACATTTCTGCTGCGGCCTGCTACGTGCCATTAGTGCAAACATACTTTTGGCCACTACTATCGTTTCTGCGGTAACCCACGTTACAGATCAAAGGAAGGCGATGGCGGAGTCTGTCTGGGCAGAAGCCTGCTGTGTGGCTGGTGGGAACACAAAATGTGGAAATGTGTTTTTAACTCGAATTCCTGAAAAAGACATCTGATCACCCTAAACCTCTGCCAGATCACAATATGTGCAAGTCCTGGTATCATATGAGGGTCAAACATGACACTGGTGCCAATCCCAGCTGCTTTAGGGGGCGAAAGGCGGGGTATAACCTGGACTGGTCACCAGTCACTGGGCCACAAAGAGACAAACAACCATCCACTCTCACCTGCTGTCAATTTAGAGTGTCCAATTTGCCTAATCCACAAATCTGCATGTGTTTGGACTGTTGGAGGAAACCGGAGAATGAATATGGCAGATACAATAGGGCAGGGATTTCCAAACTGGGGTATGCAAAGTGATGTAGGGGATATGTGAAGACAAAAAAACCAACAACAAAAAATTGATCTATTTAGTGAAAAATAAATTACTTTGAGAGATTGTATTTGATGAGTGCTCTGTGTGTAAGTGTGTGTGTGTGGGGGGGGGATTTATGAAAAAGTTAAATATATAAAACTCCCCTCAGTTACTTCACCCTGGTACCATGCCAATGTGTGGTTCTGAGTGCTGTAAGAGGAAAGTGTGAGTTGCAGTGTGTAATACTTTGCTCCTCCGCGCCACTGGGGGGCGCGTTTCCGCTGTAAATAAAGGCCATCGTGGGTTGACGAGGCCGCCCAGCCATGTTGAAGAGTCTGTCAAGCAAACTGCAGCCCGCCATTGTGTAGAAACCAGGCTCTGTAGGGAGATAGGGGCGCTTGGCTGGAACTCTTCAATAGGTAGTCCAATTTCGCACCCTGCCACTTTTATTTAGAAGCAAATACAGTTATATAGGCCACAGGGGGAAAGACATGTCAGCCAGCAGCCTTCTCGAACAGGTAAAGAGAGGTATTTTCTGAACATTTACGAGGGCCGTTTCTCAGCATCGCGACGGCTAGCGGGAATAGCTTAGCTCAGAGGCAGCGGCTGTGGCTCAGTTGTGCAGTAGGCCTGACCACCTGCTAAAGGAACTAAGTGACTGCTGAAAATATATCTCCTCATCTATTTTTTCCCCCTCCTCTCTTCTCATAAATCAAACCTTCATGAATCACCTGGACCCAATCCAGAGACCGAAAGGCCAAGCTAATAAAGGTAAGAACACATATTGTCTCGCACTGTGCACTCGGGTTGTCTGAATGCGGATCTTTTTTTACGTGCGGTGCGCTTTGAAAATCTTGCGTGCGCGGATGCTACAGCCCGTCTCTCAGCGTCTTGACAATTAGGCCCGTCTGCGTGAAGTTGCTAAGAATTCTGCTCTTTGTCATGTCAAAGAACAATAAAATGAAATGTTGCTTCACAAGAGGGTGCTCGGGGCCGCTGCCCGCCGTCTGTGAGCTTTTTGTTTTTGCCTGAAATTGCACTCGTGAGGTCCTCCACAGTTAGCATAAGCTATTCCTTCATTTGCTAACAACGTTAAATGGCAACATGATGCACAAGAGCATAATTCCCTGGTCGTACTTGTTGCGCTGTTCATTTCAGCGATATAAGCTAGAATATATGCGCACATTCTCTGTAATTAATTGTAAAGCATGTGTGCGGTGTTTTTGGTGCTACAGGTGCAATCCCAACACGCTGATCACTTGGCTAGTGGTTAGCCAGCTCCGTCATGTTGAAAGGACTATTGGCGCTCGTTAACGCCGATACGCTGCGCACTCATTGCTTGTAGCTAGCCACACTGCTAGCGTGCTAACGTTAGCTCGTTGCTAACTTAACCCAAAATGACACGTCTTCCGACATGCTTTTCCTGTGTCCAAATGGGCCTCACACGTTCCGGTCACCATGCTACTCTTACTGTACTGTTGGTATCGTGGTTTTACCGAACCGGGTGGGATTTTTAGTCAGTCTCTGAAAAGCTCCCTCCGAATCTGGTTCATCTAATACACACAGCACCCTAAGTAATAACTAAGACCACTCTACTGCTGGGGGGTTTGTCGTCCTTACCCCACAACCATCACAAGTAATAAAAGTTTAATAAGTCTCTTTTAGGTTTACCAACATAGTGACAAGAGTGACACCAATATGAATTGCATCTTGAAACTCGTTTATTTTGTTTCTGCGAGTTGATGTACAGTCTATGGAGAGATGTAAACTCTTTGATTATCAATAAATAAGCATCATGCTGATTTCAGTTTCTTGTCTACTCCATGTACAAATATATAATTAAAATTATTGTATGTGCTGTATTTGTATGTAGGTTAGAACTTTTATATTTATTTTGTGCTCTGAACAATCTGAACTGTATACATCGGTCTGCTCCGAATGGTAACAATACTATTAAATTTGGTTGTTTAGGGGCATATATTAAGGCTTTTGTTTTACTAACTGTTGAGGATTGTTCAGTGCACCTTATCTTTCATTAGGACTGATTCATCATTGTGTAACTTAATGCTGTGTAATCTGAAGCATTTTGTTCAGTTAGTGTCATTCTCTGCTTAATTGCTTTTCCTGTGAGACTCATAAATAATTGCAGGGAGTGGTTTTGTTGCATAACAAGTAGTGATGATGCTAATATGACAGGATGTATGTGCCACACGATATCTCACACAAACATGTTTCTTTTTTGTTAATGCCAGTGTGTCTCTCTCTCTTTGCAGTGCAAAACGGAGCTGTAACACAAAAGGATACTTTGAATGACGATGAGTTTGAGCCTTACCTGAATACTCAGGCCAGACAGGTAAGCTTTTACTGGCAGGTGTTTGCTTAACAGCTGATTCACTTTTAATTTATGTTGGACCAACTTCTTTTACCTGGATTTCACTAGTTGCCTTTCTATAAGAAGATGGTGTTGATTGTGCTTTTTGAAGTTGTCATAAATGTAAATTGAAGCTTTTCTTCCACAAATAAATGAAGTCAGTGATTAGAGAAAGCAAAGCACAAACCTCCATCAAGAGTGCTTAGTTCCCCACAGTGACACTACACTCCCTGAGGATAATAGTTGTTTTAAAATCCTCAGTTTGTTTACATGTCTGGACCATTCGATCAGACACGCATATATATATTTATTTATTTATTTATTTATTTCAGATCAGAGGGGAAAGAGGAGGAAAATGTGATGCTGATAATTATCATAATGTAATTGATTGAATGATGGTAAACTAACTTATGTTGGTCGGACTTTTGGAGCTCAAGAAAAAGACATACATATCAAACTGGATTTTGTTGAATTTTCTCTTCTCACAATATTGTCATTAAAACATCTATTTTTCTATTTTAGAGCAATGCCTATACGGCCATGTCGGACTCCTACATGCCCAGCTACTACAGCCCCTCCATAGGATTTTCCTACTCCCTGAATGAGGCAGCATGGTCCTCAGGTGGGGACCCTCCTATGCCGTACCTGGCCTCCTATGGACAGCTGAGCAATGGGGAGCCCCACTACCTCCCGGACGCTATGTTTGGCCAACCAGGCCCCCTGGGGAGCAATCCTTTCCTGGGCCAGCACGGCTTCAACTTCTTCCCCAGTGGTATCGACTTCTCGGCTTGGGGCAATAGCAGCTCTCAGGGACAGTCGGGGACACCGCAGAGCTCTGGCTACAGCAGCAGCTATGCTTATGCTCCTAGTTCCCTTGGAGGTGCCATGATCGATGGACAGTCCCCATTTGCACCTGCTGCCAATGAGCCGCTCAACAAGGCGCCTGGTATGAACAGCCTTGACCAGGGTATGGCAGGGCTTAAGATCAGCAGTGCTGCACCTGGTGGTAACGGGGACATGGCCCCTAAAGTTGTTGGCTCTGGTTTGCCAGGTGGGGGTCCGCTCGGCCCTGTATCATCTGTAGGACCTCCTAGCATGCCTCCTGTCTCAATTGCCCCTGCCAAGCCTGCTTCCTGGGCCGACATTGCCAGCAAGCCGGCCAAGCCTCAACCCAAGCTGAAAACCAAGGGTGGTATGGCTGGTGCCAATTTGCCTCCTCCACCCATTAAACACAATATGGACATTGGCACTTGGGACAACAAGGGTACCATGCCTAAAGCCGCCACCCCTCAGCAGGTGCCCCCTATTCCCAGCAATGGGCAGCCACCCAGTCAGGCTTCTCCACAGCCCGGAGCTACTGCTGCAGGACATCCACAAATGCCCCTCAGCAATGGACAACTGGTAACACCTGTTTCTCAGATGGGGCAGCATCAGCTTCCACCCGGTGGGCAGCCAGGTATGGTTTCAGTGCCCCAGCCTCCGCTCTCCCAGGGTCCCCCTCCTCCATCTCAACAGCAACCCTCTCAACCTACTCGTTGGGTTCCTCCACGGAACAGGGCCAATGGTTTTGGGGATGCTGGTGGGAGTGGTACAGGCCAGTCACCTCCCTCTTCTTCTGGTGTGGGTGTTGTTCCTGGGGTTCCCTCTGAGCCTCACCCTGTCCTAGAGAAATTGCGTATGGTCAACAATTATAACCCCAAGGACTTTGACTGGAATCCCAAGCAGGGCAGGGTGTTTATCATCAAGAGCTACTCAGAGGATGACATCCACCGCTCCATCAAGTATAACATCTGGTGCAGCACGGAGCACGGCAACAAGAGGCTTGATGCAGCCTACCGTTCATTGGGTGGCAAAGGGCCTCTCTATCTCCTTTTCAGTGTCAATGGGAGTGGTCACTTCTGTGGTGTCGCAGAGATGCGTTCACCCGTGGACTACAACACGTCTGCTGGCGTGTGGTCACAGGACAAGTGGAAGGGTCGTTTTGATGTGCGCTGGATCTTTGTTAAGGACGTTCCCAACAGTCAGCTGAGGCACATTCGACTGGAGAACAACGAAAACAAGCCAGTGACCAACTCTCGGGACACACAGGAGGTACCACTGGATAAGGCCAGACAGGTGCTAAAGATCATCGCTGGATTTAAACACACCACTTCCATCTTCGATGACTTTTCTCACTACGAGAAGCGTCAAGAGGAGGAAGAGTGTGTGAAAAAGGTAACCTAGTTACTGTTGAATAAAGTAATGAAAAAAGTGCTTAGTTAGAGTGAAAAATGGTGCCGTAAATGTATATGTATACATTTCTATATGCATGACAAAGGAAAAGGGCTGCTCAGAATTTATAGTTGGTTTCAAAAATTTTTCAGGTATATTTGATTTTTGCTCTGTCAATTAAGTTCACTGTGGTCTTAAAACTTGTGTAAAACATCACTCAAAAATACAAAACAAGACGCAAGAATAAATACTTTACTTGTTATTCATTTTGGATAATGTCACCTATTGAATAC